>NW_006206814.1:284919-321185 GCF_000334495.1 Tupaia belangeri chinensis
AGTTCTGTTGTCATCACTGTCATCAGAATGGTAAATTATCAAACTTAATTTCCAGTTTTGATAGGATGATAGGAGTAAATTCACAGATTAAAAAGACCAAAAGAGAAACCAAAACATGGTCCATTTCAGCTGTTATAATAGTATTTCTTTTTCTTGTTTTTACATTTAATCATTGCATATCTTTACTGCCTACAAAGTGAACCTTCCCAGAATAAATACACTGTATGTTAGTCTGGTCAAAGATATTCCCATATACTTTATCATCAACAGATAATTTTTCATATTTGTCCATTAAATGTTTTGTTCCTCCCCCGCTAGATTCTGTCCTTCCCACCTCCCCTCACATTGTCCATCACTCTCCTACACTGTCTATAGTATCCACAATTATGATAATATTAGAAGAACTGGAAAAAGTCGAGGTAAATGAGTAAATGAAAACAATACCATCTGAAGTTATTCACATTGTATACTTACAACTGTAGGGACACCATTCACATTGTGGACTATATTAATGACGTCTTTTAGGAGTTATGTGGCTCATAACGTGAATTTTGGTTGTGGAATGATTTAGGACAACAATAGCATTTTAAACACAATTCATGATGCTGTCACTGTAAATTCACTTTAGGACCCAGTTGATAACTTTAGATTTTGCTGACACAGGTTCTGATCAAGTTTTTCCTGAACCAGTACCTAAGAAAAGTCTTCTTTATTAACTAGATATTTCATGATCCTATAAACAGATGGAAATAAAAATTGAGAGAAAAGAGTGAGAATGTAATGAAAAGTAGAGAAAGAACAAAAGGTGAAAGGGTCAAGAAGTTACGAAGTTTTGAAAACTAAATGAGTAGACTTCTCTGAACTCCTAATCATTCATCTGTAGATTGGGAGGTCCTAATGGCCATTCCTGTGTACAGTTGTTGAAGAAGCAGAATATGGAGAAACCTACTGCAGGAGATGCTATTTTATCCAGGAAATATCACATAAAACAAGAAGAGTCAAAACAGGAAGATTCTAATACTGATTTCTACTAACTTGCTGTTGATATTTCACCTCTCTGAGCCTCAGTTTACCCACTTACAGGGAGTCTCAGTTTGTTCACCTGCAAAAATAACATCAAGTGATGTATAAGGTTGGTCCTAGTCTCAATCTCTGATCCTCAAATTTCATGTGAGTGAATGTGTTTGACCTAAACAAACAAATACAAAACAAAACAAAATAAAACAAAAATAGCTCTGTCATCAAGTATACACAATGGAATCACATAACACAGGAAACTCTTATCAAAGACCAAAAAGAAATATAAATGAAGGCAGCATATGGTCTTTTCCAGTTAGTTCATCCCAGGTGTTACTGCTTGTTGAACATTTATTAAATGTCTTCTTAACTCTTTTTTTTTTTAAGAATAATTTTGTTTTTTAACTTTTATTCATTTGTTTTAATTTGACCCAGGGGTGAGATAGAGAAAAAAGAGAGACAGACAGACAGACAGACAGAAAGCTAGCCACCAGGTCCAGGACTCAAACCGTGGTCGGCCATGTAAGAGTCCAGAGCCCTTAACCACCATGCCACCTGCTGGCCCCCCAAACTCCTTAACTCTTTAGATATGATCAATTTATAGAGAAAATGAAATATGCTACTCTCTCTAACAGGCCTTTTGAATTCAGAATCTTCCTGTGGGAAGATTTTTTTATGACTAGTGGTTAATTTCATCTCTTTCCACTGTTCACCAATCTTCTCTTGGTTGGCTAATAGTTACATTCAAAAATATGTTCTGAGTATCTCTTGGGCATGTTACACTATTGTGGTTCTTATGAGTGCTAAAGAAAATAAAAAAGATAATAGGCCTAATCTCATGGGTGAGGGAAGTAGTAATTAGAAAGGCTATTTTAAAGATTAAATTGTGAACCTGGCTGCAACACTACAGAAGGTCCCAAATATGTCATGTAAAGGAACATAAGCCATATTCCTATACAGGAATATGTAAAAGGAATTTAATACATCTTTTTTGGAGAGATTTTCACTGTAGGGCGCGTGCGCTCGCCAGACAGACAGAGAGAGACATAGAGACAGAAAGCGAGAAATCACCCCCCAGGGGGGATGGTCACGCCGCAATCCCTTCTCCTCCATTCTCCTCTCGGGATCTTGGGCACGCACGCACACGTGCCCGGCGTGAGTTTTAAGCCACCGGGTCCAGGACACGAACCGCGGTCGACTACGTGGGAATCCAGCCACATAGCCATTACGCTAACTGCTGGTTCCCAGGAATTTAATACATCTTGTAGGTGGAATGAATCTGCCTAAGAAAATTTACCTGCAGCAAAGACAGTCAGTGAACAAAGCTGTTGGTCACTGTCATGGCTCTTGGTGAGAAAGTATGGTAATAACAAAGGCCCCCTCTTGAGAATTGGCAACCATGGGCTTGCTTTCTTCTGACTTGGGCTTCGAATTAATATTATGTGTGCAATACGGATAATTCCAAGAGGAAATATAAATAAAAGTAGTTTCAATGGACAGCACCTTCTGGGACCCAGCCAAAACCAAAGGAATATTCTCTTGGTAGGAAAATGTCCTCAACAAAGGAGTTTCAAGATACTCAGATTAAATGTCAACCAAACATGAGATCTCAATAAAGAGTCACTAAGTAGTTAAGAAAACACTTTAGAAAGCAATAGTCAGGAAAGAGAGAGGAGTAGAGAGAAAGATAGAGACTACCAAGAATGTCAGATATTAGAACGACCATATGTTGAGTATGAACTAGCTGCTATTCTCATCATCTATTGATGTTTGCTAAACTCCCTAGACCTTAGTGGCACAAAACAACCATTTATTATGCTCATGGATTCTGTGGGTTTGGAACTTAGGTTACAGGGAGAATGTCTCTGCTCCATATTGTCAGGAGCTAGATGGCTTGAAGACTGAAGTGATTCAAAGCTGGCTGCTGCAACACTGTGAAGGGTCATTCACTCATATTTCTGGTGGTTCATGTGGGCTGTGATTGGGACCTTGGCTGGAGTCATCAGCCACAAGACTCATATGTGGGCCTCTCCAGGTGACCTTTGCATCTTCACAACACGGTGGCTAGTTCCAAGGGTCTCTACAGAGAGGGCCAGACCAAAGCCATGTGACCTTATAACCTAACCTTAGAGTCATGTAGCATCACTTCCATCAAGGAAATCACAATGGCCCAGCCAGATTTAATGGAAGAGAAAACAGACTTCACTTTCTTGATGAGGACTGGCAAGGTTCCAAGAGGGCATTTGGAACAAGAAATATTGTTGCAACAACTTTAGGAAAGATGATCTGTCATACTATGTAAAAATATTTAAATACAGGGACCAGCAGTTGACATAATGGCTATGTCGTTGAACTCCCATGTAGTCGACTGCGGTTCAGGTCCCAGATCCAGTGGCTTAAACTCATGTGTGCATGCATAACCAAGATCCCAAGAGGAGAATGGAGGAGAAGGGATTGTGGCGTGGCCATCCTCCTTAGGGGGTGATTTCTCACTTTCTGTCTCACTGTCTCTCTCTGTCTGGTAAGCACACACACCCTATAGCAACACCCCCAAAATTTAATACAAATAAATAAATTATAGGAATGGGGGAAGAAAGGGGATTGTAAGGTAATAGACTATTAAAATTGACCAGCTGGATTTGGAAAAAGAACCTGCTAGGATTTGTGAAATTATAAATATATAATCACCAGAATTTAAAGTTCAGTGGATGGATTAAATCGCAGACTAAATATCTTTTTTAAGAGGAAGCAGTGATTGGGGCCGGTAAGTGGGGTGTTGGTTAAAGGCACTAGATTCCCACATGGTCAACTGCAGTTCAAGTCCCAGACCTGGTGGCTTGTTTTCTTGCTTTCCCCTGCTCTCTCTCTCTGTCTGATCAAATTAAAAATAATAATAACAAATGGAATTAAATAAATAAATTATTTTAACAATTTTTTATAAAGCAATGATCTATCTGAGATACTGCATTCATAGTTTTGTTCCTTTTTATTATGACTGAATAGTATTTCATGGTATGAATGTAACTCTTTAGGGATATTTTTGTTGTTTATAGTTTGGGGTTATTGCAAGTAAAGCTGCTCTGAAGTGTCACGTGCAAGTTTTTGTGTGAACATAGGTTTTCATCCTTCTGGTACAAATATCTAGAAATTCAATTACTGTGTCCTATAATAAGTGTTTGTAGGTTGGGTTTATCTGTTCTGTTTGTTTTTAATTAAATTGTCAAATTCTCTTTCAAGATATTTCTTCATTTTACATGCCTTCCACCAGTGTTTAAAATATCCATTTTCTCTGCACGAAGCCACCATTTGAGGTTTTCATTAGTGCTCACTATAACTCTGCACGCTGCCGTCATTTGAGGTTTTCATTAGTGCTCACTATAACCGTTCTGATAGGTGTGTGCTGATAGCTCAGTGCTGTCTTATTCTTTATCTCATGGCTAGCGAGAGGAAACATCTTTTCACCTGCATATTTTCTAGTTGTGCATCCTCTCGAAATAGCGAAATAACTATTTATTTCTTTGCCTGTTTTCTAATACGCTTGTTTCTTCATTTAATGTTGGTTTCGAGAGCTCTTCATGTATTCTAGATATGAGCCCTCTGCCGAAAATGTGACTTGCTAAGATTTTCTCCCAGTCTATAGATAGTATTTCCAACTTTTTCATAAGGTCTTTCAGAGAACATAGTTTTTCTTTGTTTTCAGTGAAGTCCAGTTTATTGACTTTCTTTTTGGATTTTTGGTGTATGGCTAAGAACTCTTCACCATAGTCTATGTCCCAAATATATTTTCCATGTTATCTTCTAAGTCTTAAAAAAAAAAAAAAAGAAGAGTTTAAGAAATTACCTGGAATATATCATGGAAAAATTAAGAAGAGTGAGTGAGACATGGAAGATAGTATGAGGAGACCTGATACAGATGTAATTAAGGGCTCAAAAAGAAGTGCCTAGAGACAATGGGGAATAAGATTTGAAAAAACCTGGGAACCAGCAGTTAACGTAATGGCTATGTCGCTGGACTCCCACGTAGTCGACCGCGGTTCGCGTCCCAGACCTGGTGGCTTAAAACTCATGCTGGGCGCGTGTGCATGCGTGCCCAAGATCCTGAGAGGAGAATGGAGGAGAAGGGATTGTGGCGTGACCATCCTCCCTGGGGGGTGATCTCTCGCTTTCTGTCTCTCTGTCTGTCTGTCTGGCGAGCGCACGCGCCCTATAGCGAAAACCTCTCCAAAAGAAAAAAAAAAGAAAAAAAAATCCAGAAAAAAATTTAAGAACCCAGAAATAATAAATAATAAGAATTCCACACCTGGATATAGAAAATAATTGTCAGCATCTGCCCCAAACTTAGCTCGATCTAAGAGGAAGTAGAAAGAAAGAGGCAAAGAGACAGAGTAGTGATGGACACAGGCAGCCTGAGCCTAAGCAGCCCAAGCAACTTGTGCCATCCAGACAAGTTGGGCACCTTTATTTATAGAGCAAAGCAACACTACATACATGTATTTCATGACATTTCATAGATAAGTTGATATGTTACAGACAGTAAGAAGCAGGTAACAAATCTATAAGGGCTTAGGCATACTGGGCCAGGTGTATCTCTTGGCTACCCCCATATCAAAGAGAAATCCCAATAAACTTACCCAGGTGAGGGAAGCCTGCAGGTGTGGGGAGGATACTTTCTTGCAAACATCAAAGGGGTGTTGATGAGGCTAAGGAATCTTATAGAGGCAGAGCAGGGCTTGGACTTTGCTAATTGGGTCAGGATATTTCCTAAATTCCATCTGATGTTTCTCTTGGAAGGCCCCTAGAAAATTCCAGCCTTTGCTCTGCTTGCAGTAAGGGTCAAGGAAAGGACAAGCTGCTAGGTTCTGTCATAGCCAAAAGGGACAGGTGGTTTTTTGCTCAGAGCATGTCCCTACATCCTCAGGGCCTCTCTCCAAACATGGCTCTACACGAAATGAAACCACAAATAAAGAGTCTTAAAAGCAGCCAGAGGAAAAAAGCTGCTTATTATAAGGAATTACATTTAAACTGATGGTTGACTTCTCGGTAGCCACCACAAAATCTAGGAGACAGGAAATAATCTTTAAAGCATAAGAGCAGACTAAAAACATTTAAAAGCTTTTTTTTTTTTTTTTGAGAGGTTTTTTCGCTATAGGGCGCGTGCGCTCGCCAGACAGACAGAGAGAGACATAGAGACAGAAAGCGAGAAATCACCCCCCAGGGGGGATGGTCACGCCGCAATCCCTTCTCCTCCATTCGCAAACATGGAAGTCAAACCAAACACACATTTCTATATTAAACAATATGATAATATCTAATGTGTGTGGTTAATGAAAAACTAACAAACTGAAGAAATATACTGGACAGAAATAGCATTTAGGTTGATGGGCTAGCAGGTGACATGGAGTTTAAGGCAAGCAGATCCCACAGGGCCAACTACACCTGGGCTCAGAGGCTAGTAATAGCATTTAGGTTGATGGGCTAGCAGGTAACATGGAGTTTAAGGCAAGCAGATTCCACAGGGCCAACTACACCTGGGCTCAGAGGCTTGAAAACCACACCAAGAATGTGTGTGAGCATGCCCCAAAATCCTGATAGGAGACTGAAGGAGAAGGGATTAATGTGTTGCCATCCCCGCTGGGGGGTGATTTCTCAATGCCCATGAGGACACATTTACTATAGTAGACTTCAAAAAATAAAATAAAATTTAAGTTGAAAGGGATGAACAGAATAAGTCTTTTAAGTTCCTGGTATTATCTGAGAGGATAGAAAATGTATCTGTTAACTTAGACATAGTCAAGTTTATATAGGCATGGCAACATTTAAATGGAACCACAAAAAGAATAAAAATAGAATTTATAACTTCCAAAACAGTAGAATAAAATTATTGGAATAAGAAAAATACTTTGGTCCAAAGAAAGGGGGAGGGTGAAAAAGGCAGAAATAAATCCAAGTATCAGTAAGCACAATAAATGTAAATGGACCAAACTATCCAGTGCAATGCTCCACAACTCACTTTATAAAATTGCTATAGCCTGAATATAAAAGCCAGAAAATGACAATGCGAGAAAGGAAAATTGCTGTGTCCATTTTGCTCATGAACATAGTTGTGAAGTCACAACTTAATGGAAGGATGGAAATCATGAAAGCTGCAAAGGACACAGGGCCTACACCCATCGCTCCAATGTCAAAATGCTGGCAAGGACACGCTGTGCCTTCTTCCTGTTGATTTCTTGGGTAGAGGCAACAGGACGTCTATATTGGTATCATCTAATTTGAAGCTGTCTCTTAATATTCATGATCTGAGGCTGCTATACACTGCCTGTGTTATATAACAACACCTCTTTTACGACCTAACCTGTCGTGGACTGATGAGTAATGAGGTGCCTCTAGGAGTTATGGAAGGATTAACTATACTCATTACCGATCCAAGAGTGGCAGGAGATGCAGCACCATCATAAAGAATTTATCCAAGTGACTCATTTCTGCTGCTTTGGACAGATTACATTCTCATTCTGTCTCTGGAAGTTTATAGCAAGTCTCTGAGTAGTGACAAATGTATTATTAATAATCTTTAGAAAAGCAATACATTGCTGCATGGCTTAAGCATTGCTCATGTCCAGAAGTTTGAAACAGTCAATCCTGACCTTATAATATCACTACTTCTTGAAACTTGATCCTCCTGAAACAATCTAAAGAAGTATTGCACTTTTCCCTCTGAATCCAGTAAATTTACCTATCATGTTCTCAGTGATATCTAAAAACCTGAATTGGCAAGATAGGCTAAAGTTAAAAACTTAGATATGCCTCTTCTCCTTCCCCCTCTTTGAGGGCTGTTATTGAGTGTTCAGGCAATGAAATGGGATGCAAGTTCTGGTAGGATTAAGTTATGCATCTGAACTGGGTAGAAAAGTTGGTGCCTAGGCCTAGCAGATGGAATGGAGGTTAAGGCAGCTGGATCCTACATGGCTGACTCAGCAGTTTGAGTCCCAGACCCAGCAGCTTGAAAAACACACTGGCCATCTGTGTGCATGCCCAAACTCTTGAGAGAAGATTGGAGAGGAAGGGATTGCAGTGTGGACATTCCCCCTTGGTGGTCATTTCTCTCTCTCTCATAGTAGACACCCTTGTTAGTATGGGATCTGAGCTTGATGACTATGTTCAAAGGTGAACTGAGAAGAAACATTGGGGGGAAACAGACCTAATT
Source organism: Tupaia belangeri chinensis (assembly GCF_000334495.1). Lineage (NCBI taxonomy): Eukaryota > Metazoa > Chordata > Mammalia > Scandentia > Tupaiidae > Tupaia > Tupaia belangeri. The sequence continues at coordinate 293,138 of NW_006206814.1, forward strand.
CTTACTCAGTCAGAGGTCCAGGTGATACCTTGAGGAGATCTATGCCCAGATAGCAGTTTCCAGGTCTGGAACTGTCAACAGAACTATTCGAGAATTAAGTTCTCTTTTTCTCTTTTTAGGACTTATAAATCTTAAAAGGAAAAAAAAAAAAAAAAACTAATAAATTGGACTGAAAATGTCAATAATGTGAGCTTTCTGGAGGCCTGAGGATATGAGAGAAGATCACGACCTTCCTAATCCTGCCTTTTCAGCTACTAGGAGGACAGCTCTGGTTTTGCCTCCTCCTTTATTAAATGGGCAAAAGTATAACTCCCCCTTGGAGGCCCAGTGGGGAGGTACAGGGAAATGGCAGCACAGCACTCCACGCCAGTGCCTGGGGCCAAAGTCCACTGTCCTCGCCCACAGCGCTCCCACAGTCACCCGGGCGCTCTGAGCTGAGAACCAGGGTGTTCTCTAGCAGGTTGCCCGAGAGTCTGGAATCAGCATCTGACTGGTATCAGGGCCTGTTGATGGAACATCGCTAAAGCACAAAGCTCCACCAGCTGCAGGTGAGGACCCTGCAGGCCGAAGGAATGCTTATCTCTGCTTCCAAATGCCTTAAAATTCACTAACAAAATGAGAAAAAAAAATATATATATAAGATTAAGAGAAGAAAAAATTGCACTCAAATAATACTGAGCAGGCTCCCATTCACGGTATGAAGACAACTGCTTGTCTTAGTCTCTGCAGCCCCAGGTGCAATAATCCTTGCATTTTCTCTTGGTTTAGCCTTCAGTGTCAGACTGTCCGGATGCAGCTTTTTAACACAGAATAGTAGGTTCAGTGGCATTCCTCGCCGGCACCAATGTGACGTTGTTGGTCACTACATTACTATGACTAAGTTGAAATCGTGTGTCGTCCGTCAGACTCGATTCTTTAATAAACCTCTGCTCCTACTGCTTAGGGCATCCTTTCCTTAATGGGAATTATGTTTTGATGACTGAAGACAGGTTTATGGTATTGTGAAACTCTCCATGTAGAGTTCCGGAATAGCCTCTCTCTTCCTTGTGAATGTGTGAGGAACCATCAGAAGGCACCATGGAGAAGTGGACAAGTCCCTGCCTCGACCTGTGTCTCTCCTTGACACTCTACAGGGCGCTAGCCTCGGTGCTTTCATACACTTGTTATAAGGTAGGTGGTATTATTCCCCTTATGCAGGTGATAAAAAAGAGGCTCAGGGTTAATAGGCTATAAGAAAATAATAGAATTAAGACTTTTATTCCCTGATCTTTGACTTCAAACCCAGTGTTCCATCAGCTATTCTGTATTAGGAGTTTAAGGGAAATAAAGTAAATATGAGTGTCACAATAGAAGTAGAATGAATAGTAATCTCTTTTTTTTTTTTTTCAGAGATTTTTGCTATAGGGCACATGTGCTCACTGTACAGACAAAGACAGAGAGACAGAAAGCAAGAAATCACCCCCGGGGTCACCTTGTAATCCCTTCTCCTCCATTTTCCTCTCAGGATTTTGGGCACACATGCACAAGTGCCCAGCATGAGTTTTAAGCCTCTAGGCCCAGGATTCGAACCGTGGCCAACTATGTGGGAGTCCAGAAATGTAATCATTACACCATCTGCTGGTCCTGACACTGAATATCTTTGAGTCTTCTGTACAACCCAGTGACAGCTAGTGAGAACATCTTAGCACAGGGGGATTGGGAAATTGTCTAATGCCTTCAGAATGGATATGATTCTTCTAAAAGGGTCTGACTGGAGATAAGTCCTTTACTGGCCCAAAGGGTCAAGGAGGCAGTTTCTGGATTGGTGCTGTGTAGGCGGGTGCCCCAAAGAAGACTGCTTAGACTTCACGTCAGTGAATGCCTTGTGAAGACAGAGCTCAGGAAAGGATCTGCAGAGTCCAGAGTGAGGCTTCCACCAAATATGGAGGAAAGCACTCCTGTTCACCAACTCGCATATCCTCTGAACCCAGCCGTTCATGTCTTTGCCTAGCATCTAGCCTGGTCTCTTCTCACTTATATATCTACTTATCTGACTGTTTTGATCTTGCTTTTTATTTCTTAACCACAACATTAGGCACCTACTGCGTATCAGGCATCACTCCAGGTAGGAAATAAGACAGTTAAGATGTCGGCCCTCCTGGAGCTTATAGACCAGTTGAGGGTTGGGGAATCCAGACAGAAATGAAATTTTACAAATCAGATGGGGGCACGGGCAGCATCTGGCATGGTAGTTAAGGTGTTAGATTCCCACATGACCGAATGTGGTTTGAGTCCTGGACCTGACAGCTTGAAAGTTATGCCAGGCATGTGTGCATGTGTGCCCCAAATCATGGAAGGAAAAGGGATTGCTGTAGGGCCCTCCCCTCTAGGGAGTGATTTCCTACTTTCCCTCTCTCTGTCTCTCTGTGGTGAGCACAAGTACCCTGTGGCAAAAGAAAAAAAAAAAAATCAGAATAGGAACCCTATTATGCATATAATCAATGGAGTTCTGATGATAGTATTTGGGTGGTTGAAAAAGGCATCTTGGGGGCCAGCAAGTGACACAGAGTTTAAGGCATTGGATGTGGGAACATGGCCAGCTTTGCAGTTCAAGTCCTGGACACAGGGGCTTGAAAATCATGCTAGATACATGTACATGCATGCCCAGAATCCTGAGAGGGGTTGGGGAGTGATTCCTCACACCCCCACCCCCACCCCCATCTCTCTGGAGAGCACACAAGCTCCATAGGAAAAAAACTTAAAAAAAAAAAAAAAAAGGCATCTCAAACTAGTTGGCATTGGCTCATATCTGAATGACAAGGAAAAACCTGCACTGCCAGGGTGAACAGGAGGAAGGAAGGACAAAGACCCTGAGGCAGGAACGTGCTTGGACTCATCCAGGAACACGGTGAGGGCCACTTGTGCCTAGAGCGTAGTAAGTGAGAACCAGGGGGGTGAGGTGAGATATGCAGCGGTGAGTAGGAAGTCTGGATTTTCAGTGTGATGGGAGCCATGATTTTCCTAATGATTTTAGAAGGTGGCTAGCTGCTTAGTGAAGAGTATTACAGGAGTTCAGGAATGGAGCAGAGTTGCCAGTTAAAGGTGTCAGACAAGAGATGCCAATAGCTAGGACTAGGGTGATAGTATGGAAATGGGAAATGGGAGAGTCAGAAACACCGTGAAAGGAAAGGCAGTGGGACTCGCTCATGGGTTGGATGATAGGGAGTGAGGGACTCAAGCTCAGTCGACTTTGGCAGTCAGTGGGTTTCAGATGTCCTAACCGTATAGGGTTTTAGGTTCAGATTTTCCCCTTGTAACGAAAATGGTAAGTTGGTCTTTCTTGCCTCAGTGCTGATGGCCATCAGCGTCATCTCTAGATCCTAGAGTAGGCATCGCAAGGGGACAGTGAGAAATCACAAGGCAGAAGTCAGGGCTCTCTGTGGTAGCTGCTCTATGCATTCATTCATCAAATATGTAACACCTGCTGGACCTAAGTGCTGTGAAGATAGACATGAGCTGGATTTCGACCTGAGAAGCTCACACTCTAGTGTCCTCATGGAAATCTTCTCAGAGACTTCTCTAGATACCAAGTCAGGTAATGTCTGACACAGTAGCCCTTTAATTTCTCAAGCAGTTGTGACCTTCCTATGACAGGAGTAATTTATACCTTTTCTGGAATGCATTTCGAGGGGGGGAGTGGGCATCTCCACTCTTTCTAACTAAGCTTCGGTGGCTACTGCCCTCATGCCCTCACTTACCACTTCTCAACTACTCGTTCCTGAGACTTGCTGTTAAACAGTGGCAAAAGTATTACTCTTCTCCTGGAGGGATATAAAGGGTGTGTAGACTGCTCTATTTTTCCGTTCACAAGACTTAAACTGCATTAATTTATCATTGAATATTTCCATTTTAAGAAGCTGTTAATTCCAATAACTGTTGATGGAGATTTGAAGCCCAAACATTTTAATGAAGCCATAAATCAAGACACTGTAGCAGCTTTCTTCAAAAAAAAAAAAAAAAAGGCATCTCAAACTAGTTGGCATTGGCTCATATCTGAATGACAAGGAAAAACCTGCACTGCCAGGGTGAACAGGAGGAAGGAAGGACAAAGACCCTGAGGCAGGAACGTGCTTGGACTCATCCAGGAACACGGTGAGGGCCACTTGTGCCTAGAGCGTAGTAAGTGAGAACCAGGGGGGTGAGGTGAGATATGCAGCGGTGAGTAGGAAGTCTGGATTTTCAGTGTGATGGGAGCCATGATTTTCCTAATGATTTTAGAAGGTGGCTAGCTGCTTAGTGAAGAGTATTACAGGAGTTCAGGAATGGAGCAGAGTTGCCAGTTAAAGGTGTCAGACAAGAGATGCCAATAGCTAGGACTAGGGTGATAGTATGGAAATGGGAAATGGGAGAGTCAGAAACACCGTGAAAGGAAAGGCAGTGGGACTTGCTCATGGGTTGGATGATATGGAGTGAGGGACTCAAGCTCAGTCGACTTTGGCAGTCAGTGGGTTTCAGATGTCCTAACCGTATAGGGTTTTAGGTTCAGATTTTCCCCTTGTAACGAAAATGGTAAGTTGGTCTTTCTTGCCTCAGTGCTGATGGCCATCAGCGTCATCTCTAGATCCTAGAGTAGGCATCGCAAGGGGACAGTGAGAAATCACAAGGCAGAAGTCAGGGCTCTCTGTGGTAGCTGCTCTATGCATTCATTCATCAAATATGTAACACCTGCTGGACCTAAGTGCTGTGAAGATAGACATGAGCTGGATTTCGACCTGAGAAGCTCACACTCTAGTGTCCTCATGGAAATCTTCTCAGAGACTTCTCTAGATACCAAGTCAGGTAATGTCTGACACAGTAGCCCTTTAATTTCTCAAGCAGTTGTGACCTTCCTATGACAGGAGTAATTTATACCTTTTCTGGAATGCATTTCGAGGGGGGGAGTGGGCATCTCCACTCTTTCTAACTAAGCTTCGGTGGCTACTGCCCTCATGCCCTCACTTACCACTTCTCAACTACTCGTTCCTGAGACTTGCTGTTAAACAGTGGCAAAAGTATTACTCTTCTCCTGGAGGGATATAAAGGGTGTGTAGACTGCTCTATTTTTCCGTTCACAAGACTTAAACTGCATTAATTTATCATTGAATATTTCCATTTTAAGAAGCTGTTAATTCCAATAACTGTTGATGGAGATTTGAAGCCCAAACATTTTAATGAAGCCATAAATCAAGACACTGTAGCAGCTTTCTTCTAATGTCCTTACACCAGATCTTCGGCAGAATAGGTTTCCTGTGGTGTGACAGCGCCTGCTTGGGGCGGTCAAATGCATTACCGACTTGGGTTTACAGAAGGTACCAACAGCACAGGGCAGAACTGGTATAGAAACACTTGACTTTGTTGTTGGAGTGGCAGTTCCTTTATGCCCTTTATTTTCCTTGTCTCAAATTTGAGCTTTAGTCATAAACAGCCTTGAAGTTGCATACATCTAGAGACCAGGGATCCCTAACAGAGGTCTTTGTTTTATTCAGATATCCCTGCCCTTCCTTTGCAAATGCAGTGACCAATGTCCTTCATGAATGCAGGTCATACTTCAGGTTAATATCAACCTCCCTCCGCATCGCCTCTTGTACTCATCTTTAGAATTCCTTAGCTATTGCCTTGATGTGTCAAAATGAGAAAATGTCTTATCTATGAACTACATTCCCTCTGGTATTTTTTCAAATGGCTTAAAATATTCACTTACTTATAATCTCATGCTTAATGCAGTTTTCCCAGATTCAGTGGATCTCTGTTTCAACATATTGTATCTGTTCTATAGAGGGTCATGTATTATTTAAATGCATTTATTATAAAATGGAACATGCACAAGCTTTGCAGATGGCTCAGGAGGTTGCCCTCTGGGCAGAGTTTTCTATGAACTGCAGCAATCTCATGATCTCCTCCTCCTTCCCACTTTCATTTACAGAACAGCCTAGTATCAGGCGTTACCATGGTAACATAGAAAGATTGTTCAAACAAAAATGGGAGAGAGATAGCACTAAGCTTTCATCTTTACTACTTTAGGTTGCTGTGAGCCCACAAACCAAGATCTGGGGTATGGAGAAAGAGGGAGCCCAATCTTCAAAGTTATTTATGTCATCAGAGTTGAGAGTTTTGTACTACTTGTAGATTCCTGAAAATGCCATTCACTAGCTGTTTACTAAGCCCCCATTGTAGATCAGACCCCATTGGGTCCTGGCAAAACAATGGGAGAAGATATGGTTTCTCCCTTCAAAGTACCCTTTTCATGCAAACGGAATATTTAGCAAAAAAATTCCAAATAGAATCCCTTTTCTGCCAGGCATATTTTTTGCAAATGTTTTAAGAACGATGGGCTCTTGCTTTATTATTATCAACACATTTTTGTTCTGAATACTAATGGGATGGAAATGGGAACCTTCATTTGAAACAGGTAAGCCTTCTCTGTTGGGAAGTCTTCTGCTGCTGTGAGTCATAGGTGATGGTTTCTAAGACTTCGTAAGCCAATTGTTGTATTCCCTGGCAACGATCCTGACCTGTTGAGCATACCCAGGTGGGGCAGAGTGCAGGTGTTATGTGAACCCCAGGCAGCCTGCATGGTAAACTGGAAATGCTCATAGCTTTTTGGAGAAAGATAGTCAACATAGTAGTAGTAAATTAGAAGGGAGAAATTAGAGTGACAAGACCGAATTCTGTTTTCCGAATAAGCAAGGAAGTGTCGAGCATTTAGATCAGCTGAAGCTGAGTTCTCGCTGCCTTCAAAAGCTCTGTCAGCTCTCTGCTCCGCTTTGTGGCACTCTTTACTACATTCCTTTCCTGTCATAATCATAGTTGAAGTAAATCATTTCAGTGCCTGGAGAATCTGACTTCTAAGTGCGACAGTGAAGTTTGTTCCCCTAATCCCTGAACACTGCATCCTTGCTACTTGGCCCATGGGGAGTAAATCGAAGCACTTGGGGAAGCAGCAGGTGGTGTGCTGGTTAAGGTGCTGACTTCCACAGTTTGAGTCCCAGACCTGGCAGCTTAAAAATCACGCTGGGCACATGTGCATGTGCGTCCATGTGCCCAAATCCTGAGAGGAGAATGGAGGAGAAGGGACGGTGGCAAGGTCGTTCCTCATTTCTCACTTTCCCTCTCTCTGTCATTGTCTCTCTGTACTGAGAGCACACTCTCGATGGCAAAAGTGTAAAGAGGGGGGAAAGTATTTGGAGTGATATACTTAGTCTAATTTACTCAAAAAGTCCGATTTGTTGGTTTGGGTTTGAATTTCATCAGTCATGGCAGACCAGGAAGAGCTTTTAATCAGTCAAGTGGCCCAAAGTTAATGACATAAGATGTAAGAAGGTTTCAGCTAGTCCCCAAGTTGATGATTACGACTTGCAGGTAGCTTTTGGGGAAACGAAGAGCTTTTAAGCAGTCAAGTGGCCCCAAGTTAATGACATAAGATGTAGGAAGGTTACAGCTAGTCCCCAAGTTGATTACGACTTGCAGGTAGCTTTTGGGGAAAATGGAGAAGTCAGTCAGAAATGCTGCCTTTCTCCGGCCCTGTGGCTGCCATGTCAGGGCAAGGGAAAGGAGATCTGTCAAAAAAAAGTCAGATCCTCTTAGAAATGACCTTTAACCTCTAACCTCTAACCTCTCACGCCTGAGACAGCTGTTTCAGAGCAGTTATCTGGTCTGTCCATGGAATGGTCAGTATCTCAGCCTGCAAAGAAGGTTATCAATGTCTTACTCATGAGTAAATTATGACGAATCAGGGTTCTGTTGGTCAAAATCCTTAGATACTCTTTCTGCAAAGTATTGATTCACCCCAAGAAAGCTATCCTTTAGTTGGTGATAGATTACTCAGCCTCCCACATTCTCTTGTCCAATTGCTCATGAGAAGAAGGACATTGTAGCTGCTTGTGCGTGTTAGAGATTCATTCTGTGAACTGGGAACTGAGATTTTTCTCAGGAGGAAGCCAGCTAGTTTGAGAATGAATTTATGTCCACAGGTGACACCACCACAAAGATGGCATCATTCCCTCAGCCACCTGCCACTGTAGTGTGTTCCTTTCCACCTTTAATACAGATTTATCACCAAATAAAGTACATCCATTGGCTTTTGAAATAGCCCATGGCATGGGCATGGATTTGCAGAGAAAAAAAAAAAAAAAAGACCATGTATGTACAAAGAAGCGCTTATCTTAGAACCAGGCTTGATGGCATTCTGTAAAACAGGCAGTGGTGATATTACCTACCCTAGGGGGCTGCTGGGGAGGATAAACAGGAATAAACGAGATGATGCAGGTGTGTCAATTGGCAGAACAGTGCAGGAAGCAATATTACTCCAGGTATTTGGAGCAGAAAGGGATTGCATGTAAGGAATTAGCTGCTTCCCAAACCATTGGCAAGGCTGATGATTTGGGAAACAGCAAAAGTCAGAGACTGTGAGTTGTAACACCTCTCCACTTCAGTAGCACTCCAGAGATCAGAAATGGTCCCTTCCTTGGGGGAGCAGGTAGCATGGTGGTTACATCACTGGACTCCCACGTTGTCCACTGCAGTTTGAGTCCTGGACCTGCTGACTTGAAACTCAGGCCAGGTGCATGTGTGTACGTGCCCAGAATCCCAAGAGAAGGGAGAAAAAGGGATTGCAGAGTGATCATCCCCCCCAATGGGGTGATTTTTTCACCTTCCCTGACTGATAGAATTTTTCTTCAAAAGGTGAAAGTTGACCTTTGACTAAAGCAGCTATCAAAGCAGGGCACAGGTCATGACCAGATTACCCCCCACAACTTGCAGCTCTACATGGGAATACCCCTGACCAGCAAGTGAAGTTAAGAACCTCAATGAACAGTTCTAGAGGAAAAATCTGGTCCACATCCTATAGAATTGTGCTATCCAATATGATAGCCACTAACCACCTGTGATGATTTAAATTTATATTTAATAGAGTTAGATAACATTGTATTAGTATAATTGTAAGTGCTCTGTACCTGTAGGTGTCCAGAGGTGCCATGGACAGCTCAGATACAGAGCATCACCACCACTGAGGCACATTTTATTGGAAAGCACTGTCTTCACATGTAAACGGGAACTTGAAGGCATGGCCCTAACTCTGCATAACCTTTGCAAAGCTTTTTGGAATATCAGTAGCAGAGAGCATTATTCCCCAGTCCTCTCCCAATCTGCACCTATAGTCTTAGGACTGTTTCGATGACCTCAAAGCTGCTTTTTGTGTGGTAAGACAACGGTGTGATGGTGGCCAATTGATCCCCCAGTGACAGTTGACCACTGTCAAAAGGGAGGTATACCTGGCTGGACTGGATTGTAATACACTTGCTAGAGATGGTCACAGTCAGATATCGGCTACACAGGTCCTTTGCTTATTCCTCCAAACAGTTTCCTGCGCCCGCCTCTGACATTCTGTATATCTTTGGGGTTTGATGCCTTACTTTGAAATAATTCATTTAAAACTTTGTCCTTGAAACCCCAACATGTTGGTGGATAGAGCACATGCTTTGGTTTGGATGTGAGCGCTGTCGCCTGCACAGAGGGCAGCACTCAGCGCTGGCACTGCCAGGTGAGATATGCCGTCCTCGCTTCGTTGGCTGGGGTCACAGCGTGGTGATTCTGGGCCCTGTGTGCGGGGCCCTTTGTGAACCAATGTCCCTAGCATTTGTTTCACCCCTCCAAGCTTTCCATTTCTACCTGCCACTCTTGGCAAGCAGAGCTGCAGTGGAAGAATCTCTCAAGTTTGGACTGCTGAGTAAGGTATGGAATGGAAAGGTATAGAGCTTCTGCAGACAGCCTGACTGAGGCCATTGAAACGAATGGGACGTGCATGTTGTTTTCCTCTCCAGAGTCTGTAACTCTTTTCACATCAAGGCAGATGACAGGGAAGCCACATCTTTATTTTGGCTCTCCATAGGAATACCTTCACCAACCTAGAATTTAACATTATACTTTTGTCTTTCTTGGGACCAGCAGTTAGTGTAATGGCTATGTTGCTGAACTCCCATGTAGTCGACTGCGGTTCAAGTACCAGACCCGGTGGCTTAAACTCATGCCAGGCGCGTGTGCGTGCATGCCCAAGATCCTGAGAGGAGAATGGAAGAGAAGGGATTGTGGTGTGGCCATCCCCCCGGGGGGTGATTTCTCGCTTTCTGTCTCTCTCTGTCTTTCTGGTGAGGGCGTGTGCCCTATAACAAAAACCTCTCCAAAGCCTATAACCAAAACCTCCCCCAAAAAAAAAAAAAAAAAAGGAATACCTTCACCAACCTAGAATTTAACATTACACTTTTGTCTTTCTTGAAAGTGGTTATGTGTAAAATGTTTCTACAATTTTTGCTTTTTAAAAGGAGTATCAAAACCATTACTCATTGTGGTGTTCAGTGCCTCTTACGCAAAGACCTATGTGATAGGTTCTCAGTATTGGGCAAAGATTGTCCTTACTGACAAACTTATATTTTGAAAGAATTATTTTATTTAACTTTATTTATTTATGTTTAATTTGATCAGAAAGGGGCAGAGCGAGAGCCAGAGAGAGAGAGACAGTGAGAAAACATGCTGCCAGGTCCAGGACTCAAGCCATGGTTGGCCATGTGCGAGTCCAGCATCCTTAACCACCACGCCACCTGCCGGCCCCCTTACTGACAAATTTATATGCTAACTCTTTCAAATATTAAATTGAATAGTTCGCTAAGATCTCTTTTTGCCTTGGTTCCAAAAAACCTCTTTAAAAAATTATGTTTGGGCTAGCCAGCAAGATGATTAAGGCAGCTGAATCCCACATGACTGGCTGCACAGTTCGAGTCCCAGACCTGGCCATTTGAAAAACATGCCAGACACATGTGCCTGTATGCCCAAAATCCTGAGAGGAAAATGGAAGAGAAGTGATTGTAGCATGACCATCCCCCCCAGGGGGTACATTCTCACTTTCTCCCCCCACCATGAGTACACGCATCCTATAGCAAATTATAAATAAATGAATGAATATTTATGTCATTTGCAGTAGTCTCCTTAACCTAAATTTTCTTTAACCTAATATTCTTTCTCCACGGCCTTTCTATTACTTGATATTACTAGTGCATATCCCTATTTAAGAGTTTGGGGTTCTAGCTCAAAGTCTTTCATCTGGTTGCATCAAGATAGGAACAGGAACATTTATGTATGTTATTAAAATTAAAAAGTCACCAAGACAATCATTCCAAGAGATGTGAAAAATATTTTTCTTGGATGACAATCCTATTTCTGACATTGTTTAAAATTACGGACACTTGGAAATGATTAAAAAAGAAAAACAGGAAAAAAAAGGCAGCAGAGGCTGCAGTTATCTGAAGGCTTGGCTGGGCTCAAGGGTCTGCTTCTAAAATGTTTCAGTCTCGTGGCTATTAACAAGAGACATCAGTGTCTTACATGTGGATCTTTCAGTAGACCTGTCCATGTGTCCTTACGCCATGACAGCTGGCTTCTTCTAAAGTGATGATCCAAGAGAAGGCAAGGCAAAAGCCAGAATATCTTTTATGACCTAACATTAGAAGTCACACAGAACCCTAATGGTTATCTAGATTAGCCCTGTTCCGCCTGGAGAGAGACTGCACAGGGGCATGAAGGAGGGAGTGCAGCAGGGCACCACGCAGGACATCAAACTATGACGGGGGATGGCAGAGGTGGCCAGGGGCACTTCCAGGTGCAACCATGAAGGAGCCCAGAGACCACGAGTGAGGAGCCGAGACTTCATCTGTAGGCAACGTGGAGCCGCAACAGGGGTGGTAAGAAGACAGCTGATTGTGTTCCATTTACCTCTTAGAAAGGCCTCTGACTGAATGGAGAACGTGTTTAGCATGGAAGAGCCAGTGTGTGCCACACAAGCCCAGCAAAGTGATGGCCCACATCAGGGCAGCAGTGACACGGAACTTTGCTACTGAAATGTGCTCCGTGGACAAGTAGTTTTGGCATCACCTGAGAGCTTGTAGAAATGCAGAATCTCAGGCTTCACCCTGGACATACCGAATAGAATCTGATTCACAAGGACCTAAAAGTTTGAGGAGTGCTGTCACAGAGGAAGCAGTGGAAATCATTAAAAATGGGGCTCTTAATGAAAACAGGGGAGAGGGCTGACTGCCAAGTCATATTTGCTCCACTTAAAAACTGGAATGAATATAGTAAACATTTGTACCAGAATCTAAGGAATGGGTCCAGAGAGCTTTGGAGATTCGCAGTGTCACTAATGATGTGGTATGATCTAATAACAAGATGACTTACTTATCCTTGTAAACTGTAGCTGTGTAAATAGATGTTGCCAGTAGAGAAAAACAGTCTACTGAATACTTGCCCGCTAAAGGCTTTATGTTATTTTCAAATCAGCTTATTTGCTTCATCTCAGAGTCTGAAGAACAAAATAACCTACATTTTCAGAAAAGACGCTACAAGGAATGGAATAATGTACCCAACATGGATTTGGAAAGGTACAAGATAATGCACATTCTGGAAAATGTCCTGATTTCCAGATGACCTTTCCAAGCATTGTTTTTTCATGTGTGGGATTAGATGTGGGAGCCAATTAACTCCTGGGTTTCATGCAGCACATGTCTGCCAGGAAATCCATTACTTACATTATGGTCAACGGGAGCCACCATCCAGCGGTTTTTGTTCTCGTTAAGTGCAAGTGCATGTGCGGTGTTTTCCCGGTCTGCTGTCTACAAGTGCCATCTGTCATGTGCCATGCGTCAGTCTTTTTCTCTCTTGTTCCACTTCTTTACAATTAGGAAAATTACATAAATTAATTAGTTCTGAATCTCAGAACTCAGATGAATATGTTAGCCAGTTGTGCATAGAAAGAGGGAGATGTGGAGTGTTTGAGGAAGGGATAGGAAGGAAAGGGAAGGAAGGAAAGCAGGACGGAGGGAGTGAGGGAGGAATCTACCTCCAAAAAAACTGAAGAGCCAGTTAGGTGTCCCGTAAGTCCAGCACAATGGAAATTCTTCATTCATGGAGGACGAAGAGTTACATATTCAACTGCTTTGGTGGCTGATGATGTGAGACTCACCCGAGCCTTAGTCTCATTCTTCTTCAGGTGTGAACTGTTGTTTCTGTTATTAATGAGAAACTCCTTTAACTCACCAAAGAGCATTCGGGTCACCGATTCTAGGAGTTGCTAGAAATTAAATGGCTTCATTGGGATGTGTCCAGGTAGAGGAAGAGCCAAAGGGAAACTGGCCATTTCTCCCTCTTGTGTTCTAGCCCCTGACGGTTTGGTTTCCAACAAGTTACTGCTCATTTATTGAGTCGTTTTCAGCTGGCTTCTCACAGTGAGAGGATATTATCCGTTGCCATTGAGAGTGGTGGCAAATCTGAAACCATCAGTACTTACAGAGCCCTAGATGGTAGTCTCTAAGCTGCTGTCACCCGCAGACTCCTCTAGGGTTCCAAGGATCCCCGGGGTGAGTTGGCAGGGAAGTTTCCAATGGTACCACACCTCTCCTGAGATCCAGGGGATTTTTGAGTCAGTATTCCCACCCCAAACCTTTAGTGAGTGGTGAACATAAGATCCACCTTCTCCTCATGAAAGTGAGCTCATGTAGAAATAAGGGGGGGCTAATTTATTAGGTCATCAGGAAAGGCGTGACGTATATACATTGAAAACCACAGGAAAATATGTCATGACTTTCCCAACGACCCAATATAAGGTCATTCTTAAATTTTGTAAAAGACAGTCTTTCGTTTATGTCACCACAGTAGGCCTCATATCCTTATCCTGGAGACTTTTACTTTTGAAAGCATTGAGATTCCAGGAAATCAGGCATTGGAGATTTTGTAGCTCCCCACATCCCTCCCCACTCTGCCCCATTGACTTCAGCCTGCCAGATTCCCCTTACCTTATTCTGCTCTGTGTCATCCCCTACTAGTGAGCCCTTCGAAGCTGCAACATCAGTCAGATTCTTCTTCTTTTTTTTTTTTTTTTTTTTTTGAGAGGTTTTTGCTATAGGGTGTGTGCACTTGCCAGACAGAGAGAGACAAAGAGACAGAAACTGAGAAATCACCCCCCATGGGGTATGGCCACACCACAATCCCTTCTCCTCCACTCTCCTCTCGGGATCTTGGGCACACATGCACACGCGCCCGGTGTGAGTTTAAGCCACCAGGTCCGGGACACGAACTGCAGTAGACTACACGGGAGTCCAGCAACATAGCCATCACGCTAACTGCTGGTCCCAAGATTCTTCTTATTTTTATTGCCTGCCTCTGTCCTGTACAATGTAAACTGCATGAAGAGAGGGATTTTTCATCTCTTTTGTTCTCTGCTGTATCCCTGGCACCTAGAAATACCTGGCACATGATAGGCACTAGTAAATATTATCTGAATAAATGTAAAGGATCTAAAAATGTTTCTACTGCATTTGCTTGGAGTGATTAATACCCTGAGAGTTTGTGACTTGCCCAAGACCACACCTTCTGCAGAGGCAGATCTGGGTCTTAAAACCAGGTCTTTATCTCAAGCCTGGATCCTTTCTACCCCCTTCCACCTTTGGCTGGTGGAGCTGGGAAGGAAACTGATGGCTGTTGGTCCTGATACGTAGAAGGGGTTTTCCAAGCTGTACTCGGAAGTAGGGAGGTATCGAGAGCATTTTCTGCCCTCAAGAGGATCTTGGCATCAAACGTGGCTGCAGCCTGGTCTTTCTTACCAATAATAATAGCCAGTAGGAGCCTGTTTCTGCTGCAAGGATTTTCTTCCTGCTTCTTATGACACTGCCTAGTTGAATAATGCCCCCCCCCACACACACACACACACATACAGTTCTCCAGGGTCCCCATATCAGCCTGTTGTGTCACAAAAAGGGTAAGCTCTAATCCTGTTTGGGGTAGCTTAGGTAGAGGGATTGATGATTGAATTATTGAAGCTCTGGAACCTCCTAAGCCATCCTTTTGATACAAATTATTTGGGCCTTTGAACCAACCCAAGACACTACCTTCTATGACTGTGGTTCTGGACCCTCAAATCTTAACCCAGTACCTAGCCAGTCTTGCTATGTCCTTTCTTCTTCCCCACACTACCGTCACCATCTCCAGGGGCCAGAAAGCATAATTGCAGGAACAGGTGCTAGTTGAGGGAGGTCTAGAGTCCTCATGTTTAAGGGAGAGAACCAGGAAACAGGAAGACTACCAGAAAATAGGCAGAGCTTGGCAATCCTA
Source organism: Tupaia belangeri chinensis (assembly GCF_000334495.1). Lineage (NCBI taxonomy): Eukaryota > Metazoa > Chordata > Mammalia > Scandentia > Tupaiidae > Tupaia > Tupaia belangeri. Next base: position 308,309 of record NW_006206814.1, read on the forward strand.
TTGAGGCATATTTTCTGGGGCCTTGAATCAACTGCCTCATATTGCCACTTAAAAACAAAAAAATACTAGATTTCTACCCACTGAATATTATGTTCAAAACCTCTCACATGACTTGCAAACTTCCTTATTTCAGGGATGTCATAGACAAATATAAGTTCAGTTTTTCAAAACTGATTGCTTGGAAATAATTTCCACATGGTGTTAAATCTCCAGAGAAAAATATAGTCTTTCTGCCCATTAAATGCTTTTCACAAGAAAAAGCGATGGGAGGAATTAGCAGTATGGTTCAGGGGACCGCCCAGCTAGCATGTGAGTTCAGGAAGTGTCTCATTTGCAGGGAGAAAGTGATTAACACACCAGGCACTCCTCTGTCTCTCCTGAGATTCAGGAAACAAAGCTCCGGAGCTATACTTACAAGCTATCTGGAGCCTGCCCCACCTAGAAGCAAGCAGAGCTTGTTTGATCATCTCGTCCCTTTCTAGCCCACATGCTAGCCTCATTTCTGTCTCCTTGCATTCATTCACCAGGGTCTCTGCTCTGTGCCAGGCTCCATACTAGGCATGTGCCAGGGAGGCAAAGATGAAACCTACCAAGATCTGAGGCTATTTGGTACAGAGGTAAATTGGTCAGCAAATAATCAAAAGCTATTGGTAAAATTAATGCAGCTATAAAAGTACATTGAAATTAGGTTATGAGCTCCTAACTCTGTTTCAGGAGCTAAAGAAAGTCTCTTAGGAGAGTTACATCAGAGCTTGGTGCTTCATGGTTTCCCTATGGCCACACAGGTCCCAGAATTCTCTTCCTCAAGGCTAAATAAGACATTCTCTCCTCTAAGACTTTTCTGTCTTCTTCCTTCCTTAGACATCAGATTTGTATCATCCCCCACTCAGGGAGCTGATAGGGCATGCTGGGTGCTCTTACATGGACTTACGTAAGAACACCATGCACACATTTTCTTTTAAAGGAGTTATTATAGGTGACAGGAGACTTCTGGAAACCTCCTTGAGGTGTAGGAGATTCGATAGACCCTACATTCATTACTGCAGAAAATCATCCAATTTTACATGTGAACTGACCGTCTAAATCAGCTCATCCTATCTACAGTGGTTGGATGTTAAAGCCCACAGACACCAAAGGGCTGCCCAAAGTCACTCAGCTAACCACAGTTAGAGCAAATCTAGGACCAGGGCCTCAATTCTTTGCAATTTTTATGAGACTTACTTGCAGATCCTTCCAAAAGGATACACATTTGTCAGTATAGTGGGGTGAATAGGAGTAAGCATTTTACTCAGAGAAGCAGGGTATGGGAGATGTTAGGATGGTAGAGTTGGAAAGGCCCCTAGAAGTCATCTCACTTTCCTGATAAAGAAACCAAAGATGTGTGGGATCATTTCGATTGTCTCAGTGACTGGGAAGTGACACTGGCCCGCAATGCCAAACATTGGATTGAGCAGCACAGTCTTATCCAGTGAGGACTCACCCAACCTGGATCAATAGCAGTCTATTGAGAACCATAAAAAGAGGCCATTTGGGAACAAGAGACTAGGTCCTGTGGTGGTTTACTGAGAAAGGAAGTTCTTCACTGTGCGTATATTTAAGGGCAGGTTACAGACCCCAATGAGATTCAATAAAAACTTACTCTTCATAGAAATCTACACATACACATGAACTGTGCACTTAGTTCTGATGAGTATATGAGCCCCGTTAACCCATCCACAAACCTCAGGTTAATAACTCTAGCAAGAGACATAGAGAGAAAAGATATTAAATATGTATATACTATGGATGAAAACACTCTTACGCTCTGTCCAATGGAATGAAAATTAAATGTGTTTTTTTTTTCCTCCTATCAAGTGGGTGCAGTCCTACCCTGACTATTAGACTTTCATTATTCATCAGAAGTCTTGGGTTTTACCCATCGCTGAAAAATCATAGCAGTTATCTTCTACTGGTATCCAAACTGCACACCAGACCTACCTCTGGCACCTCCATTCCCTTTCTTGCGCCTCCCCATTAAGTACTGAGAGCAGGGAAAAGATGGGAGAGGATGCTCTCTTCAAGCGGCCCTCTCCTGAGCTTTGAGGCGTCTCCCCTGCAGCAGTGTGTGGTCTGGCTAAGTGTTACAGGGGCTACAGGTTTTAAATATATTAGTCAAAGCATAAATCATAGGTGTTTTAAAATTTTGCTAAGTGGGCAATTTCTGTCTCATTAAATCAGTTAAACTGCAGAATGCTCCTTCTCAGAATGTTCTGTTCCTTCCGTCTGACGCCTCCCTGGTGTTGTTTGGGAGAGGGAAGGCTCGCTGTCACTCTGGGAGAGAAAAATTATAGTCCAATATAAAAGTAGGCCAAACAGCTTAGCACGTAGCTACTCTTCAAGGACTTTACATCTCGTTTATTCCTGACAGCAACCCTCTAGGACTCATTTCCTTGTCTATTTTATTAACGAGGAAACGGTGGCTCAGAAAGGTTGGATAACTTTTTCACAGTTGAGTCAAAATTCAACCCCATTCTTTGTGAGTCCCAGGCCAAGTTCTTTCCACTCCTAAAGTTCCCAATTGGTGTGAATGAGTGAAAGCAGCTCAAGATGCTTTTAAACCACACTATCTGCCTGGCAGATACCCCCGCAGCTTCAACCTAGAGCAGCATCCCCAGCTGTAGGACTCCTCTCAAGTTGCTCTTGGTCTCCAGTACACTAAAGATAAGGTTGCTGATTTTTTTTGTTTGTTTTGTTTTTAGAGATTTTTGCTATAGAGTGTATGTGCTGGCCGAGGAGAGAGAGAGAGAAAGAAAGCAAGAAATCACCACCCCCCAGGGGGGGAATGGCCACGCCACAATCCCTTCTCCTCCATTCTCCTCTCGGGATTTTGGACATGCACTCATGTACACCCAGCATGAATTTTAAGCCACCAGGTCTAGAACTTAAACCACATGGGAGTCCAGCAATAACTATTATGCTGAGACACAGAAAGTAAGAAATCACCTCCCCAGGGGGGAATGGCCACGCCACAATCCCTTCTCCTCCATCCTCTTCTTGGGATCTTGGGTACACACACACACATGCACCTGGTGTGAGTTTTAAGCCGCCAGGTCTGGGACTCAAACCGCCGTCGACTACGTGGGAGTCCAGCAATGTAACCATGACACCATCTGCTGGTCACCCAAGGCTGCTGATTTTGATTGTGCTATTTAGCTGCTCTGTGCTTCCATCAAGGCCATAAATAATGCTGTTGAGACAACACGTCAGGACTTAAACTGTGGCTGAGCATTGACTTCCTTCCCTCTTTTCCTTGACTTGAACCTCCCTTTTAGGCTGATGGAAGAGACCAAGGCCACAGTTCCCAGTCCTTGGCACGGCAGCGCTGAGATCTTCCGAGACCTGTCAGCACCTACTTTCACAGTGTGGCTCCCACGTAGCTGTGGCTTTGTTTTGTCCCTAAAAGCTCTTTACTCTGTTCTTGGAGATTTGTTTATCTGAATTTATCTAAAAGCAGTAGCTTGCTATGGGCAAGACACCCTTTCCCACTGCCTCCTGCTGGGGAACTGTAATTATTGCTGAACAGATTATTCCTGTCCCACTGGGTAATACTTAGTATTTCTCAAGGGACTAGGATCTCATTACCTGAAACCCTTGCAATGAGGAGGTCACCTTTTATGGGCAGAACCTGTGTTCCACTTGCCAACAAGGGATTAGACCCATTTTCCACCATCCCTGCTGGGTGTGGTTCTCCCACTTCTGACCCACTTCCAACAGAGATGAAAGAGCCTACCTTGACACCTTTTAATGAAATTTGCCTTGCTGGACCTGTTGAGTAATACCTCATAGAAGGAACTCATGAACTAATAATAATCTTTTTCATTTACCTCTCTCTCTTTCTGTTATGCTGGAACCGTTGATTCCAAACTGGTGCTTGATTTTCCTACTTCTATCAGCAAGAACCAAAAATACTCAGACACTAAAAATGGTCTTAGAATTCCTGTCAAGAATAGAGCCTTTAAGTCTTTTAAAGGGGCAATGAAAAGAGCACTAGGCCAGAAGTCAGAAGATCAAGGAGATTAAGGCTCACTCTACATCTAACCACTTTTTCATCCAGTGTCCTCAACTGGAAAATGAAAATTTTACACTTAGACATTCTATAAGATGGGTTGTCCACTAGAAATATGATAGGAGCCACATATAGAATTAAAATTTTTAATTGCCACATTAAAAATAAGAAAAAGCAGGACCAGCAGTTGGCATAATGGCTATGTCGCTGGGCTCCCATGTAGTCTACCACGGTTTGATTCCCAGACACAGTGGCTTAAACTCACGCCGGGTGCATGTGTGTGCGTGCCTAAGATCCCATGAGGAGAACGGAGGAGGAGGGATTGCAGTGTGGCCATCCCCCCGGGGGATGATTTCTCACTTTCTGTCTCTCTGTGTCTTTCTGGCAAGTGCACACACCCTATAGCAAAAACCGCTCCAAAAAGAAAAAAGAAAAAAAAAAAGCAAGTGAAATTAACTTTAATAATATATTTTACTTAACCCAATATATACAAAATTTTATTTTAAATGTAACTGGATATTTTACTTTCTTTGTCCATATTAAGTTCTTGAAATCCAGTAGGTATTTTACACTGTCAGTGCATCTCAGCTCAAACTAGACACATTTCAGGGTTTGACATGGCCACATACAACCAGTGACTTCTGTGTTAGACAATAAAACCCTAATATCTTTACTGGCTGTTTTTTTTATTATTATTATTCCATTGTGGTTCTTTATTTGAAACTCTTGAGGTCAGATGCAGAGTTTTGAATTTTCATATTTTGGGACTAGCAGTTGGCATAATGGCTATGTTGCTGGACTCCCATGTAGTCGACCACGGTTCAAGTCCCACACCTGGTGACTTAAACTCATGCCGGGCGCATGTGCGTGTGTGCCCAAGATCCCAAAAGGAGAATGGATTGAAGCATGGCCATAGCCCCCCGCGGGGGGGGGTTATTTCTCGTTTTCTGTCTCACTGTCTTTCTGGCGAGCACACTTGCCCTATAGCAAAAACCTCTCCAAAAATAGTAATAATAATAAAAAGTAATGCAATATATTTTTTCTTTTTTCTCCATTTATTTACAGTCATTCACTATACATCAATACAATATACAAAATGAGATTTTTAATCCAGAATACATTGTATATTGGCTTGATCAAGGATATTACCGTATTTGTTATCATCAACAAATAATTTTCTATTTCTTGTTTCTTATATATTTTGCTTTCTTTTCCCCCCTTGATTCCCTACCCCTCTCCCTCTGCCAATTCCCCACCTTCTCCCACACTGTCTCTGATATGTACAGTTATTGACCATGCCTTTTTTTCACATTTTATTGATTCACTAAAGATCTTAACTTAAAAACTTTCAATGGCAAGCATGGCTGATATATACATATCTATGAACGCATGTCTGACTTTAGGCATAAACCTCAGTGAGGTAACGTGAACATACTGTAAAGAAGCACCTAACCAGGGCTATATATATAGCTTGCTGCAGTCATTAAATAGGTATTAAATCTGAGCATTCAGAAGAATGCAGGAGGAGGTCATGTACAGTCTCTAAAAAGTGCCCTTTTTCTCCCTTTGAACAGCTGATTCGATGAAAATGGAGGATTAATCTGACCCTAAAAGTATTCAGGTATTTAGCTGCAAAGCACCTAGGCCTGTCTAGAAAATCAGTGTGTGGAGGCTGAGCAGAAAAGTGAGAAAGGTAAATAGAAAAGGAAAAAGAATAGAAAAAAAGAAGAAGAGAAAAAAGTAAGACAAAAACAACCAAAAGAATGGGGGGAGGAGATTTTTTTTCTCAAAAGATGGAAACCACACACTGCATGAATGGGGCCGGTCAGAACTTTAGTATAGATGCCTGCTTGTCCAGTGGAGGCAAGGAGAAAGGTAGGAATTAGCAAGACAAAAGAACAACAGAGAGCAAAGAAGTTTTAACATTTTTTTTTAATTTAACATATATAGAGAGAGATGGAGAGAGACAGAGAGAACAACTAGGCTGCTCTGACTTGGCTCTGAGCTAGACCTGGGGGCAGGAGAGTGATGTCTGGCCAGAGGGTCTTCAATGGTTGTAATCCAATGCAACATTTATCAAGTATTCTGTGAACTCCTAGGGGTACTGGAGAAGCACTCCATGATCAAACAAATATTTCTGTTGCAACAAGTATGACAATACACAAGTGAGACAAATAAAGATAATAAATAACATCCTATATGTTGGTGTTGCTGCCAAGTGAATTATAGAAAAAAAGCTTCCAGTTTTCAGACAGTTTTGCCTTCCAGAACTACAGATAAAGCATTGTGAGTCAGTACCATGAAACCTGTATAAGCTTAGGTGCAGTGTTTATGCATTTGTTGTATTTGTCAAAAACTGGCCCAACATTTAATATGACAATGACATTGTCCAGTTGCTAATCATGCATATGGCATAATGGTTGAGTTTTCTCCCTAATTTTGAATGTTAGTGGTTTCTGTCTCCAGTAAGTTTAAAGGGAGAATCCTGGCACCCAGACTTAGAATTGGCCAGATCAAATATAGGACATCTGGTGCCAGAGACCTGCTCCAGCCGGGGGTGGGTTGAGGCTTGTAGGGAAGGCAATGCAGGCGATAAGGAATCAAACAGAGACCTCTATGCTCTTTAGCATGTTCTCAGCTGACTACAGTCAGGGCAAGCTCAAGACTGCAACATCTATGACTATGAAACATACGTATTTATTGAGGGATGTTTACAGGGGCAGGAGGGGTGAGAGGGAAGTGAAAGATTTTACTCTAAAAAATAGGGTATTCAAAACATGGGAACAATAACCATAAAACATGATGTCTGTTTTGTTTGATTAGGTATAAATAATCACAGTCCTCAGGGCGAGGACGTCCATCTGTCCGGTGCATTTTCCTCTTCGATCTTGATTGGCAGATAGGACCTTTTTGGATGTAGGGGTTTCTGTAGCTCAGGAGAAAACACAGGATGTTTTATTAGCAGTTTTTCATAGTTTACAGCTCACAGAGAAGAAACCATTTGTAGTTAGGGACTATCTGTTGCCTGCCTGAATTTAGATAAGAACTCTCAGTTAAGATAGGTAATCTCCCCCTGGCGTTTTCAGGTTTGTTCATCCTGTCGCCACCAGCCAGGCCCACCCTTTCTCTATTAGCTCACGAGTTCCTCTATCTTGATAGCTGAATTCCCGTCTGTTAGTGAATTCTTGTGCCCATCTTCGAATCCCTGTCATGGTGGTGGATGCACTAAGTTGGCCTAACATAAGGTAACTCAGTCTGCAGCCTGAGGGGTGTTTACGTAAAATTAGCCTTAAACTAACTTAATTACGCTAATTTGGCTTATACTAACTTAGCCTATCATATGCTAATTCGGCTTAAAGCAGGCAGGTGGGGTGAGTCTCATGATTCCCAATCACTGTCACCTTAGGAGTCCACATTCTTTCAGGATTATTGTAAAAGTTACAGTAAGGCTGGGGGTGTTATTTTGCCCTTGCAGGGTACCGTAATGACAGTAAAGATCATGGCAGAGAAATTGAAAGCAGAACAACACAAACCAGTACAACAAACACAGTTGAAAACTTGAGCTCCTAACTGTTATCCTTGCAGTATTTCTCAGTCAAGCCTTGCTTAGACATGAGAGGCAGCTCTTCTATGTTCTGCCTGTGTTGGCTGCATGGCTTCCGTCAATCTGGTTAAGTTAAAAGTTCACATAAGTGGGTCAGCCTGTGGTCTACTGGTTAAGACAGCTGGATTCCACATGGCCGGCCTACTGCATGGTTCTAATCCCGGACACAGCAGCTTAAGAAACACATCAGGTGTGTGTGTGTGTGTGTGTGTGTGTGTGTGTGTGTGTATACGCATGTGCCAAAAATCCTGAGGGGAGGGAGAGATGGAGGAGAAGGGATTACAGTATGGCTGTGCCTGTGTGGGATGCTTTCTCACTTCCTCTATTTCTCTCTGTGTCTCTTTCTCTCTCTCTGGTGAGCATGCATGCCCTCTAGCAAATTTTAAAAATAATTATTTATTTTTATAAATAATATTTTAAAATAATAATGTACTATGATTTTTAGTATATCCCACATGCAGTTTGAATTTCAAATAAAATTTACCGCAATTCAAATGTAACTGGGTTCCCTGTATCTTACGTGCTAACTCTGGAACCCTGCAATGATGAAACCTGCTTTCGTGAGTATACCACCGCTTCTTGTGGAGCCCATTCGGGGTGCGAAGGAAAGATTTACTTCTTGCATACCCTTTGCTCAGTCAAAATATACAAAGCAGCCTGCATAGTTAAGGAGAATGAAAACCTGGATTTTTTAATTTTTTTGGAGATATTTTTGCTATACGGCACGTGCGCTCGCCAGACAGAGAGAGACAGACAGACAGAAAGCGAGAAGTCACCCCCCATAGGGGATGGTCACGCTGCAATCCCTTCTCCTCCATTCTCCTCTCGGGATCTTGGGCATGCACGCACCCACACCTGGCGTGGGTTTTAAGCCACCGGGTCCGGGACACGAACCGCGGTTGACTACGTGGGAGTCCAGCGACATAACCATTACGCTAACTGCTGGTTCCCAAACCTGGATGTTTTAATTCCAGAATCCAAAAACTTAAAAATGACAGAATTCAGCTCCAAGTGTGGCATTTACAATCCTCACATGGGCATAAGGTTCTTGCAGGGGGGAAATTTGATGAGCCTAAGACTAATCTAACAGACATTCTTAATTGACGATCCTAATGCCCCTAAGCATCTTGTCAGGTCATAATCCACAGAGGAGCCATGCAGACCCTGATCTGGGGTTTCTTAATACCCACTAAAGATTCCAGAAGGGGGACCAGCAGTTAGTGTAATGGCTATGTTGCTGGACTCCCACGTAGTTGACCATGGTTTGAGTCCCGGACCTGGTGGCTTAAACTCACGCTGGGTGCATGTGCACGTCTGCCCAAGATCCTGAGAGGAGAATGGAGGAGAAGGGATTGCAGTATGGCCATCCCCCCTGGGGGTGATTTCTTGCTTTCTGTCTCTCTGTCACTGTCTCTGTCTCTCTCATTCTCTCTCTTTCTGGCGAGTGCATACACCCTATAGCAAAACCCTCTTAAAAAATAAAAAGAAAAGATTCAGAAGGAAAATAAAAAGGAGGGCTGAAGAATTAGGAGCACTCTCTGGTTTTTTTAATGAGCAGTAGGGGTATGGACATTCATTGAGAGCATAAATCCCTCTCTAAATACCTTGGAAATGAAGAGGTGCCAAGAGAAAATGCAGCTTTAAGAACCATCTGGCCCACCCAGGTGCAGGGATGGGAGGCCTGCATCAGGAGTGGGCTTCAGCTCCAGTAAACAGCATTATTCCCAGCACTCCCTCGAAGATGGGGGCTCATGTATCTCAGAGAAAGTCAGCGGAAGCAGGTGGCAAATCTGACAGGCTGAGGAGCGAGGATGATGTGGTAGGCACTCACTCCGCAGGATTCAGAGTCCTTGTCCATTGCATTGCTCACAGAAACACCAGAGTATGGACGATTTTCTAAAGAAACATAGACATTTATATACAAACCCATGATTCTGGTGGCTGGAAAGTTCAAGTCCTAGGCCTATGGCATGACCAGCAAAAGCACAGAGGATGGAGAGCTCTTGCAGAGAGAGAAGGATCCTGACTGACCCCTCCTTTATAACAACCAGCTCTCATGAGAACTAGCCCCTTCTCATGAGAGTTAGACTCTTTGGGGCTCACGAGACATCATTGATCTGTTTATAATACTTTTGCCTCTATGGTCGACTCACCGTGAACCGGTAGTCGCTTCCCACTAGGCCATACTCTGGGACATCACAAAGGAATTCAGTTTTTCACTTAATTCCTTTACAGTAGACAATGAAATCGAATCCCAGTACATGAATTTCTGGGGCCATATAGCAGCCAGGATCCCCAGAACTTCAGTGACTTAATTTTTAATAATGTCTGAGGAACTGGATCAAGAGCAGCAACCTAACTGTTCCACATTCAGGGAAACCAAGAGGACATGACAAGCAAATGCACGGTGTGATCTTGTATTAAGCTCTAGTCAGAAAAAAGTTACTGCAAAGGATAGTACTGAGAAAACTAGCAAAATTTGGATAGAGGTCACTTACGAGACAGAAGTTGTATCATTGTTAAAATCCCTAATCCTAATTATGCAGTGGTTAAATAAAAGAATGCCTTTGGCCCTAGTTTTAGGAGTAAAGGGCTATTTTTATGGTTTCAAATGGTTCAAGAAACAAATAGTACTCTTACACATATGCAGAAATGTGGCAAAAATTAACCATTGGTGAATCTGTGTAAAAGATATAGAAATTCCTTGCAGTATTTTTCTTGTTACTTTTCTGTAAGAATTTTTTTAAGCAAAAGAGAGAGAAAGATGGCAGCCTGTCACCATCCGCAAACAGACATTCTAAATGGATAGTCAAGGAGGAGGGTGTGGACCCCAGCCTCCTTGAATCAGGACCTGCTCAACTAGAGTCACTTGAGGTCTCTCTTCTCTGAAGTCATTTTCTTTCTGTTTCAGGGTCCGATGTAGGGATAAAAGCCCATCAAACTCAGTCAGCCCTGGTGCAGTCGGGCACTGCAGGGTCCTGGCTGTTTAACCTTGCTGAGCCTCAGTTTTCTAACATATAGGATGGGGGTGCTATTGCTTACCTCGTAGCCTTGCTGTTGGGATTGGGAGTGATGTTTTCAAAGCTCCTGGCTGACTGGCATATAATAGATACTCCCTCCAAATTAAAAATACCTCTGTTTACATAGAAATACTACATCTTGCTGGCTCCAGAGACTTTTCTTTTTATCCGGTAATGGGGAACAATAGTCTATCACTAAACTTGTGGACCCCGAGACCCGGACTCTACCCATGTGAAGGCCTCTAGTTCCAACCCCAGTGGAAAGCCTGTTCACTGAGTGGTCTGTGCCGTTTCCAGGCATGATTCCTTTCCTAGGGACATAGTCACTTTGGAAGAAAAACATGCAAAGCTTTTCTAGAACACTTTTGAAGTCTTTTCTTATGGTAGCTTTCACACAGCATGAAAAGCAAAGTCAGGTTATCAGCTCAAAAGTTGGAAAAGAGTGAAATTAAGCTCTGAACTTTAACCTTGAGAAAAATAACCTCACAAGATAGAGGAGGTAAAAAGAAGAAGAAGAAGAGGCTGCGAGTGTAGGACAGTGATGCTGAACTAGAAAGCAGAAGACCTGGATGAGGATGCTGGCTTTACCTCTAGAAGCTGCTGGTGATTTTTGTGTTTTTAGAATTTGCTAATGGGCGTGTGTGTTCACAGGAGAGAAGAGAGAGAGCGAGCGAGCACTCCCCATAGGCAATGCTCACACTGCAGTCTCTTCCCTCTCTCTCTCTCCTTTTGGGACTTCAGACATGCACGCACACATATGCTCAGTGTGTTTCTCAGCCAACCAGATCCAAGACTCATACCACACAGTCAGCATGTGGGATCCAGCCGCTCTAACCACCGCGCCACAGCTGGTGCTTTTTAGGCAAGCTACTCTGAGCTGTTGCTTTATTTCTGGAAGAGGGTTGCTAAGGTAGAGTTAGTGGATTAAGCAAATGAGATGAAGTACTTGGAAGCTCTTGGTAAGCGTAGGGCTCTTCTACACAATGTAGTGCCTAGCTTCTCAGAGTATAGATCCACACTACATCAGCCAGGAAATCATTAGAAACACAGATTCAGAGAACCCACTCCAGACCTACTAAGTCAGAACTTACATTCTAACAGCGTTCCCAGGGCATTCAGATATGACAGTTTGACGAGCTCTGAGGTTAAAATGCTACCCTTCAGTTGATTCTTTTTCTTTTGGGGAGGTTTTTCGCTATAGGGCGCGTGCGTTCTCCAGAAAGACAGAGAGACAGAAAGCGAGAAATCACCCCCCAGGGGGGATGGTCACGCGGCAATCCCTTCTCCTCCATTCTCCTCTTGGGATCTTGGGCACGCACGCACACGCGCCCGGCGTGATTTTTAAGCCACCGGGTCCAGGACGCGAACCACATTCAACTACGTGGGAGTCCAGCGACATAGCCATTATGCCAACTGCTGGTCCCCCTTTTTCTTTTCTTTTTTTATCATGATTATTTTTTACATTACATTTAGTCACATGCATCTTTACAGTGTATTACATTTCTTTTTCCAGCACAATTACCATGCGTATCGGTCAAGACAAAGACATTACTATCCACATCATCATCAACAAATAGCTGGGGTTTGTTTCAGATTATTATTTTTTTCCCTTTAGTTGATTCTTAAGGTAGTACTTGCAAAGAGACCTGGGGAGAGGAGGAGGGAGAGGTTACTTAAAACTAAGCCTTCACATTAGCCTGGAGAATGCTAGAACCACAGAAGCCACTTGGTTGTCCATGTCTTGCCTGTTTGTGCTGTAAGATACACCTTGCAGGGATCCAGCAAATCTGTGCCCTCACTAAGGACATTAAAAACAGGGAGCCTCCTGTCCTCTTTTCCGGCTGGAACCATGGAGGGTGTTCAAGAGAAGAAAAAGGTTCCTGCTGCGGCAGAAACCAAGAGAAAGGCTCCTGCTGCCGCGGAAGGCACCAAGAAAAAGGTTCCTGCTGTGCCAGAAACCCTTAAGAAAAAGCGAAGGAATTTTGCGGAGTTGAAGATCAAGCGCCTGAGAAAGAAGTTTGCTCAAAAGATGCTTCGAAAGGCAAGGAGGAAGCTTATCTATGAAAAAGCACTATCATAAGGAATATAGACAGATGTACAGAACTGAGATTTGCATGGCCAGGATGGCAAGAAAAGCTGGCAACTTCTATGTACCTGCAGAACCCAAATTGGCATTTGTCATCAGGATCAGAGGTATCAATGGAGTGA
>NW_006206814.1:321464-323053 GCF_000334495.1 Tupaia belangeri chinensis
GTTTTTGTAATCTGGTCAGTAAATAAACAGTGGCTGTTTTCAGACTGCAATATATTGTTGTATTAGTAACTTTTTTGGTAACTTGTCTCTGCTTTGCTTGCCTTAACTATTGTGGCACATCTTGGTGCTTGGTAAAATTAAGCCAAAACTTCTGTAAGACTACCGTCCATTTTATTATTTTGTGAAAATTGCTTAGGGACTATTGAAAGGTTTTTCCTACACCAGAGAGGCCTGATGTTTCCCCTTTTGAATTTTGCTGAGTAAAAATGGGTTTATTCAGTGAAAACTTATTTCAGGGCATTCATGCATGATTTGTAGGTAAGGTAATAAAATAAAGATCAGTTCACCAAAAAAAAAAAAAAAACAACCAAAAAAACACGGAGCCTCTTGACACAGCTTCTGCCTCAGCACGTGGAGGACATCCTCTGTGCCACCCCAACCTTTTGATGACCGATAATCAGCTCTGAGTTTTGGGACACCTGTTGCTCCCAAGTCAAGCTTTGGGCTGAAAACACCATATCCATCATGAGCTCATTCTGCCATAGGAAAGGAGTGGAAGGACTTCACTCCTGACCAGCTGAGGAATTAGGAGTCTGTCCAGCCTCCCTTTGCTGCCAGAGGTGGAAAGTTGCAGTAACCCCAAATGACCCTCTGCTCACTCCTGGGGTATAGTAAAGGCAAGGACCCTTCGTGTCCCTTATGTCTGCTCAACTTTGGCCCAAGGCTGAGTCAGCTAAAACAGAGCCCTCAAGGGCAGGAACTAAACCTTCCTCCTGTTCCCAGCACTTTGCTCAGTTTCAGATTGAGCATCAACAACAAAATGATAGACTCCAGAATACTAAAAAAACTGAAAAGTAGACATCAAAATGTGTCATTCACTGGCGGTGAAATACAGCATTACGTTAACTAGTCAAGTACAGCTTGACTCATTTAAAAATTATATTGTGGGATGTGGGCACATTTTCATGTTAAGTATGTCATGGAGGAAGCCTCCAAACGTTAGCCTTAGACCCTGAAAACCTACTGGATAGCCTATTTTCTGGTACTCTTCCTGTGTCCCGAGTCTGTCCCTTATACAGCAGGACCTGCTGTCGTTCTCCTGCCCTCCTTTAGAGAATGTGGAGCAGGGCAGATGAGTGCTCACTTCCTGAAGGTACTAAAGAGGTCAAAGGTAACACCTAAGACAGTGGCAAAGAGGCAGTGCAGCAAAAACCAGGGAAGCCAAGATATTTGAAAAATTATAGGCTTTTCACGTGTCCCTAGACGGCTTCCTAGGATATAGTTTGTACCATCTTCTGTTAGAGAGTTCGCTGCTGCTGCTTGTCTTACCAGCCCAATGCTGATTAATGGCATGCCTGCATCCCATGCATTTCTATTTATTTCCTAATCACAGGCTGTAAAGCTGGAGTGGGCTGAGTGGAAGGGAAAAGTGGGAATCCAATGTTCATCAGTCTTTCCCATTTCTCATTCCCTTCAAGAAAATCATTTTTGTTCTAAATTTCCATTATGTTACTTATCTAGATAATGTACAGAACTTAGTGGGGAACAGTTCATTTACTCTGGGAGTCTCAATTTAATAATAGGCATTC
>NW_006206814.1:323084-337469 GCF_000334495.1 Tupaia belangeri chinensis
GCAGACAAGAATTGAGGGGTCTGTGTCAGTTTTTGCTGCATAACAAACCTCCCAAAACTTAGTGGCTATCATTTATTTGGCTCACAGTTCTGTAGATAAGCAGTCCGGGCTGGACTCCTCTGGTTTTGGCTAAGGTCATTCATATGCCTCTGTGCTCCGCACAAGAGAGTTGAAGGGATGGCAGGCCTGGGATGGCCTCGTTTGAGTCTGATAGTCCCTGACTCACATCATCTTGCATGCTTCCAGCAGGCCAGCTCAGGCTCACTCACATGGCGGCTGAGCAGGCATCTAGGAGAACAAACCAGAGCAGGAATGCACAGAACTGAGACACTGTCCTTTCTGCCACATTCTGTTGCTCAAAGCAAATCACAAGGCCAAGCCAGATTCAAGAAGTGAGGATAAACTTTACCTCTCGATGGACAAAGGTTAAATGTCATACACATTAAAAGGGATTTAAAATACTATGAAATGAAGAATGATTTTATAGGACCAGCAGGTGGCATGGCATGGTGATTAAGGTGCTAGACTCCATGGTTGACCATGGTTTGAGTCCTGGACCTGGTGGCTTATTCTCTCACTTTCCCTCTTTCTCTTACTCCCTCTGGTCAAATTAAAAACATATTAATGATGATGGTGATGATAAATAAAACTAAATAAATAATTCTTAAAAATAAAATAAAATGCTCTGAAGTGAAGAACTGCAGCCATTTTTGAAGTATACCAGAGTTACACACACATACACACACACACACACACACACACAAGTCTTAAATGAAATGAGTAAATGTTTTCATTTCCAGGGTAAGAGAAGAGAATGGTCAGAGGTTTCACATATTTAGCTGTAGTCAGACCAGAGGGGAAAAAGAGAGAGCAAGCGAGCGAGTGAGCAAGTCAGGGCCTGCCTGGTCATTCTACAAGAGTTTACAGAACTGGGCTCGATAGGGTAATGAATAACCACTTTAGAAAAGGTAAGTAGGGGAACTAGCAGGTGGCATAGTGGTTAAGGCACTGACTCCCAGGTGGACAAACATGGTTCAAGTCCCAGACCTGGAAGTTCGAAACTCACACTGGCCTTGTGTGCATGTGTGCTCAAAATCCCAAAGAGAGAAGGGATTGTGGCATGGCTATCTCCCCTGGGGGTGTGATTTCTCATTTTCTGTCTCTCCAGCAAGCACATGCTTCCTTTGGCAAAAAAACACCCAAAAAGGAAAAGGTTGGGACTAGCAGTTAGCATAATGGCTATGTCGCTGGACTCCCACGTAGTCGACCGCGGTTTGAGTCCCAGACCCGGTGGCTTAAACTCACATCAGGCGTGTGTGCGTGCGTGCCCAAGATCCCGAGAGGAGAATGGAGGAGAAGGGATTGCATTGTGGCAGTCCCCCCTTAGGGATGATTTCTCGCTTTCTGTCTCTCTTTCTCTCTCTGTCTGGCGAGTGCAAAAACAGACAGTAAACATATTTTTGACTTCACAACAAGTAGAGAAAATACTGGGTTGTCAGAAAAGTCATGACGCATTTTTGCATAGAAAAACAGAAAAAATAGGCCAGGACTTTCCCAACACCTCAACAGAATTATGATGGGCAAATGAAAACACATGACAGTGAAACGAGAGTAGGTTGTTCCCTCCCTTTTGCCCTATAGCAAAAAACCTCTCCAAAAAAAAAAAAAAGAAAGATAAAGGTAAGTAGGGGTGTGTGTGTGCGTGTGTGTGTGTGTGTGTGTGGTTTTGCCAGACAGCTATGCTTCAATGGTGTAAGAAAAATAGCATCAGATAAACATTAACCTTGCAGACCTGACAGACTGCTGTGAACTACCACAGCTGACCGACCATCTTTCTCTGCACTATGACCAAGGACAGAGAAATTTGGTTCAAACAAGAAGTGTTATTGTAGTGGTGCACACAGGAGGGCCAGCCAGGCAGAAGCACATGGGGTGGCAATGGAGAGAGAAGCAGCTAAGGCCTGGTTCAGGGTAACTCTGCTCCTAGTCTGACTCTGTCACTAGACAGTGCTGTGACCTCACCCACATCACTTCGCTTCAGGCTTGGGTTATCTTCTCTACCAAGTTAGAGAGTGAGTTTGATCACTTCTGTTATTTCTAACAATAGTAAGATCAAAATGATTTGACTTAACCCAAAAGTGTATGGCGTGGTATTATTTATGTGAAGGTTAATCTGAACTGCGTGTTTCAGTGTGGGCATAGATAAACAGGAGGCGAACACTCGAGGACACGAATGGGAAACAGCTATTTTCTCTGAGAAGCAGAGACAAAGGGTGGATAGGGAGAGTAATTTTTACCTCGTCTGCATCACTTACATTTTTAAAAATTAAAAATACGATCATTTATGTGTTCAATTGAAAATAAACGTCTCCAGTGGGCACATGTGCTTGCTGCTGGAAAGAAAAGTGACAGAGGGAGAGGGAGAAAGCACTCCCCATGGGGAATGGCGACTCCACACTCCCTCCTCCTCCATCTCTTTCTCCTTTCAAAATTTTGGGCATGCACATGCACCTGGCATGTTTTTCAAGCCATCAGGTCTAAAACTCAAACTGCACAGTTTGACCATGTGGGACAAAAATGCTTTATGTTTCTAAAGGGGCCACAGATGGTGTAGCAGTTATATTGCTGGATTCTCACATGGCTGACCAAGGTTCAAGTCCCGGACCCAGTGTCTTGAAAATCACACCAGGCGTGTATGTTTGTGTGCCCAAGATCCAAGAAGAATGGAAGAGAAGGGATTACAGCATGGCCTTCCCCCCTGGGTGGTGATTTCTCACTTTTCCTCTGATTGTCTCTCTCTCTTTCTCTCTCTCTCTCTCTCTCTGGCGAGTGCATGTGCTCTAGGCAAAAACCTCCTCTAAATATATATGTATATATACATGTTTTTAAATAGGTATTTTTTTAAGGAATGAGATTTTTATCTACCTCTATATAAGCAAATAAAAGGCAGGGAAAAATCTTTTTTTTTTTTTCCCTCAAATTGATAATGCAGTATCCTGTGAGTGGAAGTTTGATAATCTTTCTGGCTTTATCTTGTCAGGGTAAATAGCACAACAAAGATCTTAGGAAATTTTTAAAAAACGTACATATTCCAACCTGGACAAGAACCATCTGAAAACCTCTACATTTCAGGTCTTAATTACCTGTCATGCCAGTCTCATTCTCAGAGCTAATTCCAAGAAGTGACAGATTTTCTCATATACTGTGCAATTTAATTACAATTAACTCCTTACAATTTAATTACAGGCAAGTGCTATTTTTCAGAATCTGGGCAACCGGAAAGCTCACCTCATCAGCAGCTTTCCTTGGTAGTCTGAACGTAAAACAAACAGGAGACTGAAGTCGGGGAGGTCTTCCAATACACCCTTCCAGCTCTATCATAGGGTCAGTGCAAATGAAACTTAATTTCTAACACCTTTGGCTATTATAGTACCCCCTGCTAAGTGACACTGACAACGATGGAAACAAGAGACCACGAGTTCTTAGTGCAACTCAGGAAATTTCAGGAAACAGTAACATTGTGGGTGGTGTCAGTTGTTTCTTTATGTGCTTTTGAAAATTATAATCCCTGTTAGGAACCAGCAGTTAGCTTAATGGCTATGTCGCTGGATTCCCCCATAGTCGACCGTGGCTCGTGTCCCGGACCCCGTGGCTTAAAACTCACGCCGGGCGCATGTGCGTGCGTGCCCAAGATCCCAAGAGGAGAATGGAGGAGAAGGGATTGTGGTGTGACCATCCATCCCCCCTGGGGGGTGATTTCTCGCTTTCTGTCTCTATGTCTCTCTCTGTCTGTCTGGCGAGCGTACGTGCCCTATAGCGAAAACCTCTAAAAAAAAAATTATAATCCCTGTAGCATATATCGGGGCCTCTCAGGTACCCAGAACATTCAGCAAAGCATCTCTGAATCAAGAGATACAGGAGAGCCAGCAGGTGATGTGGAGGTTAAGGCAGCTGGATCTCATATAGCCTCTGTGGTTTGAGTCCTGGACCCAGCAGCTTGAAAATCACACCAAGCATGTGTGTGCGTGTGTGTGCACGCACTCAAAATCCTGACAGAGAACGGGGGAGAAGGGATTCTCGCATGGCCATCCACCATCAAGGAGTGATTGCTCACTTTCCTTCTCACTCTTTTTCTCTCTCTGGTGAGCTCACACACCCTATAGCAAATACTAAATAATAATGAAGATAAAGTGATATTGGAGAAAGCCGTGCAGAGTATTTCCAGACAGCAGGTGCGGACGAGCCACGTACCAAATGCTCACGAGCCACATGAGCCTAAGGCTAGCCTGCTCTACCACACAGATCGAGAGCATCTGGACGGGGACTAATGCAGGCTCGTAGGGGTTGGGCTTGGGGACTGCATGGCATTTACACACTAGAGGAGGGCTAGCTTGCCTGCAGCCAACCCTGTCTTTCTCATCCTCCTATTTTGATCTCCTCTGTTAAGTCATCAGCTCCCAGGGAGCCAGAAAGAGGCAGCATGTAGCTCCCCACAGAACACTCCATGTCCTGCTTGGCTCCATCACCCAGTTTCTGCCAGCTGTCTCCGCTGTGCCAGGCTGGCCCTGTCCTTCATCATCCCACCCTCTGTTGGAAGTCCAACCCTTTGCAAATTCCTAACAAGTGTACGCATAGCGAAAACTGTTCAAGGAGCCGGCGTGACTTAGGTCCTCTGCCTCGGCGCCATTGCCCTACCTCTCAGGAGCAAACTGGTTTCTAAACAGTAGCAATGAAATCTCCTTGTTCCTCGGTCTCTCTCAGATGGCTACCTGCAGTACTGACAGCAGACATTCGCACGGTGTCCTCTTCTGGGGCAGGAACTGCTTTCTCCAGCTCCACCAGGCTGAGAGGCCACAGCCGGCATAGACCTCGAAATGCTGAATCCTAGCTCCAGCAGCAGCTAAGACCAGTGGTGCCTAGTGATGGGATACTTCCACTTCTCCATGGATTATTTTTCTGAATTTCTTCTTTCATTGTTTAGACTGCCCCAAATTAGTGACAAAATTGTAACTTTTTCAAGCCAGTAATGATCTATAACCTTTCTTTTCCACTAGCTTTTGCAAGAACACTTCACTTGTCAAAGTGTTACATCCTGGCTTAGTTCCTCAATTTTATATTATATTTGGTCACCAGGAAAGTCATGGTGCATTTTTTCATAGTAAAACAGAAAAATACAAACGACTTTCCCAGTGATCTACTAATTCTCTGACTGCTGAATCATTGACTAAAGTTTATTTCATATATTGAGGTTTTTGTCTTTTTTTTTTTTACTTTGATTAGTATATATTTGCTAACATTTCTAACTGGTAAATTTTCTTATTTGTTACTGCCTTATTTTTGCATTCTTTGTTTTATAATTTCATTTCCAGTTTTATAAATGGAAGATATTAATTCATTTATTTTTTAGCATTATATTTATTTTAAAATTTTTGTTAGACTATCTCATGAAATATATTTGATCTAGGGCCAGCCCCATATAACCTTGTGTTTAAGGAAGGTGGATCCCACACGAATGACTGCACTGTCAGTCAAAGTCCTGGCAGCTTGATAAACATGTACCCACGCACCTGCACCGCAAGTTTCAATGGGATGGAGAAATGGAGGAGAAGGGATTATGGCATGATCACACCCCATGAGGGGGTGTCTTCTCCCTGCCTCTGTCTCTTTCTAGTGTTTGCCTACCCCTCTGACAATTAAAAAAAGAATATGTATATATATATCTATTACACACACACACACACACACACACACACACACACACACCACCATCTAGAACAGTGCTGTCCAGTAGAGCTCATGAATGCTTGTTTGGTTCTCAGTCAGATCGTGGTTTTTTTCCTTCCTTCTTTCTAGACTTTCCATTTGCTAAAAGCCACGTGTATCCTAAGCAGTAGCTATCAATGACACTTTTCTTTCGCTCTACTTTTACAAGCAGAGGAACCCTACCTGAGCCCCAGACTCAACCCATCATCCTAATCCCAATCTCCTGTCTTCTGGGAGTCACTTCAGTCCTGTTTTCTGCCAGAACAGGACCACCATCATTGCCCGGGGTCCAGCTGGTTTGTCGCCTCAACCCTTCCCCCTGCTTTGACTTTCTGTTGCATCTCTGGCCCGTGGCGTATGTCTATCTTGTTTCTTAGCACAGCTGTGTCCTCTGAGCTTCCTAGTTTTGTTTTATCACTGGGACTGCCATGTGCTTGGATTGGGAAGTACATCAGGACGTGAACTTACAAAGCTGCTTCCATCGGCAGTGTCC
Source organism: Tupaia belangeri chinensis (assembly GCF_000334495.1). Taxonomy (NCBI): domain Eukaryota; kingdom Metazoa; phylum Chordata; class Mammalia; order Scandentia; family Tupaiidae; genus Tupaia; species Tupaia belangeri. The sequence goes on from NW_006206814.1 coordinate 329,341, forward strand.
CCTTCGATATCTCCGATCATAACCCGCAAGTAGGGACTCTTCCCTCCTCCGTCATCACTCCCCAAGCGTTTAGTGAAATGTGTGACAGGTCACAGTGGGTGCTCGTTAAATATTTGTTAAATGAAGACATAAAATATCAAACCTAAAGACAAATTTTACCTGCGAAGTGGAGCCCCGCAAGCTTTCAATAAGCCCTTCTGTAGTACCTTAGTGGGCTATACAAGTGATTCGCTTGTCTGTTGAGCCACACAGGCTCCTAGAGGTAGAGAAAGCACATACTTATTTCATTTTTGAGAGTGTAAGAGAATGTTCTTAATTATTTTCCCAGAATAACAGATACAAATTGACACTGTCCCAAGCAAACCAGTGGTCACTTATCCTGTGACCAAGTGAGTGTTTAGTTTCACGAGATCCCCACACACAGCCAAATGGCTTCCTCTTTTTTTTTTTTTTTTTCTTTCAATTGCCAGAGGGCCTGTGTGCTCCCCAGAGACAGAGGGGAGACAGGAACAAGCATCCCCTAGTGGGAAGTGGTCACACCACAGTGCCTTCTCCTTTTCACCATCCTTTTAGGATGTGAGGCATGTATACAACATGTATCTGGAGTGTTTTTCAAGCCACTGGGACTGGGGTTCAAAGCACATTCAGCCATGTGCGCCCCGGTTCCCTTAACCACTAGGCAGTGGGCTAGCCCATGACTTCGCCTGCCAGCTTCTCTGTTGCTAATCCAGGTGAGGAACTAACCTAGTGATTCTTTCTTAGTCTTAGGGTGCATGTGCTTAGTAGAGAAAGATGGGGAGGGGGGTGTGACAAATCACCTCCTGAGGAGATGACCACACCACAGTCCCTTCTCCGTTTTCTTCTCAGGATTTTGGCATGCACACACATGCATCCAGTGTGATTTCTAAGCCGCTGGGTCTGAGATTCAGATTGTGAAGTTGGCCATGTGGGATCCCGCACCTTAACCTCCATGCCACCTGCTGCCCTATCTGACCCCATCTTTTTGTCTTCTGCAAACAGACTCAGGAAAAAATTCAATATCCAAAATAGGGAACTACGAGATCATTTGTCTGGATCCCTCCCTCTCCTCGTACTTCCCCAAAATCACTACAGTATAATCCGCCCATACAAGCTCTAACAAGCCTCATACACTCGGATTTCTCCTCCATGCCCTCCTGACATCTCTCATAGGTCTAGGTTTTCCTTTAGCAAAGCCATCATCACTCTCAGTGGTCTGCTCCAGACTGGCCATGACCTTGAGAGTTTTTGACTGACCTAGTTTCTTAGTGGCTAAACAGTATGCCAGCCATTCTCCCCTATGAATAGCTGGTGCTAACTCTAGAAGCAGAAGCTCTTCTCTGGTGCTATGAAGCAGTTTATCTAGTGTCCCAGTTATATATTGCTGGGTAAGTATCCTACAACTCGGCAAATTAAAATAACAACCATAGGACCAGCAGATGGTGTAATTGGCTGTCACTAGACTCCCATGTAGTCGGCTGCAGTTTGACTCTTGGACCTGGTAGCTTAAAACTCACACTGGGTACGTGTGTGCATGCCCAAAATCCCGATGGGAGAGTAGAGGAGAAGGGTCGGCTGCATGGCCATCCCCTGGGGGTGATTTCTCGCTTTCGGTCTGTCTTTCTATGGTGAGCACAAATGCCCTATAGCAAAAAATCTCTCTAAAAAAATAACCATTTATTATATCTCATGGTTTAATGTATGAATAAGGGGGGGCATGAGGTAGTACCCACACTTGAGTATACTCTATTTTTCTACTTCCAGCAGTTGAATCCCATCTTCCTTTTTTCTTTACAAATAGGCAGAGAAGGGTTGGCAGGTGGTGTGGTTGTTAGGGCACTGGACTCCCACTTGGCCAACCATGGTTCAAGCCCCAGACTTAGGAGCATAAAATTCATGCTGGGCATGTGTGTTCGTGCACACCCAAAATCTCAAGAGGAGAATGAAAGAAATGGGACTGTGGTGTAGCCATACCCCCGGAGGGTGCTTTCTCACTTTCCCTCTCTATGACGCTCTCATCTCTTTCTCTAGCAAGCATACATGTCCCATGGCAAACAAACAAATGAACTAACAAACTAACATATCCTTTAAAAAAAAAACACACAGTTTGGACAATTTAAGAGACTCAGGTAGATCAAAGACCTGTCTTTCTGCTACTGGAATCAAGAATGGGGCTGGCAAGAAGGTCCTTAGTATTTTTAATAATTCACTTGGTCTCAGGAACCAGCAGTTAGCGTAATGGCTATGTCGCTGGACTCCCACGTAGTCGACCGCGGTTCGCGTCCTGGACCTGGTGGCTTAAAACTCACGCTGGGCGCATGTGCGTGCGTGCCCAAGATCCCAAGAGGAGAATGGAGGAGAAGGGATTGCGGTATGACCATCCCCCCTGGGGGGTGATTTCTCGCTTTCTGTCTCTATGTCTCTGTCTGTCTGGCGAGCGCACGCGCCCATAGCGAAAACTTCTCCAAAAAAAAAAATAATAATAATAATAATTCACTTGGTCCAGACAGTTTTATGTTGTAAGGTTCAAGAGTTGGTAAGTAGAGCACTGATAAAGAAGATAGATTCATACCCTCCACACACCAACTTTAGCCTTTTTAGAAGTGCATCAAGGCCGACTATATCTATGGGTCTGAGTGAACTCAGTCAATGATTTCATTAGCCCAGTAAAAACTATTCAACTAAAGCACCACGGACTAGTCGAGTGTCTAATATAATATCTTGTGTATTTACTACCAAAGAAGCTATTGACAGAGGTGATTTGAGTCCCTACCCTTCTGTCAGTCGACGTGAAGGTTAACAGAAGGGCTTCTAACCAGAACACTTGCCAGAACATTTTTCTTTACTTCTTTGTATGCAATTGCTCCTTTTTGGGAAAAACTAGATAGAAACTATGACATGACATTGATGGTAGATGATGCTAAATGAAAGCTGTGAGAGAGGGTAGACTGATTCGATTTTAAAACGACTTCCTAGTCTCGGGTACGCGCATCCCCTGAAAGAAATGGAGTGCTGCTTCTGATGGTTCCATTGTAAATTTTGTCCATAGGCTAAGTGAAACTCAAAGAATTTAAGTTAGGGCTTCACCCAGGTCAGTAAACCAAACACTGTCTAAATGAAAATATACAGTCCAGTCATTTCTTCAGCTTTGCAGAACACAGATAATCCCTTAGGTTCAAGAGCACACACATTGAGGAGAGTTCATGGTCTCTTGCTCACTGGAGAGCTTCGGGCTAGGTTCAGGATGATGGACCCAGAAACCTCAAGATGGAAGTTGTTTTTTTGTTTTGTTTTGTTTTGTTTTTTAATTTTCCCAGAGGGCATGTTTGGGCACCAGAGAGAGAGAGAGAGGGAGAGAGAAAGAGAGAGAGAGAGAAAATGAGGAAGCACCTCCCCACCCCTCACAGCAACAGGCACGCCATGGTCTCTTCTCTGTTCCTCACTCCCTTTGGGATTTTGGGTGTGCACATATAGGCACGCCCAGCATGCTTTTCAAGCCACCAGATTCGGGACTCAAACCACAGAGCTGACCGTGTGGGATCCCGCTGCCTTTACCTCCATGCCACGGCTGGACTAGAAACAGTTTAGATTATGTTTTAATCGAGCCCCAGGAAGGAAGAGAGAATGTTGTGAAATTGTTCATAGGAAATAGCACTAATTTCTTACTCCCACAGTCATGCCTCACACACCTGAACAACTGACTGAATTAGCAGCGGGGCCCTCACAATGCAGTGTGCATGCAGAGTTCTGGACCCCGTGGCTTAAAACTCATGCCAGGAGCGTGTGCATGTGTGCCCAAGATCCTGAGAGGAAAATGGAGAAGGGATTGCGGCATGGCCATCCCCCTGGGGAGTGATTTCTCACTTTCTGTCTGTCTGTCTGTCTGGCGAGCTCATGCGCCCTATAGAAAAAAAAAAAAAAGCTCAGCTCTATGCTAAATGTTTTACATATGCTAACCCATTTATTATTTTTTAAGTTTATTTCTTCCAAGACGGAAAGAGACAGAAGAGACAGAGAGACAGAGAACTAGCACCCCAACAGGGTCCTGATGCCATGATCACCCCACAGCCCCAGCCAGCCATGGACCATGGCACACATGTGCCCAGTTACTCAGCTCAGGGAGTTCTCTGGATGAACCAGGAACTCCCACATGCAGACCACCACATTTTACTGCGGTGTCACCACCTGGGCCCCTTAATTGTTTAAACCTAAGAAGTACTTTATAGGAATTTGTTCATAGTTTGCATACAGACATATTCACAGATGAAGCCTGGGAGTTAAGCCCCAGTTATGAGGAGTGCAGTGTATGAGGATGGCTGGTTTAACAGGCTGGTGATAGCATGTAGAAGCTCATTACTTTATTCTGCACACTTCCCTGTAAGTTCAAAATGTCTCCACAACGAAAAGTAAAACTTAAACTGTAAGGTAGATGCTATCATTTTCTCTTCCTTATAGACGGAGAAACTTGTCCAAGTCCACACAACTTCAAAGCATGTGCATTCAACCACTACACTGTGGTTCTAGAATTGCACCAAGGCGCCCCAGGGTACCACAGTGAACTAACTGCCCCGCTGCAGGGTGTGTTAGGGTGTGAGTAGGAAGTGCAGGGAGACTTATCGGTCAGATACCATGCGAACTACTACCTCAAGGTCACAGTTTGTATGATAGATCTACATTCCTTTTTATGATATTATGTCTTTGGGAAGCTGGATTTTCAACACTTGTGATTAAAAGTATCATGGGAAAAGAGTGCAAAACCAGAACTGAAGGTGACAGTGTCCAGTCTGACCTGCCTGTTAGGTGTACACATCCCATTGGTGATTGCAGATATTAAAGAACAAAATTAAAGTACTTTTCTTCCAGTGTGTATATACATATATATTTTTTGAGAGGTTTTTCACTATAGGACGCGTGCACTTGCCAGACAGACAGAGAGAGACAGAGAGACAGAAAGCGAGAAATCACCCCCCAGGGGGGATGGCCACGCTGCAATCCCTTCTCCTCCATTCTCCTCTCGGGATCCTGGGCACGCACACACACACGCCCGGCATGGGTTTTAAGCCACCGGATCCGGGACGCAAACCGCGGTCGACTACGTGGGAGTCCAGCGACATAGCCATTGCGCTAACTGCTGGTTCCCAAGGCTGCTTAACTTTTTTAGACTTAAATAAAGGCCCTTTGAATCAAAGAAGTTTGGGAGTCCCTGCCTTGCACTGCCTAAGTTGTGGAAACTGAAACAGAGCATCTGATTATCTGTCCTGTAAGCTAGCTCATTCTCATTAAAAGCAAGATGTGGGGCCAGGCTTGTAGCTCAGTGGTTAAGCACTGTGCCTGGGAAGTGAGATCAAACGTAGGGGGACTGCAGCTCAAATCTCAGCTTGAAAAACACGTGGGGCGTGTGTGTGCCTGAAATTCTGATGGAATGGAGAGAAAGGGATTGCTGCATGATTGTGCCCCACTAGGGAGTGCTTGCTCTCACTTTCTCACCCTCTCTGGTGAACACACCCTCTGACAATTAAAAACAAAAAGCAAGATATGTTCATTTACTTATCTGCTCAGCCAGTATGTGTTAACTCTAAGCTGTCAGCTATCAGCCACTTAGTTATCTCCTGATGAAGAGATTTAAAAACTGGTCAGCTGAGTGATGGAGTGGTAGAGGTGGCTGAGTCCCACATGACTAACTGCATGATTCAGGTCCCAGTCCTGTGACTTGAAACTTGCCAATTCTGTGTGTGTGCAGCGTGCCCCCGAGATCCTGAGAGGATGATGGAGGAGAGGGGATTATGGCATGGTTATCCCCTTCCTCTCTGGGAGTGTGCACTGGTTTTCTCTTTCTCTCTCTCTCTCTCTCTGTCTCTCTGTCTCTCTCTCTCAGGAGTGCAACGCACGCTATATCAAACAGACAGATAAATTTAGAAACAGAGCCCCAAAGTTAAGTTGTACAACATGCAGATAGTGAACGAGAACTGGTCTATATCAGATAGAATAATTAAAGAAAACACACACCGAAAAAATGGTGTGTAACTTTTCTCTTCACGGATTACCTCATTTTACTTTGCTGAGTGGAACCTGAACTCAGAGGAGGGTAAGGGAACAGAGGTGGTGACTAATCACACCGGCTCAGTACTATACCTCAGGGCGGTGCTGACAAGCAGGGCCTAGAGAGGTTATGCAAACCACCAATCACAGGGTCCTGACTTGAGATGCTACATGACACTAGCTAGATGCTTTACGCGGGATCCACCCTGTACTAGCAGCAGCTGCTCATATAATAACAACTGAACAATATTTTGCTTTTGTATGGAGATAGTTTTATGAAGATATGAATAAAGGACCATGAGGGGATTTTTTTCTTTTAATTGGACCATGTGTAACATACAGAGTCAATATGGAAAATGTTAATAGCAACTGGAACCATCAGTCAAAACAAGCAGTGCATTGTTTTCCTTCTGGCGCCCTTTAAAAACTTGCAAATGGAACTATCCAAAATAATTTAAAAATTTAAGTACCACCCCTGAGTCTTTTATGGAACAGCTGCAACCTTCATAGAGCCATGGAAATTCCCTAGACCTCACTCAGTAGACAGTTCGTTGGTTCTGAGCCCCTTAGACGGCCTGTGTATCTTGGCTTGTTTGTTGTCTGCTTCTGTGTTTATAATGAAGCCATTGGATTCAGAGCTTCAGTTGCAGCTCAGAGGAGGGGTTCCTGAAGGCACCTGGGCTCGGTTCATCTCCTTTCTTACCTATTTGGCCTTTCCAGCTTTCAGCTCTTGACAAGGAACAGACATAGGTGATCTCTGGACTACCTCTCCCCTTCCCAGGAAGTCCAGAGCTAACCCACCATACATCCCTCTGGTGAGACCATTTGGCAGAGCAGCAACTGTGGTGGCTCCCAGGCCTGACTGCTCACCCCAGTCTCTCCTGGAGCTTGATAGCAAACGAAATTTGTATGTAGGGGCTGTATCCATGGCCTGGTGATTAAGGCAACAGGATCTCACATGCCAATCAACGGTTTGAGTCCTGGACCCAGTGGTGTGTCAGGCCCCTGTGTGTGTGTGTGCAAAGTCCTGAAAGCGGGGAGAAGTGGAGGAGAAAGGATTGCAGGGGCGTACTTTGTGATGGGCACTTCCTCTCCTCCGTCTCTCTCTGGTGAGTGTCCACACCCTGTAGCAAAAACGTAAAATGTCTGTATGTGCTATGTTTGGTAGGACCATGAATTTATCTTTTTAAGAAGTGCCTCAGGTGATTCTGTTAGTAAACACTTCATATTATTAATACTGGAACTCTCCAAGGATGAATAGAAGTTTACTAGTTGGCAAAAGAGAATATTTTTACACGTGGGGAATGTGGACAGAAGTCTGACTACTTTTCCAATTTTTCCTTTTTTTATTATTATTTTTTAACTAATGTACTTTCATACTTTTAGTTTCTTAACTACTCAAAGAGGAAACAAAACACTACACCTTACTCAGAGAGCAAACTAGCCTCCTGCTTGAGGAGCGTGGGAACTGCCACTCCCCAATGAAGGAGCGTGCAAAAACACGACCGCCCCTCCGCCTGCGACTCAGCACGGAAACCAGGACCCCTTGCGTGCCACCTGAGAGCCCCGCCTGAGGAGTGCGAGAACCACACCTCTCAAAGGAGAGTAAACCGCTGATCCTTGCTAGGAGGATAGCAACAACCGCTACTCCCGACTCAGGAGAGCAAACCTGGGTTACCCAAACCAGATAGACATACAGGACAGACAAACAAGAAACCAGCTTAGAAATAAACCAGACCATCTACCAAATTTTGGGAGGTCCCAGGCCAGAGGGCTTACTGGATCTCCCCAGAGGAGAGGCTCGGAGCCGGAGAGGGCACAAAGGGCCCACTGCTGGTACCAGGCACTGGGTTCGAAGCGTCCCCTCAGAAGATCTCCAGTTCATCTCTGGTCCCTTCGTGGTTGCCTTCTTGTCGATGGAAAAATATAACCAACTGTAAAATTAATAATTAATAATTAATGCGGTTTATTTCCAAGCCAACTGTGTGACCTAGGCCAGAGAAGAGGCATACATGCCTTTTCTCGAGGTGATCATGTACAGAGGTTCCTTTTATTTGCTTTTGAGATTGACA
>NW_006206814.1:337665-343272 GCF_000334495.1 Tupaia belangeri chinensis
GGTTTGGGGGGGTGCCTCCCCCCGCCCCCCCCCCCTTTTTTTTTTTTTTTGGAGAGATTTTCACTGTAGGGTGTGTGCGCTCGCCGGACAGAGAGAGAGAGACAGAGACAGAAAGCGAGAAATCACTCCCCAGGGGGGATGGTCACGCCGCAATCCCTTCTCCTCCATTCTCCTCTCGGGATCTTGGGCACGCAAGCACACGCGCCCAGCGTGAGTTTTAAGCCACCGGGTCCGGGACACAAACCGCGGTCGACTACGTGGGAGTCCAGCGACATAGCCATTACGCTAACTGCTGGTTCCCACCCAGTCCCCTTTTGAAAAGATTTTGGAAAAATAGGAAAAGTAGTCAGACTTCTGTCCACAGGAATAAAATGCCACATGGACAGCTACAGACAACAGAGTGTGTGACAAAAATCTGGCCTCTCCCAGCTTTCAACTCTTGGCGAGGGACAGACATAAATGATCTCTAGGCCAACTCTCCCCTTCCCAAGAAGTTCGGAACTAATCTCACCTAAGTCCCCTCTGGTGAAAACAAATTGGCAGAGCACTGTCTTTCTCTCCAGTGAGGGCACATACCCTATAGCAAAACCTCTTTCTCTAAAAAGAAAAAAGAAAAAGAAAAAAAAAAGTACAGGGGGATTTTTGGTTTGTTTGTTTTGTTTTGTTTAAGAGAGATTTTTGCTGTGGGGCACATGCGCTAGCCAGAGAGACAGAAAGCAAGAAATCAACCTCCAAGAGGGATGGACACATCTCTTGGGAACTGGAGCACACACCTGGTGTTAGTTAAATTGTAAGCTGGGGGGGAGGGGTAACCATTACACCATCTGCTGGTCCCTTTTTGTTTTTTAAATTTACTACAGGGCATGTGTACTTACCAGAGCTAGAGAGAAAGTGAGAATGCAGCCACCCCCACAGGGGGCATGGCGGTCACTTCACAATCTGTTCCCTTCTGTTCTCCTCTTGGGATTTGAGGCATGCATGCATAAGCCCCCAGTGTTTTTTGTTTGTTTGTTTGTTTTTGTTTTTGTTTTTTGTTTTTGGAGAGATTTTCACTGTAGGGCACTTGCGCTCGCCAGACAGACACAGAGAGACATAGAGACAGAAAGCGAGAAATCACCCCCCGGGGGGATGATCACGCCACAATCCCTTCTCCTCCATTCTCCTCTCGGGATCTTGGGCACGCACGCACATGCGCCCGGCGTGAGTTTTAAGCCACCGGGTCCAGGACACGAACCGCGGTCGACTACGTGAGAGTCCAGCGACATAGCCATTACGCTAACTGCTGGTTCCCCCCAGTGTGTTTTTTAAGCCACTGGGTCCAGGACTCAAACCATGAAGTCAACCATCTTAATAACTACACCACTGGATGCCCTGGTTTTTCAAATCATGCTCCAACAAAGTGCTTGAGTGCTTTTTAAATATCAGGGATCTTAATGAGATTTTTTTGATTAAGCTTTCGCTGCTAAGCTCCCTCCAGCATGGTGAATCTCTTACCCAGCCCTCAGGCCCAGCACCAAAGTGTGCGTTCCTTTGATCCTCCCTCTTGTGCCTTCTTTCCTTTGGCATTGACTGTCATCACAAGGGAATAAACAGTATGGCTAGAATATGTAACTCTGCTGCTTAAAAAGTATGCTGGACAGGAGCAAAACACCCCGAAGAGTTTCTCACTTGGCAGTGGGTTTGTATGGTTCTCTTTATTCAGCCTGTCTGTTGTGGAGACCCTGGAGACAGTTTTCAAAGCATCTTTCCCACACTCTAAGGCACCAAGGACTTCTCAGATCCCCGAGCTACAATTCCCCTACTACGAGATTCTGAAATTTGATCGAACAAAGCTTTGTGGAGAGCTCTGGGCTTGCTACAGGTGACACTCTGATTCTAGTTCTATTTCATATACTACTCACTCGTTTTAATTCAAGCTAAGTAACCTGGCCAAATGGGATTCTGTAGATCTCAGTTTTCCTTCCTGTAAAACTAGTATAACAGCATGTCTTACCTTCTGCAACCAGGAATTATGGATAAGGTCTTATGTGAAGTGGGGCTTTGAAATAAAGGTCATACTGCAAATGTAACATTTCTTAACAATAGGGAACAGAACTTTACATAGTTCATCCTTGTGAGACAAGATTTTGTTGTTGTTGTTGTTGGTTTGTTTATTTTCAGAGACACAAAGAAGAATCAATTTACCAGTAAACGGTTCAGGAAATGTTAACTCTCTGAGAGAATTTATCCTTGACCTGTCTGCCATTGATTGAAGGATCTAGCCTCTAACTTTCTTCAATATTGAGGACACAGATGGAATCAGTGATCCTGTCTTTGGATTCTCATTGCATTGAGCACTTCCCGCCATGAAAGCCTTTATCAAGCTCCTCAAGGGCAGAAACTTTCTTCTTTGTAGAAGTCCCCAAGACTAACGTAGGAGTTGGCATGTAGCAAGCCCTTGACAAATGTTGACTATTAAATGCATGCAGTTGCACACCACCCAGCAGTGGATTAGATGCACTTCAGGCAAAAGATTAGCACAATACACATTCCCCAATTGGAATGGGTATTAAGGATTCATCTTGCCAACTTCCTGCCTTTAGCCAGAGCCAACTTTCAAGCACCTAACAAATGAGGACCCTTTATCTGTAGTTCCTTCCTGAGAAGGACATTGAGTGGTTTCTCTGGCAAACTAATTAAGCACAGGCATCCTTCGTGCTGCTTAAGTCCATTTCCTCTTTCTCCACTTAGATGGATTAGAATAGGACATGTCCATATCTTGCATATCGGAGTTTTCTACATAATTGAAGACTTCCATCACGGTCGGGTTCAGGTTAGAAGCAGGGATCGTCACCTCAATTAGAGGACAACAGAAGCGCTAACAGAATTTAGAATTGCTTCCAGTGGCAACTGGCCATATGGAAATGAGCGTCTGTACGTGGAAGGGAGATGCTGCCGACCAGGGCCCTGCATTCTTTGCTGAAGAGAGACCAGACTAGTATGCAGATCTTAGATCTGTGTGTCTAAATATGAATTTCCTACTCTCTGAAGTGTTTGTTCCCCTGTGCCATATTTGACATGGTTTGAATGAATTTCATTTACTAGAAGCACTTTTTAGGATAATAAGGATTGACGTTTCCTCTCTTAAAATACTGAGCATCTTGAGGCAGAGGAAGGGTGATGGGGAAAAAGTTTTAATGTCCAGTGAAAATCTTCCAGTCTTAGGGCTGTTTTGAGTTGATAGCAGCATCTTTTTAAAATTTTTGAACTTCTCAGGAAAAATGGAGTAATGTTTTCGTGTTGTTTGTTGTTTTACTTTTTAAAAATATCGAATTCCAATTTGAGAAGCTAAAGAAAACTTGAAGACCACAAAAACACACCTTATGTCACAGAGGCAATCACCCCATGGTGACTCATCCCGGAATGCTTTCTCTACTTTCCTCAAATATGATTATTTCCAGACAATTTAGTTTTAGTACCAGTATAAGATTATTTTTAGAGATGGGGGATTTGCCTCCTATGATAATTCTCTCTGCAGAAGAGTAGAATCAGTTTAATTCCCAAGTAGCAATATTGAGATGTATTTTTATTGGTTTGCTTGATTTTTTTTAACTTCTATCACGATTGATAGAAACTAATTAAAACTAAATGCACATCAGCTTTTGTTAAATGGCAGTTACTAAGATGGGAACATTTAGGAAATGGTAGGCTAGCCCACTCCTTTTAATCAAACATTGGCTGACCTACAATTGGGGTAATTTCAGATTTATAAGATTTTAGGCATCCATATGTCCTTACTGTTTCCTAAAGGATACACACACACACACACACACACACACACACACACACACACACAGAAATGAATGCTCCCAGCTGTCTGTTGTGGTACAAGGAGTAGGAACCATAGCATGAGGCTGGAGCCACACAGGAGGCCTGGGTTGAGTTCCCAGACCAACCTAAACAAAGCAGACCTAACTGGGTAGCTGGGGCAGAGGATCATAGCACGGTGAAACCCTGTCAAAAATACGCCTTCTCGTAAAGGAAGGGAGGAGCGTGCCATTTCAGCTAATGAGAATAGAACCACCAACTGGATAATGTACATTCCTTGCCTGAAATCAAATTTCACCAATGCTAGGAGGGATATTGTGGATGAAAGAATTTGTGAGTTACCTCTCAAGTAAATTAACGAAGCATCCCTTCCCTACTGGGTACTTTTATAACGAGTTGTGGTGAAAAGATGAATTTAAATAAAACATGAAATGCTATGGTTGCATACCATTAACACACAAGTCACACGCTGTGCTCATATTTGTTTCGTTAAAAGGACAAGTTTGGAGATTGGTATAAACAGCCAAAATTTTTGATTTGGACACAAGATAGTTTGCCCAGAACCCTGAGGACAACAGTGCTTGAGATCTGGAAAGAGCCTTGGAGAAAAAGTTCTCTAGAAAGTGGGATGGAGACACATGCAGAACAGGAAGTAGGGGTGTGGTGCTCTAACTTCATACCTGCTGGCCATGGTCGGGCCATGTGGCCTTGGGTTAAGAGGACAGGTTGGCCTGTAGTTTTCTTATCTGTAGATGCGTAGCTGGAAAGTTGTGAGTGTGAAATTAAATGCCCTAAAAGCATCCCGTGAGCCATCAGCCCAGTGTCCAGGTCGGTTATTCCTGCCATGTAGAAAGGCCCACTCACTTTTCAGATGAAGAACAATTGCTCAAAAGCATCCTTTGGGAAAACCAAACCTGGAATCCAGGATGTCTCAACTTCTACACGGGTTTTTCCTGCCCCATGAAATACTGAGAAAGCCAGGAAGAAGACAATGGGGCCACCATTGGCTGCTTGGCAACTTGGATATCCTCCTTTCCCTTGACACTACACAGAGAAAAGTAATTATAGGCCGGGGGTAATGACGATAGATAAGCAACTCCAACATTGTGGCGGTGCCCACTCAAGAAGAGAGAACCACATGGTGTAGGATTTACACTCCACCATGGCCTCCTGAATGAAATATTTTGTAGCCACCAAAGGGTACTGGGACTGTTTATAGTAGAACTGCCTCTCTTATTAAAATGAAAGAACTGGTCCAAGAATTTTGCCGGAGGTTACTCGTGCTTGCTGGAAAGAGAGAGAGGGAAAGTGAAAAAGTACCCCTCATGGGAGTGGACTCACTGCAATCTCTTCTCCTCCATTCTTCCTCCTTTCAGGATTTTGGGCACATGTGGACATGGTTGTCCTCATGGTTGTCTATGTGATATTCAACCACCTTAACTGCCAACCCACAGTTAACTCTAGACAGATAATTTTAAGACTGAGGGGGGGACCAGCAGTTAGCATAATGGCTATGTCGCTGAACCCCCATATAGTTGACTGCAGTTCAAGTCCCGGACCCGGTGGCTTAAACTCACACCAGGTGCGTGTGCGTGCGTGCTCAAGATCCCGAGAGGAGAATGGAGGAGAAGGCGTTGTGGTGTGGCCATCCGCCTGGGGGGGTGATTTCTTCCTTTCTGCCTCTCTGTTTCTGGCGAGTGTACACGCCCTGTAGCAAAAACCTCTCCAAAAAAAAACACAGAGAGAGACACTCTCTCTCTTTAGATTATTCTCCCCAGAACTCTTGTCTTATTTTCATTC
>NW_006206814.1:343316-378161 GCF_000334495.1 Tupaia belangeri chinensis
TTTTTTTGATTCCTGGTTTTGTAGCAAGTATACTGTTCACGGGTGTACCCTTGATATCTGTTTCAAACATTAACAAAAACCCCTTTTCTTCTTGATTCTCTTTTAGTAGTTAACTTTTCAGACTTGTACTAAATATTAAAGGGGGGGGAGAAAAACTAAGCCAAAATATTAAATATTAAATATTAAAGCTTTCAGAATGATGAAGTTGGGATTTACATCTCAGAGTGTCTGCCCCCCAAAGCCTTTGCTTTTGTGATAATAGTTTGTTGAATGCAAATTAACCATTGCATCGTTAAACAGGAATTACACATCTATGGGAGGTGAGGCGCTTAGAACACCCATTGGGCTTTATATTAATACACGAAGAAACTGCATGGCTTTGCCTGTATTTCCAGAACTCAGAATATCAAGTAGCCAGGCTAAACAAGAAGTAACATGTAAATGTTAAGCTATTAATACCAGGGTGTTGGGCTGCCCAGAAAACACTCATCGAAAGCCATAGTTTGATGTTTTCATTGAGCCGCATGCTTGTTCAGCTCTGTGCCTCACTCCTCTTGGGAGATGGATGGGTTGGAGGAAGGATGTACCTAATCATCAAGGGCTGTTGGAGTAGGACAGGGGGTGGTTTGGGGCCATTGGTGGATAGAGCAGCTGTGAGCTGGCTGGGAAAGGTTGGGAGCAAATGTGGAGGGAGTGCCCAGAAGGACTACACGTGAAACAAGGTGTGAACGTTAAAGTTTATCTAGCTGATAGAAAGGTAGAGCATCTCAGCAAACAGCTTTTTCATTAGGCGGGAGGAAGAATAGAATATAAGCCCATGAGAATGATGCCCCCCCCCATGAAGTCAGCTGTCCCCCATGCTGTGGGGGAAGAGGGGTCTGTTCATCAGAGAACCAATCCAAACAACAGAACAAGACCCAGGTCTGAGCTTATATTCTCTACCCACTGGGTCCCTTAAGGAGGTCAGAACAAAATCAGGCCAACAGTGGCTTTTTCTTTAATGCATGCAGACGCTCTAATTGAGCTCATTAGGTTTACAGCGCACTCGAATTTAATTTAGTGTTTCATTCGTGTCCCTGCTGTAGTTGCCAGGACAGATGTGGACGCGGCTCAGGCATACTTCCCTCTGCCTGAGACAGATGTCAGGATGCCGGGCCATGCTGGAACAGTGCCAGCATGTTTATTAGTGACAATAGATTGTCAGCCTTCCCTCCCTCAACTGGGATTTTCATTTTTGTAGTTGAAGTGTGAGTCCCAGTGCAGAAAAAGAGACAGGCTTGAAGGGAGCTAAAGGAAGACAGCGGAAGATGGGTAAAGGCAGAGAGAAAGTGACTAAGAAGTAGAAGAAAGAGGAGGAGCTTTGAGCCAGCCGTTTTCTCTCACTACAAGTGATCTAGGCAATTTATGATTCCCACATGGAGCTGAGATTCGCCTTGGGGGTGGAAAGAGATGGGAAGTGCAGAATCCTGCCCAGGAGCCCGCATTTTAGCTCCCAGAGCGTCTGACCCAGTCACTCTGTACTGTTGGCAGTATGAGCCAGCACCTGCACGCCACCGGCTGAGGTGCTCTCTGATTCTCTCTAGCCTTAGTAACTGTTAGAACAGAGCAAAATGAGGGGGTTGGTGGGGCCAGCAGGTGGCATGGTGGTTAAAGGCGATGTATTCCCACATGGCCGACCCCCGTCGGATCCTGGCCTGGCTGCTTACTGTCTCACTTTCCCTTTCTCTGGTCAAATTTAAAAAAAGAATTATAATAAGTGCAAATAAATAAATATGTAATTATTTACAAAGAAAAATCGGGAGTGGTTGGCATAATAGGTAGAGCACAGCACCTTGCATCTGTGCTGCTTTATCCTGGAGAGGAGACAGCCCTCCTGGTAAAGACTGGTGAGATCGGAGGACAGGAGAGGAAGGAGTACTTGATGTGATTGTCGGTGTTGGTGCTGGTAGCTCTTTTCCTTCACTGGAGTTACTCATTTCACAAATGGGCACATGTTCCTAGCAGATGAGAGTATTTCACCTCCACCTCGAAGTCTCACATGCTTTGATCTCTTAGATCTCTTTGCCCAGCCTTCTAATCTTCCAGACTGCTCTGAGCTCCCGCCTTCCCCAGTAGGCCACACCCTTAGCATGTCAGAAGGCACAAAGAAAGTGCCAGCCCCTGACTTCAGTCCCTTTTTCTGGCTCCTGGCTGCTGAAACTTCTGTCTCCCTGTCTGTGTCCTTCTTCGAGGACACTCTCACGAGTAGGTTTCATTAACTCTCTGAGGAAAGCTGACAACTCTCCTAGCTCTGCCATAAGGACTGAGTGATTCTTTCAAACCAGAGGCCCATAAACTATGTCTGTCTCTAAGCTTTGACAACACTTCTTTAAAACTTTAAAAACGTGGGGCCAGCAGGTGGCATGGTGGTTAAGGCGCTGGACTTCCAAATGCCTGACAGTTTGAGTCCCGGACCTGGCAGCTTGCTTTCTCTCTCTCTCTCTGTGTGTGTCTCTCTGTCTCTCTCTGGTGAGTGTACATGTCCTTTAGCAAATTAAAAAATAATGATAAATAAAATTAAATAAATAATTAAAAACCGAAACTTACAAAAGTTATACAGAACATCTGTAAAAACAAAATATACCCTCAATCCTAGTACAACTATTTTTTATTTTACCTCATTTCTTGATAAATTTTCATATGCCTATGTGGGAGGCTGCGCACTAGCGAGTCTGCCGAGGTTTCTCAGCGAGCAAACAATTGCCATGATTGGTTCCCTTCAAAAAACCTGACCTTCGAAACTTTGCTCTGATTGGCCACTAGAATCCCTCAAATTTGCTTTTCCGGCACCACATGATTGGTCCAAAAGCAACCAATCATAACCCACCGTTTACAACCAATCACGGCCCACCGTTTACAACCCACCAGCGTGTATATAACCATGATGCCTGGCCCACAGTAGCCAGACGACCAGGAAGACAACACAGATGACCAGGAAGAAGACGACGACCAGGAGAGCCTGAAGAGCTGAAACACCGCACAGTCTCCAGACGACCCTGAAGACCCTAAAGAGTTGTAACACTACATCGTCTCTGGATGAGCCTGGAGAGCTATGACACTGTGTCGTCTCCGTGCTGCTCACAACAGACGACGCGACTCTGAAGAGTTGTAACACTACATCGTCTCCGGACGAGCCTGGAGAGTTGTAACACTGCGTCGTCTCCGTGCTGTACCGTGCTGCCCACAATAAACAGACGACACGGAAGACACGGTATCGTCTCCGTGCTGTAACACTACGCTGCTTGTCCTGGCTCTCACTCCTTCACTCAGGAAACCGGTTTGGCCGTCCCCCCGGGTTGGAACATGCCTATTTTACACTTAGAATTGTGGGACCTTTTTTACTATAAGCATTTTTCTTATTTCTATAAAGCCTTGATAATGATGTTTGTAAAAGCTGCAAAATTCTCAATCTAGGAAAGGTCTCACTCTGTTTTTTCACATATTATATAATAGTTCTAATATGCCACATACATAAATACTATCTTAAATAGTAACTCATTTCATCCTCATAATATTGTAAGTATCAACTCAACAATGCTATTATGTTCACATGACAGATTAGGAATTGAGGCTCAGAGAGACCAAGTAAGCTGCCTAAGGACACATAGTCGGTGAGTGACAGAGACAGGCATGTGCCTTTCTGCGCTCATAACCACTATGCTATGCTGCCTGGAATTTTATTTAACCACCTTCTACTGTTTCATATTTAGGCTGTTTTATCCTTTTTTGAAATTATAAATAACTGCAAAAAATATTGTTTTCCTTGCCTTTCTGGGGGGATTATTATTATTTTTCCTTGTTTTTAGAGAGGTTTTTGCTATAGGGCGCATGCACTCGCCAGGCAGAGAGAGACAGAAAGCGAGAAATCACCCCCCGGAGGGGGCGACCACACCACAATCCCTTCTCCTCCATTCTCCTCTCGGGATCTTGGGCACGCATGCACATGCGCCCAGCGTGAGTTTAAGCCACCGGGTCCAGGACTTGAACCGCAGTCGACTACATGGGAGTCCAGCGACATAACCATTACACTAACTGCTGGTCCCAGGGGGGATTATTTGTTGAGGATAGGTTTCCAGGAGAGCTGCCTACCCACTCTCTGTTTTGAGCTGACAGACAAGGTAACTGTCCTACATGAATTCTCACTGGGAAGATCTAAACTGTGGGAAGAAAGGACACTTTCTCATGAGTTTATTCTCCTCCCATGACTCCTGTTATAGAAACAGTAAGGGGAAGTATAAAGCTCACAACTTAGTGAAAATGGAGGTTTCCAATTGGCTGATGCGTTACAACACTGCCTAGCCTGGTAGGTCTGAAACCACTCTTCAAACAAGAGAGATTAATTATTTTTTATTTACTTCAGAGGAGAAATGAAAACAGAATAACTCTTCAGTGGCAAACAGGCTCACCAACCAGTTGGTGAGTTTAGTCTTTCTCTTTTAACCTGGACATTTTGACATCCTGTAGACAGAAGCTGGTTTGAAGGTTCAGGCCAATTCTCCAGCATTCTGTAAGGTTGTGGTTGGTGGTTCTTTTGTAAGTGAGCACGAAGGAGACTTATCATAAAGTTGTTTGCCTAACAAGCACAGAATTTTCCTTCTGGGCTGTTTTCATTTAGAATATGACTTGGGTGGAAGAGCACATGGAACTTGCGCTCCCTACCTCATCCACAGCCAACCATGGGTCAGTGGAGTCCTGCCTGAGGGTTGCAGGTGACGCTGAGCCAAAACCACCAGAGGTCTGAGTGGCTCATAGGGCGTTTCTCTGCTTTTTCTCATGTATGGCATGGACCAGTTTCCTTCTTTGCCTAGGATGATGCCATAATAACAAAAACTAAAGATGGTTCGCATCTGGGAGAGCCAGGTCAATGTGCATCTTCAGCCCGACACATTCTTCTGGCACACTCTCCTAGACTGTCCTGGTTTCAATAACCATACATCTGTTCCCTACCCCCCATTATGAATGTAATTATTATATCCTATTAGCACATTTTATTAAATAGCCTTCCTAGCACATAGAAGTGATAAATCTGAAAACCAGAGATGAGAAAGGTGGAATGTCAGAGTGAGAAGAAATAGAAATAGCTGACTTCACCCCTGGGTTTATGGAAATTGCAGTGAGCCAGAGGCCTCGAGGAAGGATGCTAATGGCATCGTCAGAGTCAGTGAACTGCCGTGAGGCCACACCTTCCGGACTTGAACCGCAGTCGACTACATGGGAGTCCAGCGACATAACCATTACACTAACTGCTGGTCCCAGGGGGGATTATTTGTTGAGGATAGGTTTCCAGGAGAGCTGCCTACCCACTCTCTGTTTTGAGCTGACAGACAAGGTAACTGTCCTACATGAATTCTCACTGGGAAGATCTAAACTGTGGGAAGAAAGGACACTTTCTCATGAGTTTATTCTCCTCCCATGACTCCTGTTATAGAAACAGTAAGGGGAAGTATAAAGCTCACAACTTAGTGAAAATGGAGGTTTCCAATTGGCTGATGCGTTACAACACTGCCTAGCCTGGTAGGTCTGAAACCACTCTTCAAACAAGAGAGATTAATTATTTTTTATTTACTTCAGAGGAGAAATGAAAACAGAATAACTCTTCAGTGGCAAACAGGCTCACCAACCAGTTGGTGAGTTTAGTCTTTCTCTTTTAACCTGGACATTTTGACATCCTGTAGACAGAAGCTGGTTTGAAGGTTCAGGCCAATTCTCCAGCATTCTGTAAGGTTGTGGTTGGTGGTTCTTTTGTAAGTGAGCACGAAGGAGACTTATCATAAAGTTGTTTGCCTAACAAGCACAGAATTTTCCTTCTGGGCTGTTTTCATTTAGAATATGACTTGGGTGGAAGAGCACATGGAACTTGCGCTCCCTACCTCATCCACAGCCAACCATGGGTCAGTGGAGTCCTGCCTGAGGGTTGCAGGTGACGCTGAGCCAAAACCACCAGAGGTCTGAGTGGCTCATAGGGCGTTTCTCTGCTTTTTCTCATGTATGGCATGGACCAGTTTCCTTCTTTGCCTAGGATGATGCCATAATAACAAAAACTAAAGATGGTTCGCATCTGGGAGAGCCAGGTCAATGTGCATCTTCAGCCCGACACATTCTTCTGGCACACTCTCCTAGACTGTCCTGGTTTCAATAACCATACATCTGTTCCCTACCCCCCATTATGAATGTAATTATTATATCCTATTAGCACATTTTATTAAATAGCCTTCCTAGCACATAGAAGTGATAAATCTGAAAACCAGAGATGAGAAAGGTGGAATGTCAGAGTGAGAAGAAATAGAAATAGCTGACTTCACCCCTGGGTTTATGGAAATTGCAGTGAGCCAGAGGCCTCGAGGAAGGATGCTAATGGCATCGTCAGAGTCAGTGAACTGCCGTGAGGCCACACCTTCCCACCTTCCCTCGCTCAGTAACTTGCTGTATGTTGTATTAAGCCACTGAAAGCCTTAAGAAATGTTTGCTCAAAAAAGCAAGAATGGGTCGGGAACCAGCAGTTAGCGTAATGGCTATGTCGCTGGACTCCCACGTAGTCGACCACGGTTCGCGTCCCAGACCCGGTGGCTTAAAACCCACGCCGGGTGCATGTGCGTGTGTGCCCAGGATCCCGAGAGGAGAATGGAGGAGAAGGGATTGCGGCGTGGCCATCCCCTCTGGGGGGTGATTTCTCGCTTTGTGTCTCTCTGTCTCTCTGGCAAGCGCACGCGCCCTATAGTGAAAAACCTCTCAAAAAAAAAAAAAAACCAAGAATGGGGACTAGCAGTTGGCATAATGGCTATGTTGTTGGACTCATATCAGCTGACCGCGGTCCAAGTCCCAGACCTGGTGGCTTAAACTCACTCCAGGCACATGTGCATGCGTGCCCAGGATCCTGAAAGGAGAATGGAGGAGAAGGAATTGCGGCGTGGCCATCCCCCCTGGGGGGTGATTTCTCACTTTCTGTCTCTGTCTTTCTGGTGAGCGCAAAAACCTCTCCAAAGCAAACCAAAAAATAAAAATTAAAAAAAAGCAAGAATGTTTTTCTCAGGGAGGGTAGTGATGGGGGATGGTCCAGATCATATTTTAATATTGAGTTGTCAGAAAAGTCATGATGCATTTTTGCATAGAGAAATACACCATGACTTTTCCAGCAACCCAATAATATAAAATAAATACCTACGTAAATAAGACCTGAAAAAGAGATTAATGCCCAGAGGCCACACACAGCGTAACCAATGGTGTTGCCTGGCAACCTACAGCCAGTCCTGGAGCAACAGAGTCCCAGGAAAAGAGGGAAATTGGTGCTGTGTGCGGAAGAATAAGCTTTGCACCCCCAGTTTGTTGACTGGACACAATTGGGTAAGGTATGCTTAGGAATTGTTTTAATCAGGTATAGTAATACGTGCAGACTTGGAAATGATGTCATGAAGGAAACACTTTAAACTCAGGGATCCCTAGAAACCAGAGGCATGGCATACCGTGCAGGGCCACATGGGGAAGCCCCAGGGTCACTCGGGAAATGGTGTGTGGGGGCTGGGGGAGACAAGAGGAAAGTCTGTGCCTGTATTGTGGTTTTCCTGTGAAGGAATGGGTGAGGCCGTGTAAGCCCGACTGTAGTTTGAGTGACTGTAGTGGGCTCTGAACTATAGGAGTAGTCTCTAGTTGCTTCATTCCTGGCCCTGCGGTGATTAGGGACGGAGGCAGTGTACCATCTGGAGGAGCCTGATGAAAGGGGAGTGGGAGTATGGACTCAGGATTGGTTTGCCAACAAAGGTGAGTCAGAGGTGCACTTACTATCCATGGGGATTAGCTACGCTGGGAGGACATTCCCTACCCAGGTCCTAAGGCTCAGAGCATGACATACAGAAAATAGGAAAGTACAGCCAATACAGATCCAGATGCACACAAGCAAAACTCCACAGCCTGTCGGGTGGTATGAGAGGCATTTATGTTTTAGGGGGCTTTTCACAGAGCACATAAGAAGCTTAAAAGAGCAATATCAAAAGACCTCCCATTCCCTGTCCTAAGCTTACAGTCAGTTCTCATGCCAAGCAAGGTGCCTACCTCTCAAGAAAAGCCATTCTTCTTTCAAGATTGGCTCTTAAGGCCTAAAGAACATCAAAGCATTTTACATGATAGCAGCGTGCAGTCCACAAGACACAGGCTTGAAAGAATAACTTCTGGCCCTGCAGGAACTCCTATCCAGTCACCTTGGTTGTCTCAGACAGAAACTGGAAAATTCATTTTCCTCAGCTTACCTTACAGGTTTAACCAGAGTGCAGGCATGAACTGTGTCATTTCCCACCATGCACAGTGAGCCTTGCTAAAAGGCACCATCTGAGAATATTATATTGTTCTGTTGTTGAATTAGTTTCAAAATGAAAATAAACATTTGCAGAGCCTTTTGTGTTTGTAAAATGGTTTGCAAGCACCGGCTGGCTCACTTGTTAATAATTACTTTGGGAGATTCTTAACAATGCATATGCAGGAGTTAAAAGTGATGATTCAGATGGGATTGGGGGGAAAACAAGTAATAGCGAGGCATTTAGCACAGTCATTTTTAATTTTCATAGTCTCCGCAAGTCTATAGTGACTAACTTCATCATTTTCATTGCATTTTATTCTACATTCCTAATATCTAAAACTCAGCACAAACACACGCGTTGGATAAAGGCACATTTAAGCTTTACATTATTCACTCTTCTCATTGCCTTTAGGTATCTTGACTTGCACATAACATGAGTGCAACTCAGGAAGCACTCTGAGCACACCCCCAACCACGTGGGGATGAAAGGCCTGAATCGCTGCCCTTCCTCTGCCTCCGGTGTGGTAGATGACCCCAAGAACTTGACCGTATCTCAGGGCCAGCAGGTGGCTGGTGGTTAAGGGTGCTGGACTCCCACATGGCCTACTGTGATTCAAGTTCCAGACCTGATGCCTTGCTTTCTCCCTCTCCCTTTCTGTCTCTCTCTCTTTCTCTCACTTTGTCCGTCTCTGGTCAAATTAAATAAATACATAAAGTGAAATAAAATAGTTCTTTAAAAAAAGACAAGAAGAACTTCACTGTATCTCTGGGCCTCAGTGTTCTCAGTAACAACATGACTGAATAAGAGGGATGCAGCAGGCATGGGGGCTCTGAAACCATGACAATGGTCTTGCCATGTTGTCTGAAGCTCACACTGGCTCTTAATTAACTCCAGTGAAACCACTATGTGCCACTGTCACAACCTGGATGTGCTTCCAGGATTCCCTTTGCTCATTACCTTATTGAAACTCAAACTTGGGCCATGTCCAGTGTGCAGTGGCAATGGTAATACACTGATCAGGAGAAGTCGGACCTTTCATGGAAACTGTAGTTTGAATCCCCAGCCTGGTCAGCCTGAAAGATGCCAGTGGAAGGGCCCACAGATGGTGTGGAGGTTAAGGTGACTGAACTCCACATAGCCAACTGCTCTGTTCGAGTCTTAGATCCAGTACTTGAAAAACACACTGGGTATTTGTGTATGCATGCTTAAAATCCCAAAAGGAGAAAAGAGATTAAAATCCCAAAAAGAGAAAGGATTATGGTGTGGTCACCCCCCACCCTGAGTGGGTACTCTCTCATTACCCACCCCCATCCCGTCTCTCTGTCTCCAGTGAACACATGTGCCCCAAATGCCAGATACACACACAGTGCCCAACATCTGATGGATGGGGAACTGAAGGAAAGGGTCATGGTTTAACTAGACTGTATGGTGGGTGCTCCTTCATCACTTTCTCTTTCTCTCTTTCACATGTGTGGTCACATGACTTACCATAAGTAAAGACAAAATTTTAAACAGATACATCAGAGAGACCACAAAGTAAATGCATACACACATGTGCACATGCATGTACACACACACATACACACACTACATACCAAACCACGTAACAGGAAATTTACACCATTGGTGGACTAGAGATATTCCAAAACCACTCAATAAAATGTAGAATTTTAGCCTGGTCATAACGGAGCAGGTGGTAGGGTGCCACTGTGCGATAACTGAAACCACATGGGAACCCTGGGTTTGGATCCCAGGTCAACCTGAATATGCCAGATGTGCCTCCATGTGCCTGGGATCCTGGCTGGCTGGGAGGCTGAGGACGGATCATGGCATGGGAAAATTGTCTTAAGGGTATCTCTCTCTTTCATTTCTGTGAAAGAAAGAAAATTTATAGTTTTATCAACTGGACTAGGGAGAAATGTTCACATGTTGAAATATTCAGTTTGTAAGCTAAATATTGTGATTGAATGTTAAAGAGAAAATGAAATTAAAAGAATGTTTAAGAAAAAAATAGAGAATTTTAGGACCAGCAGATAGCATAATGGTTACATTACTGGACTCCCACGCAGTTGACCACAATTTGAATCTCGGACCTAGTGGCTTAAAACGCACACGAGGTGCGTGTGCGTGCATGCCCAAGATGACCACAATTTGAGTCTCGGACCTAGTGGCTTAAAATGCACACCAGGTGCGTGTGCATGCGTGCCCAAGGTCCCGAGAGGAGAATGGAGGAGAAGGGATTGCAGTGTGGCCATCCCCCTAGCTGTGATTTCTCGTGTTCTATCTCTCTGTCTCTCTCCATCAGTCCAGCAAGCACACACACCCTACAGCAAATAACTCTCTCTCAAAAAAAATAGAATTTTAGAAATCTTTTGAATTTTCTATTCTAATTTACATTAAATATTACAATATTTTCACCCTATTTATTAAGTAATATTGACCTTCCAGATCAACATCAACCTTGAACATTTGGGTAATTCATCATGCCTGCTCTCAAATGGGAGTACTATTAAGCCTCATTCCCTCCCACTGCCCCCGACTTTGTTCCTTGGTGGATCCCCAAGTCTGAAGTGAGGTTGTAGATGAAGCAGTGGACCTCATCCCCTGTCCTGGCTGGTTGGTTGGTTGTGTTGGTTTCTTGAGAGAGAAAAAGGGAGGAGGGAGAGGGAGAAAGGTACCCTCGACAGGGTCTTACCATGCTGCAGTCCTTCCCTGAGCTTCTCAGCCAGCCAGTGTCACACATGCGTGTGGGTGTTCTCAGTGTGTCCAAGTCACCTGGGATCCACACCCAGGCCTCCGCCATGTCTCCAGTATCGTGAAGCAGCACCTGCTGCCTACATCACTGCAGCTGTCCCCGCACCCCGCCCAGGTTTTTAACTCTGTCTTAATGAGTTTTACTAGTAGACACGGAAGTGGTCTGTGAAATGTAATCAGAATCAAAGACTTGCTTGAAAACAAAGCTATCCTATTGGGAATTTTTCCATGACACACATCTTCAATTTCAAAATGTAGCTCTAGTTATAGAAAGAGATGTTCTTTTTCTTTGGCGGGGGGTGGGGTGGGACAGTGGAGAGGTTTTTGCTATAGGGTGCGTGCGCTCGCCAGAGAGACAGAAAGTGAGAAATCCTTCCTCCCAGGGGGCAATCCCTTCTCTTCCATTCTTCTCTCGAGATCTTGGGCACACATGCACACGTGCCTGGTGTGAGTTTAAGCCATCAGGTCTGGGACTTGAACTGCGGTTGACTACATGGGAATCCAGCGAAATAGCCATTATGCCAACTTCTGGTCCCAGAAAGAGGTGTTCTTTAAAGCTAATAGTAGTAGTACGTATCTCAAGAATGATCACTATGTAATTTATATATTATTTAGATTTTTTTATGTTTAAAACACTAATGTATTTTCATGATAGCTACCATTTTTTGAAGACATACATGCTACATGCCCTGTCATACATCAGTCATGTCAGTAAGGGTCCTCATGGAACAGGTGTCACTCAGTGGGGTAAGTGGACAAGTTTTGGGCTATCCAAAAGGACTGTTTCATAATAGCAATGAATCTCATGAACAAAGAACCTTGTCAAGATTTGCCTTAAACAACCCTTCTTTTCCTTCTTAAGTATTTCACACTGTGTAGAAATTTAGTGTAATTTAATAAGGTACTGATTCTGTATCCTTCTAAAAATAACTTTCTAATGTTCTACTTCTAAAATCAAGAACCTTAAGCATCGAAGGAATCTCACTGTTGTTTATTCTTTCTTTATTCATTCATTATGCAATCTTTTTTAAGTTTATATATTTATTCCATGAGTGAGAGTAACAGAGGGAGAGAGACAGACAGAAAGAGACAGAGATACAGTACACCATGACCAACCCCTAGCCCCATCAAGTCCAGATCATGGGTACATGCTTGCCCAGCATACTCATGGAGGACTCCAGATTCGAACCAGCAACGTTCCCATTTGGGTCGCCCTCTCAGTGTGACATTTTACCACCGTGTCACTGCTCCACCTCACCCCTTTTTGAAAATTCATGATAGAGACTGTATGCATACACATGTGAGATAGAGAAGCACTTTCTACACGGTATCATCATACTGCAGTCCCCTTTACCTAGTTCTGCAGCCTATCAGGATCTTGGGCACGCATGTGCACACGGCCTGGTACAGGGGTCTTTACCTATTACCAGCCCTGTTGCCTCCAGCACTACAGTTTAGTATGTTACCAACTGGGTCCCTGAGGCTTGGCCATTATGCAATCTTAGCGGAAAACTAAAAACCCACACTCATCCTTAAAATTAATACTGTTAACTTACTAACCCAAAGTTGATTTATGAAGATCATAACATGTGATATTATGTGAAAATTCTCTTTAAAAAAACTTTCCGCTATAGGGGACCAGTAGTTAGTGTAATGGCTATGTCGCTGGACTCCCATGTAGTCGACCGCAGTATCTTAAAACTGGACCTGGTGGCTTAAAACTCACGCTAGGTGCGTGTGCGTACGTGCCCAAGATCCCGAGAGGAGAATGGAGGAGAAGGTATTGCGGCGTGGCCATCCCCCCTGGGGGTGATTTCTCGCTTTCTGTCTCTCTGTCTCTCTCTGTCTCTTAAAGATAGTGCACACGCCCTATCACAAAAACCTCTCCAAAAAAAAAACAAAAAACAAAAAACTTTCTGCTATCATAATGAGATATCAAAGAAAATTTTAACTGATTACTTTGTTGTAGTTTTTTTCATGTTTTGGTTTTATTCTATCTATTGGGAAGACAAATGATTGTATCATAATGTGGTTGTTATTTCCTTTTTGCCTAAGCAGGAAATTGGAGTCTCTTTTTGTTAATGTAGATTCTGATTTCATAACTCTTTCTGGCTCGGGGCTTTACTTTTCATAGGCTTATGATATATAACCCCCATAGCCATGTGGTAGCTATTACAGAAAGTCTCAAACTTGCAGTGGTTCAGCTTATGATTTTTCAACTTTATGATGGTATGGGCTGCCATTAGTTTTGTTATTAAAAAAGAAAAAAGAAAGAAAGAAATGAAATGAAAACTGACAATGACTTTGGCTAAAAATAATAAGGACGGAATTCTGTTTTTCACCTCCAGTACAGTATCCAATAAAAATTATAGGAGATACTAAACACTTTATTGTGAAGTAGGCTTTGTGTTAGATGACTTTGCCCAGCCAACTGTAGGCTAATATAACTGTTCTGAACAAATACAAGGCAGGCTAGGCTAGTAGGTTAGGTGGATTAAATGCATTTTCAACTTGAAATATTTGCAACTAACTTACAGTGGTTATTAGGATGTAGGTCAAGGAACATATGTAGTTCTAGTAAGTCTCATGATATCGGTTCTAGCTTGATCAAGCCATACTAACTTGGCTTCACCATGCTAACAACTTGCCTGGGCCCAAGACAAAATGGGAATAATTTTAAATTTCTTTTTTTCTTTTTTTTTTGGAGAGGTTTTTGCTATAGGGCTCGTGTACTCGCCAGACAGAGACAGAGAGACAGAAAGCAAGAAATCCCCCCCCCCCCAGGGGGGATGGCCACGCGGCAATCCCTTCTCCTCTATTCTCCTCTTGGGATCTTGGGCACACATGCACACACACCCAGTGTGAGTTTAAGCCACCGGGTCCAGGACTCAAACCGCAGTCAACTACATGGGAGTTCAGCAACATAGCCATTACCCTAACTGCTGGTCCCTTAAATTTCATTAGCAGTAATAATGCTCAATAAAATAATGTAAGAAAATGAATCAGCAATGAACGTGTCTTGTGCATAAAAGGCATTTGAGAAATGCTGAGTTCTTCATCTTTCCCATGTGTGTCATGAAAGGGCTGTGATCACCTCACTCTTTACTGTGGCCCACAGACACTCTGGTTCCACCATGACAATATAGTGATGGCCCAGCAGAGTAGAAGCCTCATGTGTTGCACTTTCCTTCTAAACTTGACGATATTGACCTTTCAACAGCTTTATTGAGATATCAATTATATACGCAAACATAGTGGTGTTTTTTCTTCTTACTTAATTATTATTTTAGGTTTTTGCTCATTTGGTGCATGCCCTCACTAGAGAGAGTCAGAAAGAAGGAAAGTGAGAAATCACCCTCAGGGGAGATTACCACGCTGCAATTCCGTCTCATCCATTCTCTTCTGGAATTTTGGGCACACACGCACACACACCCAGTGCAGTTTTTAGGCTGTCAGGTCCAGGCCTCTAACTGTGATTGGCCATGTGGGAATCTAGTTCCTTCACCACCATGCCACCAACTGGCCCTATTTCCTTTTTTGAAAAAGCTCAGCAATGACTTTCTTGTTTTGTTATTTGTTTTAATATATGTATTTTTATTTTCAGATTAATTTTACTTTTACATAAAGTCTCTATCATGATGTATATAGTATATTTATTTTTCAATATAGAACCTTCCTTTTTTTTGTCTGTTAAATGTTTTTTCCTTCTGTACCCTATACCCACACTCTACCACCCACTCTCTTCCATCCACTACCTTCCCTTATAGTCTCTGGTGTCTACACTTATCCTTGCTAATAGTATTTCCTCAGATCGTTCCATTTCTGCCATAGAATACAGATACTCAGTACAAATTGAATGGGGATATACAATGAGTATGACTGGGTCTCATTGTTTCTTATAGCTGAGTAATATTCCATAGCATATATGCCACCATTTTATCAACCCAGTCATCAGTTTTTAGACACTTAAGGTTGATTCTATGTTTTAGCGATTGTGAATAATGCTACAGTAGACATGGATGTGCAAGTATCTTTCTGATTAACTGTTTTCCTATCCTTTGGGTAAATACCAAGGAGTGGGATTACTGGGTCATATGGTAGTTCTATTTGTAGATTTTTGAGGAAACCTCACATTGTTTTCTCCAGAGGTTGTACTGTTAGGTCATCTGAAAAGTCATGACGTATTTTTCTATGTTTTTCTACGCAAAAATGCATCATGACTTTTCTGACGACCCAATAATTTACATCTCTACCCTTCCTTTTTTTTGTCTGTTAAATGTTTTTTCCTTCTGTACCCTATACCCACACTCTACCACCCACTCTCTTCCATCCACTACCTTCCCTTATAGTCTCTGGTGTCTACACTTATCCTTGCTAATAGTATTTCCTCAGATCGTTCCATTTCTGCCATAGAATACAGATACTCAGTACAAATTGAATGGGGATATACAATGAGTATGACTGGGTCTCATTGTTTCTTATAGCTGAGTAATATTCCATAGCATATATGCCACCATTTTATCAACCCAGTCATCAGTTTTTAGACACTTAAGGTTGTCTCTTACTGTGAGGAAGCTTTTTAACTTGATGTAATTCCACTTAACTATTTTGGAGATTATTGCCCTTTAGGGATCTTATTTAAGAAGTCTTTGTCTACTCCAATTTCTTCAAGAATTTGCCACATGTTTTCTACTAGTAGTTTTATAGTTTGAGGATTTACATTTAAGTCTTCGATACATTTTGAGTCGATTTTTGTTTAGGTTGAGAGATAGGTGTAATACTAAATTTCTTTTTAAAGTTTTTCATAGTTTTCTTTATAGACCTCTTTCACCTCTTTGTTGAGGTTTATTCTTAGGTGTCTTATTTCTTTTGTGGCTACTGTAAGTAGGATTACTTTCTTCAATTCTGTCTCAGACTATTCACTTTTGGTGTATAAAAATGCTATTGAAGGACCAGTGGATGGTGTAATGGTTACGTTGCTGGACTCCCATATCATTGACCGTGGGTTGAGTCCCAGACCCAGCAGATTAAAAATCACACCAGGATTAAAACTCACACCAGGTGTGTGCGCATGCATGTCCAAAATCCCAAGAGGAGAATGAAGAAGGGATTGACTGGGTGTGTGTGTGGGGGGGGTGATTTCTCACTATCTCTCTGTGTCTCTCTGACAAGCACATACACCCTTAGCAAAAATCTCTCCAGAAAAAAAAAAAACTCATTTTTTGTCTATTGATTTTGGATTTTCTATGTATATAATCATATCATCTGCATATAGGGACAGTTTAGACTCTTTTTATTCCTATCTGAAAATGTTGTTTTCTTGTCTTATTGCATTGGCTAGGACTTTCAGAACTCCATTGAAAAGGAATGAAGAAAGTCTTGTTCCAGTATTGAGTGAGAAAGCTTTCTGTTTTTCCCCATGCCACATGATTTTAGCACTGGGTCTGTGGTATAAGGCTTTTATTGTGTTGAGGAATGTCCCTTCTATGTCCCTTTTATTGAGAATCTTGATCATAAAGTGAAGTTGTATTTTATCGAATGTTTTTTCTGCTCTATAGATATGATCATATGAGTCTATTGATATGATGTATTACATTTATTGTTTTGTGTATGTTAAACCACCTTTGCATCCCTGAGATAAAGCCTACCTGGTCATGGTGTGCAATCTTAATGTGCCGTTGGTCTCAATTTGCTCGTATCATGCTGAAAAATTTTACATCAGTATTCTTCAGGGATATTGATCTATAGTTTTCATTTTTTGTGTGTGTCCTTGTCTGGTTTTGGTATCAAGGTGATGGAGGCATCATAGAATGAGTTTGGGAGAGTTCCTTTCTTTCTTAAACATTTTTCTTTTTTAATTTTAATTATTATTTATACATTTAATTGCTATACATCATTTAAATTGTAAAGAGATTTTATCCAGCGTGATACACACCTCAGTCCAGCCCAGTTGAGAACATATGCACGTCCTCATCAACAAATAATAAACCATGTCCATGTTCCTCAAATGCCTTACCTGTCCATTTATTTCCCCAAATTCCCTTTCCTATGCTCTTCCCCTCCCCCACTCTTTCAAATGGCTTTAGTGTCCATAACAATTTTTAATGCTTGTATGTCCTCCAGTTTTTGAATCTCTGCCATAGAGTGCTGACATTTGTTATTGTTAAGGGAGACATACAATGTCTTTCTGTCATAGCCTGACTTGCTTCACTCAGCAACAAATCTTCCATATTTGTTCACTTTCTATCAAAATCTAGGGCCTTGTTGTTTTTTATGGCTGAATAGTATTCCATGGAGTATATGTGCCACACTTTTTCAATCCATTCATCTGTTTGTGGACATTTGAGTTGGTTCCATGTCTTGGTAATCATGAATAAGGCTGTAATGAATATAGAAATGCAAGTGCTTTTCCGATTGAGCATTCTCCTGTTCTTTAGATAGATACCCAGGAGTGGAATTGCTGGATCATATGGTAGTTCTATTTGAAGGTCTCTGAGGAACCTCCATATTGTTCTTCACAGTGGCTGGATCAATTTACAATCCTACCAACAGTGTAGGAGTGTTCCTCTTTCACTGCATCCTCTTCAGCACTTAACGTTTTTTTGTTTTTTTAATCTTCACCATTCTGACTGGGGTTAGGTGCTATCTCATTGTGGTTTTGATCTGCATTTCCCTTATGAGGGATGTTGAACATTTCTTCATATGCTTTTAGTCTGTTCATATATCTTCCTTAGAGAGTTGTTCATTCATCTCATTTTCCCATCTTTTAATTAGGTTAATCTTTTTAAAAATTACTTATTTATTTATTTGGGGGGAGAGGTTTTTGCTATAGGGCACGTGCGCTCGCCAGAAAGACAGAGATAAACAGAGAGATAGAAAGCAAGAAATCACCCCCCCAAAGAGAATGGCTATGCCTAAATCCCTTCTCCTCCATTCTCCTCTCGGGATCTTGGGCATGCACGCACACACACCCGGCGTGAATTTAAGCCACTGGGTCTGGAACTCAAACCACAGTCGACTACATGGGAGTTCAGCAACATAGCCATTACGCTAACTGTTGGTCCCTAGGTTAATCCTTTTTTTCTGGGGAAGCTGCTTAAATTCCCTGTGTATTCTGGTTATCAATCCCTTATCTGAGGCGCAATTAACAAAAATTCTCTCCTATTCTGAGGGTTGTTGATTCAGACTAGTGATGGTGTCCTTTGCTGTGCAGAAACTTAATCTGATGTAATCCCACTTGTCAATTTGGGTATTATAGCCTGTACTTAGGGGGTCTTACTTAAGAAGTCTTGGCCAACCCCAGTGTCTCCCAGAGTTTCCCCAGTGTTTTGTACCAGTAACTTTATCATTTGTGGCCTTAGGTTTAGATTTTTGATCCATTTTGAGTTAATTTTTGTTAATGGTGACAGACAGGGGTTCAGATGCATCTTTGTGGAGGTGGATACTCAGTTTTTCCAGCACCATATGCTAAAGAGGTTTTGCTTTTCCCACTGGATTGACTGGTACCCTTTGTCAAAGATGAGTAGGTTGTACGTTTTAGGGTTTATTTCTGGGGTCTCTACTCTCTTCCATTGGTTCTCATGTTTGTTTTTGTGCCAATACCTTGCTGTTTTGATAATATATTTTGTAATATATTTTGGGGACAGAAAGTGAGATACCCCCTACTCCACTCTTCTTGTGCAGAGCACCTTTGGCAATATTGGGTCTTTTATGATTCCAGACAAATTCTATGATTGTCTTTCCTAGATCTGTGAAGAATGTCTTTTCTAATTTTATAGTGAGTGCATTAAATATGTAGATTAATTTGGGTAGCATTGCCATTTTGATTATATTAATTCTGCCATTATTCTTTTTTATTTCCTTTTTAAGGTTTTCATAGTTTTCTTTATAGAGGTCTTTGACTTCCTGATTAGTTTTATTCCTAAGTATCATTTACTTCTTGTGGCCATGGTAAATGGGATTACTTTCTTCAGTTCTGTCTCTGTCTTCTTGTTGTTTGTATATAGAAATGCTATAGATTTTTGTAAGTAATTTTGTATCCTGCCACTTTACTGTATGCATTTCTTACTTCAAAGAGGTTTTTGTGGATATTATTGGGTCTTCTATGTAAATAATCATGTCATCTACAAACAGAGATCATTTCAATGCTTCTTTCTCTATTGGAATGCCTTTTATTTCCTTCTCTTGTCTGATCTCAAAGGCTAAGATTTCTAGTAATATATTGAATAGGAGTGAAGAAAGTAGGCAGCCTTGTCTCATACCAGATTTTAGTGGAAAAGCTTTAAACTTTTCCCCATTCAGTATAATGTTAGTTACAGGTTTTTTATATATGTCTTTTATTCTGT
The DNA here is from genome assembly GCF_000334495.1 of Tupaia belangeri chinensis. Lineage (NCBI taxonomy): Eukaryota > Metazoa > Chordata > Mammalia > Scandentia > Tupaiidae > Tupaia > Tupaia belangeri. The sequence goes on from NW_006206814.1 coordinate 362,743, forward strand.
TGAGAAACTATCCTTCTATACTAACCTTACTGAGAGTTTTAACAATGAAAGGATGTTACATTTTAACAAATGCTTTTTCTGCATCAATTGAAATGATCGTATAGTTTTTATCTTTCTTTCTGTTAATATGGTGTATTATATTCATGCTCTTGCTTATGTGGAACTACCCTTGTATCCCTGGAATAAAGCCTATCTGGTCATGATGAATAATCTTTGTTATATGTTGTTGGATACGATTTGAAAGTATCTTGTTGAGAATTTTTTGCATCTATATTCATCAGATATGTTGGTCTGTAGTTTTCCTTTTTTTGTCATGATCTTATCTGTTCTGGGAAAAAGGATGATGGAGGCTTCATAAAATGAATTTGGAAGGTTTCTTTTTGGATCTTTAGAAATAATTTGAGTAGGATAGGGTTAACTCTTTTAAAAGTTTGTGAAATTTGGCAGTGAAGCCATCAGGACCTGGACTTTTCTTTGTTGGGAGGTTATTTATTACTGATTCAATCTCATTGCTTGTTATAGGTCTATTCAGGTTTTCTATGCCCTTCTCAGTCAATCTTGGTAGACTATATGTGTCCAGGAATTTGTCCATCTCATCTAGGTATTTTTTCTTTGTTGGCGTAGAGTCACTCATAGTATCCTCTAATTATGTTTTGTATTTCTGTTATGTCTATTGTAATGTTGCCTGATTTGTTACAAGTTTGACTTATCTGGTTCCTTTCTCTCTTCTTCTTAATTAGTCTGGCCAATGGTATGTCAATCTTGTCTTTTCAAAGAACCAACTTTTGCTTTCATTTATTTTCTGTATAGTTCACTTATTTTCTATTTCATTTATTTCTGCTTGAATCTTTATTATTTCTTTTCTCCTGGCATTTTTTGGATTTTTTTGTTGTTGTTTTTCCAATTCCCTGAGGCATGATGTTGTCATTTTGCCACCTATTCATCTTTTTCTTGTGTGCACTAATTGCTATGAACTTCCCTCTTATGACTGTTTTTGCAGGATTCCATAGATTATGGAAACTTGTGTATTTATTATTGTTAGTTTCCATGAATATTTTTATTTCCATCTTAATCTCTGTAGTAGTCATGGAGTCATTCAGAAGTAGGTTATTTAGTTTCCACGTATTTGTGTATTTCTGAGGGCTTTTCCTGAGATTAATGTCAAGTTTAATTCCATCATGGTTGGAGAAGATGCTGGATATAGTTTCTATGCCTTTGGATCTGTAAAGGCTGGTGATGTGCCCTATCATGTGATCAGTCTTTGAGAAAGTACCATCTGGGGCTGAGAAAATGTGTATTTTGTGTTTTGGTGGTGGAAAGTTCTATAGATGTTGATCAAGCCCATCTGATTTATGATATTATTTAGGTCCTGGATCTTTTTGCTTATGTTTTTGTCTTGTTGGCCTGTCTAAAGGATAATGGGATGTTGAGATCTCTAACAATTATTGTGTTAGAGTCTATCTTTCCTTTTAGATCTTGCAGTCTCTCCTTTGCATATTTGGTTGCTCCTAAATTCGGTGCATAGATAGTTAGAAACGTTTTATCTTCTTGGTGAATTAGCCCTTCTACTACTATGTAATGCCCTTCTTTGTCTCTTACAGTTTTTGTCTTAAAGTCTATTTTGTCCAAAATCAGTATATACTCTGGGTCTTTTCTGGTTTTCATTTGCATGGAATACCTTTTCCATCCCTTCACTTTTAGTCTATGCATGTCTTTATCCATGAGATGGGTTTCCTGTAGGCAACAGATGGGGGGTTTCTGATTTTTAATCCAGTCTGCCAGCCTGAGTCTCTTGATAGGAGAATTTAATCCATTAACACTCAATGTTATTATCAATATTTCCAGACTTGCCCCTAAAATTAAGTTGGTCATATTCTTGGTTGTTTTTGTTCTCTTATTGCTGTCTCTCTCTTTAGTTTTCTTGGTATAGTACTCCTTTCCGAATTTCTTGAAGAGCTGGTCTGGAGTTGGTAAATTCTATCAGGTTTTGTTTATCCAAGAACGTTTTTATTTTGTTTTCTCATATGAAGGATAATCTTGCCAGGTAAAGTATTCTTGGCTGAAATTGTTTTTCATTTAACACTTTGAATATATTTCCTCATTCTTCCCTTGCTTGCATTGTATCCTGTGAGAAATCCTGTGTTAGCCTGATGGGATAGCCTTTGTAGGTGATTTGACATTTCACTCTCACCAATCTTAGTATCTTGTCTTTGTCTGTCGTTTTTGTCAATCTAGCTATAATGTGCCATGGAGAGGATCTTCTTGGATTAATTCTACCTGGGGTTCTTTGTATTTCTTGGTTCATGACAGTTCCTTCCTTTTGAATCTTTAGAATTAGTTTGAAAAGAAAAGGGGTTAGCTCTTCTTTAAGTTCTCTGTGTGTGTGTGTGTGTGTGTGTGTGCGTGTGTGTGTGTGTGTGTGTGTGTGTGTTTACTATAATCAGATTATTTAGAAAATTTGCCCTGAGTTCTTTATTTGTGTGTGTAGTTTTATAACTTTGTTTGAAAATCAGCAGTTCTCTCTTTTTATTATTATTTTTTCTTTAGGGAAAAATAGGATTTGTGTACTCACTTGAGAGAGACAGAGTGAGGGAAAGTGAGAAATCTCTCTCCCACACTGTGGGTTGGAGGGGGGCAGGGATGGCCATGCCAAAATCTCTTTTCCTCCATTCTCCTCCTGGCATTATGGGCATGCATAATGCATATCCTCTGGCATGATTTTCAAGCCACCACATCTGGGCCTTGAACCGTGGTTGACCGTGTGGGTCAGCTCTTCTTTAAGTTCTGTGGAATTCAGAAGTGAAGTCATCTGGACCTAGGCTTTTATTCATTGGGAGACTATTTATTACTGATTCGATCTCATCAATTGTTCTTGGTCTATTCATTCTTTCCATTTCATCCTGATTCAGCTCAGGTAACTTGTATGGGTCCAGAAATTTCTCCATCTCATCTAGGTTTTCTGGTTTGTTGACATATAGTAGCTCATAGTATTCACATAATTTTTTTAATTTCTGATATACCAGTTGTGCTATTACCAGCTTCATTACTGATTTTATCTGGTTCCTTGCTCTGTTTTTCTTGAGTAGTCTAGCTTATGAAAAAAACTGAAAATTACTTTCACTTAAGTTAGTAATACTTACTTTTAGTACAGTAGTTAATACAATGCATGAGATATTCAATACTTATTATAATACAGACTTCAGTATGTGATTCTGCCAAAGTTGGTGCTAATGTGTTAGGAACATGTTTAACAAAAACCTAGTCTAAGGTTTCATGATATATAAAAATCTATCGTTCAGTGATTTTGATAAATGCTCCAACAGTTTAGGCAATGACTGATTTTTTTCCTCTGTAATTCTTTCTTGTCTAGACATTCATATAAGCGGAATTATATAATATACATAGTTTGTTGCACCTGGCTTCTTGACTGTGCATATTTTGAGTTTCACCAGTTGTAGTTTATATTAATATTTCATTCATTTACATTCCTAAATATTTAATTGTATGGATATACTTGAATTTATTCATCCACTCACCAGTTGATAGAAACATTCATGTATTGGGTCATCAGAAAAGACATAATGTATTGGGTTGTCTGGAAAGTCATGGCAAGTTATGTCATGACTTACCCAATGACCTAATATTTTTCTGTTTTTCTATGTATCATAATTTTTCCAATAACCCAGTACATGTCTGTGTGTATCCATATATTTTCATTTCTCTTAGACAGATTCCTAGGAGTGAAATTAGAATGTTGTATGGTAACTGTATTTAACTCTTTAAAACTGGCAAATTGTTTTCTGAAGTGGCCATACTATTTTACTTTACCACCAGTAGTATATGAATATTTTAGTTTCTACATATTATCACCAATACTTGTATTGCCATTTTTGTTAGAGCAAATTCAGTCTCTGGCAACCACTATTTACTCTATACTTTGACATCGACTGCTTTAGCTTCCACCTATGAAGGTATTTCAAAAATTTCTTGGAGAAGTGGAATTCAAATATTTTGGTGCAAAAGAATTTGAAATCTATGTGTAGTTTTTTTTTAAATACATATTTTTCATGAACTTAGATTTTACATGAGTGAGATTTAGTTGGGCTATTTGTTTTCTTATTGAGTTGTAAGAGTTTTTTGTATATTCTAGATAAAATTCTTTATCAAATCTATTGGGTCATTGGGAAAGTCGTGATGCATTTTCACGTAGAAAAGTAATTCATGACTTTTCCAGTGACCTAATATATTATGCAAATATCTTCTCCTATGGCTTATGTTTATGTTTTCTGTCTGTCACTTCTTTTCTTTTCTTCCCTTCCCCCTCCTCAGAGTGCACATGTACTTGCTAGAGAGAGAGAAAGAAGGAAAGCATCCCCCAATGGGGTGTTGTCACTCCACAATCTGTTCTTCATTTCTTCATTCCATCAGGAATTTGAGTACACATGCATACACTCCCAGTGTGTTTTTCAAGGCACCAGGTCCAATATTTGTACAGCACTTGGCCATGTGGGATCTCACCCTCTTAACAAGTAGGCTACAGGAGTCATCCCATTTTCTTAATAGTGTTTTTTTTTCTTTTTTTTAAATCAATTTATTTATTTATTTTTACCTTTTTCCACAAACATAAGGTTTTATTTCTGATGGTGTCTAGTTTATTGAGTTTTTTCTTTGTGAGATGAATCATTTTGTGTCATATTTGAGAACTCTCTACCCAACTCAAAGTCACAAAAGTTTTTTTCTGTTTTTTTCTAGTTCTTTTCATTTTAACCCTAACATTAACTTTATGTACCATACTGAGTTAATTTTTTTTTTTTTTGGAGAGATTTTCACTATAGGGCGCGTGCGCTCGCCAGACAGACAGAGAGAGACATTAGAGACAGAAAGCGAGAAATCACCCCCCAGAGGGGATGGTCACGCCGCAATCCCTTCTCCTCCATTCTCCTCTCGGGATCTTGGGCACGCACGCACATGCGCCCGGCGTGAGTTTTAAGTCACCGGGTCCGGGATGCGAACCGCGGTCGACTACGTGGGAGTCCAGCGACATAGCCATTATGCTAACTGCTGGTTCCCCTGAGTTAATTTTTATGTGTAGTATAAGGTAAAGATCTAGGTCATCATTGTTACATATAGTTGTCCAGTTGTCTCAGCATCATTTGTTGAAAAGATTATTTTTCTTCACCCATCAAATTGTTCCGACACTTCTGTCAAAAATCAATTGACCATAGATATAAAGATTTATTTCTGTTATCTCAGTTCTAAGTTGTGTTGTTCTATAGCCTCTTTGTGCCAAAACCACATTGTCTTAATTATATAGTCAGTCCTAAAATCATATAACGTAAGTCCTCCAACTTGCTTCTTCTTTTTCAGAATTGTTTTGGCTATTCTATGACTTTTGCGTTTCCATATGAATTTCAGTTCAGCTTGTCAATTTCTTTTAAAATATATTCTAGAATTTTTATAGGTGTTGCATCAAATTTGTATTGTCAATTTTGAGAGAATAGACATCTTGACACAACTGAATTACTTTTGAGAACAGTTTATTTGTAAGTAATTTCAGACTTACACAGAATTTTGAAGAATAATACAAAGAACACATGCATACCCATTTTAAAAATTGTGACAGTGTCCTCAGGGCGTGACTGCAGACATAAGACTTCATCTGCACTCCATCGATGTTAACTTTCCTCACCCGGTCAAGACCCTGTTCAGTTTCTCCACTGTGTAATTACCATTTCCTCTTGATTTAGTAAATCCTCTATCTTTCTTTTTGGACTAGCATGTTTAGATTTTTCCTTGTGTCCCTGGCAATGAGAGTAACTGCTCCTCACAACTCTACAAGTAATTGCTACCCCCTGAGAAGAGAGCACTTACAATGGCATTAAAACCTGAAGACCTTTCTAATGTGTGTTTAAGGCTTTTCCCTAATGCATGGATGATTAAAATTAGAGAAAGCTGCTACCAATTGGATGCCAGTTTCCTTATCCACTGTAATCCAATACAAGATTAACTCCTTTCCCGTTCTATTAATATATCCAGTCAAAGCCTTCTCTGATTTGATCCCTGCCATGCTTGTTCATGAATAAATGGATGGAGCTGTGTTCCTGTGGGAATTTTAAGGTTTTTTTTTTCCTATTCCATCAAATCAAGATAAATGAACAGCATTTTAAAAAATGGCTCCAACTTTATTGGAAAAAATAATACTTGGAGAAAAAATATTTCTAATACTTAGGAAAATAAGAAGGATGATGACAACTCCAAAGTGTGTGCCACCTCTCATCAGTATCTGGCATCCAGTTAGAAGGCAAGAATGACAGCCTTGTTATTAAATTATGTAGATGCTAATTGAAGGTGCAGCCAAATGGAAGGCTCAGTTGCCTTGAAGAGCACTTTCAGTTTATTAGCTGTGACTTCAGTGATGGTCGTAATTTCTAGACCCACCTCCAGTTCTCTGATACTTCTAGGAACATGCATGCTTTGGGGGAAAAAAATAAATGGCTCTAAAGCTGGTCTTAATGGAAAAAACTAATTTCAAAGTCACTTCTGTCTGCTAGGACACAGCACTTCCCATTAGATACTGTAGCCAAGGTCACCTGAGAACTGGAACGTGCACACCAATGCTGTTTCTTCACCCAGTACACAGAGGTCTACGGCTGGTGAGGAGCTGTGGTTGTTTTTCATGGAATCCTTTCTACTGATCAGTGGTTGGTAGCTTTACCACAAGTTTGTGAGGCAAGAATAGCTAGTATTAGTTTAGGACTTGGAATGGCCCTAATCCTAAAAGTGGCTCAGTGTGGAGGCCAGCAGGTAGCATGGAAGTTAAGGTGTTGGATCTCACATGGCCAGCTGTGCAGTTCAAGTCCCACACCTGGCGACTTGAAAATCACATCGACCATGTGTGTGCATGCATGCCCAAGATCCAGAGAGGAGAATGGAGGAGAAGGGACTGTGGCGTGGCCATCCCCCAAGATGGTGATTTCTCTCTCTCTCCTCTGTCTCTGTCTCTCTCTGTCTCTCTCTCTATATATACATATATATATATATATGTATATACACACACACACACATATGTATATATATTTATCCTCTGACAGGTGCACATGTCCTATAACAAAAGAAAAAAAGAGAGAGAGAGAAAAGTGGCTTAGCTTAAACCCCAAAGCATATTACTATGAATATGTCTTTCTGAAAAAAACAGCAATGACAATGACAGTCTGGACTTGCATACCATTTTGCCCTTTCAGCACACTCTTGAAAGTACCTCCTTTGAGGCAATGTAGTCAAAATATCTTGGTTTAAAACTCAGTGTCTAGGAGACCAGCAGATGGTATAATGGTTCCGTCACTGGACTCCCATGTAGTTCACCTTGGTTCAAGTTCCAGACCCGGTGACTTAAAATTCACATTGGGCGCATGTGCGTGCATGCCCAAAATCCTGAGAGGAGAATGGAGGAGAAGGTATTGCAGCGTGATCATCCCCTGTGGGGTAATTTCTCACTTTCTGTCTCTCCGTCTCCCTCTATCTCTCTGACAAGTACACACACCCTATAGTAAAAATCCCTCTTGAGGAAAAATTCAGTATCTGAGGCTTGTAGGTGACCTGGTTGTTAAGGCACTGGACTTCTACATGGTTGGCCACAGTTCAAGTCCCAGACCTGGTAGTTTGCCATTTAGTTTTTTTCCTCTCTCTCATCAAATTAAAAATAATAATAACAAATAATTAAACAAATAATTTTAAAAATATTAAATGTTAAATAATTTTTTTTTTTTTGGTGAGGTTTTTTGCTATAGGGCACATGTGCTCGCCAGAAAGACAGAGAGAGACAGAGACAGAAAGCAAGATATCACCCCCCAGAGGGATGGCCACGCCACAATGCCTTCTCCTCCATTTTCCTCTCAGGATCTTGGGCATGCATGCACATGCGCCCAGCGTGAGTTTAAGCCACCGGGTCCAGGACTAGAACCATGGTCGACTACATGGGAGTCCAGCGACATAGCCATTACACTAACTGCTGGTCCCACAAGTAATTCTTTAAAAAAAAAAAAAAAAACTTCAGTATCTCAGGACCAGCAGGTTGCATAGTGGTTAAGGCACTGGACTTCCACATGGCTGACTGTAGTTTGAGTCCCAGACCTGGTGACTTGAAAAATCACATTGAGCACATGTACACGTGTGCCCAGAATCCTAGGAGAATGGAGAAGAAGTGATTGTAGCACGGCCATCCCCACTTTCTCACTTTCCTTATCTGTATCTCTGGCAAGTCTGCATGCCCCATGGCAAAACCTAAAACTAAATAAATTTTAAAAATATAAACTCAATATTGCCATCTTCTGACTGACTCTTTTCTTTTAAAAAAAATTATTTTCTTTTACTTTTTATTTTATTTATTTATTTTAATTTGACCAGAGAGGGACAGAGAGCGAGAGAGCTAGGAAGCAAGCCACAAGGTCTGGGACTTGAACCGCAATCGGCCATGAACAAGTCCAGCGCACTTAACCACCACGCCACCTGCTGGCCCCCTGACTGACTCTTAAAGTTGTTTAATCCTGCTGTACCGCAGTTTCCTCATCTGAACTGTGGAGCTCATAGTGGAGCCCCGCTTGCAGGCTGTGGTAACCAGATGATGTACTGTTGATCATGGGCTCAGAGCAATGCCTGGCACATGAGAAGTGTGTGCTTAACAGAAGTCGAGTATTGTTCTGATCCTGTATCCTACAGCAGACACTAGAGGCATGGATCCATATCCTGTTTTGTAGATAAAGGAGTAGAAGCCTGCAGTTCGGTGACTTGCCTAGGATCCCACTGTAGTTGATAGATGACCTATGAAAAAGATAAGCCACTCTGAGCTTTTGAGTTCTCCTTTAGGTCTCTGAGGAGTATCTTTTTTTCTTTTTTAATAATTATTTAATTTTATTTATTCACTCATTTATTTTTTTTTAATTTGACCAGAGAGAAACAGAGAGAGAGGAAGTGAGAAAGCAAGCCATTAGGTCCGGAATTCAAACCGTGGTTGGCCATGTGGGAGTGTCCAGCGCTTTAACCACCATGCCAACTGCTGGTCTCCCCCCACTCCTTTTTCTTTTTCGATGAGTGTCTTTTGAGCATTTCATCATGTACAGTTATTTTCAAACACAGAAAACCCTGAGGACTCTCCCTGGGTGTATGGAGCAAGACCTGGACCAGACCATGTCCTGCAGAAATCCTCAGCCCTCTTCCTCAATCCTCAGATCCACCAGAGTAGCTGCCAGACACAAATTCAGTGAGGAGCCAATCAAGACAGGGCACAGACAGCACCCCTTCCTCCCCGCTCCTACCCCTTCCAGGTTCACAGCTGCCCCAGCAGGAAATCTGGCTGATATGCTGCTTCCACCAAGCCCAACAGCACAGTGGCAGCAGCAAAAGTAGCTAGATTCCTCTTAGAAAGAAACCAGGGAAGTAGCTGAGAGATGGATTTTGGTAAATTCAGATCTTTAGGAAATGAAAATTGAATTGGACCCGACTTTGACAGCAGACACCCTATAAACATTTGTTTGCCAAATTATGTTTTATTTTCATATTACAGATTAACATTAAATGAAGAGGGGGCCGGCAGATAGGATAGTGGTTGAGGGCGTTGGACTCCCACATGGCTGACCACGGTTTGAGTCCCGGACCTGGCAGCTTGCTTTCTCACTCTCTCGCTCTCTCTCCCTCTGTCCCTCTGTAGTCAAATAAAATAAATAAATGGATAAATAAAGTTGAATAAAATAATTTTTAAACAAAAGTTTAAAAAATACATTCAGTGAAGAAAGAATATATATTTGAGTGAGCACTATTCATATATAGAGATAAAAAGCATATACCCAGTTACAGCAGAGTAGAAAATAGGGACAATTTTAATACATATTTCAAAAACTATTAATAAATATGTGTTACATAATGCCCAGTGTTGAAGAAGATGAATGTATTATTGATTTATTATATACTCTATTCATACTTTAAAAACCATTCTGGGGACCAGCTGATGGTGTAATGGTTACATCACTGGACTCCCACAGGGCCACCCATGGTTCAAAATCTGGACCCAGCAGCTTGAAATTCATGCCAGGTGCATGTGTGTACATGTCCAAAATCCTGAGAGGATGGAGGGGAAGGGATTGTGGTGGGGCCATCCCCCTAGGGGTGAATTTCTTGCTTTCTGTCTCTATTTCTCAGGCAAGTACCCACATTCTGTAGCAAAAAATCTCCCTCTAAAAAAAAAAATTAAAAATCTGTAGCTCCCAGATATACATTGATTTTATGTATACCAAAAATAATTTTTAAAAAGTATACACATATACTCTGCAGCTGTAACTGGCACATGTTCTCAGAGTTGACCTCTTAACTACTAAGACCCAGGGAGGGACAACTTAAGCTGTACAGCCTCTCCTGTAGCACACACAGTAACAAAGATGAGAGACTAAGAAGACTCACATGGCTCCCAGTAACCCATTCATCTGGAGCGCTTTTCATTGACTATCACATTACTCAAAACAGGGGAAATAAAGGGAAATAGACATGTGGGGGAGAGAGAAAATGATTTTAAAAATAAAAAAGACGTATACTCCCCACATTCTTATAAAAAAAAAATAGACTAAAAAATCTATCAAAAGGTTGAAGAGTCCCATTGGGTGGTGAGATTTCAGGTGTTCAGGATTGTTCTTTCAGTAGATATCCTCCATATTATTATAACAACTGAAGGAAGCGCATTTAAACTCTCTTGAAAACAAAATGGGTACCTGGGGCAGTGGCAAGGTGGTTAAGGTGGCTGGACCCCACTTGGCTGATTGTGTGGTTCAAGTTCTAGACCTGGCAGCTCAGAAAACATGCTAGGCATATGTATTCGCACGTGTGCACGCACACCCTAATTCCCAAGGGGAGAAATAAAAGAGAAGGGATTGTGGTGTGGCCATGGGTGGGGAAGCTGATTTCTCACTTTCTTCTTCTCTGTCTCTCTAAAGAAAAAAAGAAAAGAAAAGTGGTACCTTTGGAGGACCAGTTGTGGAAGTATAGTCTGAAGAACCTCCATCTTTAGCAAAGCCACATCTTAGAGAGCTGTGTAGATAGTAGGTTTGTTACAGCCCAGTGAGCAAAACTGAGCTATCAACTGAACACGATGTTGCAGAATCACCTTAGATACTAAGGGCCGTGTCAGTGCAAGGCAGGGCAGGGAGGAGATTAGAAAAAAATAAAAAAGAAAGAAAACAAACTGCATCTATAAACATCTCTTTTTTGTGGATAGAGAGATGTGGCCAACCCTATACCTTACCAGTACCTCTGGATTGCTTTGAGAATTAGCCAGAGTGTCCAATTCTTCCTCCTCTCCCAACCAGCCCAGGTGGGAAGGTTCCCAGGGACATGGAGTAGACGTACTTGGCCTTCAGTCTGTATTTGCAAGACCGATCAATAGGACTTCAGAGACACCAAGTCAAAAAGCCAGACAGACTGTCTAGTGACCTGGCATAGACAGGCAAGGACAACCTGAATATAAAACCAGAAGGCAAAGCCCAAGGAAGTCAGACTGTGGACGAGGGAGTCCTCTGTGTGGGAAGGGATCTGCAGCAGCCTCTTCTCAGCAGAGATGGAGAAAAGAACACCACTGAAAATGCCAGTGGGCTAGTGTGGGAAGGTCTGTAAGCCCTTTTGAGTTTGTCAGAGGCTGAAAAACCTCGAGTTCCTGGCGAGCGTCCTCTGTGTATTCTGAGTCTTATTATTACCCATCTAATCCAATGATAGGAAAATGAAAAGGGATTTGTATCCCCAAGAAATACATGTGTTGCTATTACTGTATTACTATGAAAGCTCTAAAAGATGTGTACCATTCCTGAGATACAAGATGCTTGACAGACTCTCAGCAAAAATGCTGACTTTCTACCATTTTTATTAAGGAAGCAGTAAACATTATCCCTAAGGGAAGAAAAGAAATATTTTTGCCAACTCTTAAAGATCTTGTCAGATATCAATAATATGATTTTTATACGAAATGAGATTCTCCATACTGTGGGTAATAGATTTACGAATTGCCCAGATGGCATATAGAATAACAAATTGGAAACACAACATAGATTGGAGGCAGGAACATAAACACCATACCAAATTTTGAATATAAATAAAACGGAAATATGAAGAGCGTTAACAAACAGTAATTGCTTGCAACCTTTAATGCCACCTTGGCTAGAGGTGGTATTTTATGCGAATGCCACAAATAACAAGGTCTGGAAAGGTTTTATTTTCAGTATTAGAGTTCAGTCTGGCAGAGGAACTGGAAAGGTTGAATTTTCAGTATTAGAGTTCAGTCTGGCAGAGGTGAGTCGAGTGCCTTCTTTGTGCTAGACACCATTCTTACATTTGAGGATACAGCAGCGAGCAAAACAGAATAGGTTCTTGCCCTCATGGGACTGATCCAGGTGGGGAAAGATTCAGAAACAGGAATAAATAAGCAGAATATATGGTATGCTAGATGGGGATACATGCAATGAAAAGAAAAAAATCTAAAGCCAAAAGAATAGATTTGTTGAGGGATGACATTTGAGCTTGAAATGGGGTGGGGGGGATTTTCAGAATACTAATGAGTTCCCCACTGAGAGGCAGGAGGCAAGTCACAGCCCTGACTGGATCCCCATCTACCACAGGAAGCCATTGGACGCTGGGACCTTTGTTGCAAACAAGGTCTTAGAACTCTGGTCACTGGTGGTGCTCTGATACATGACACAAGGGAAATTGAGAGACAAATTAGAATTCCAATTTAAAAGCGACTTAGTAAGAAGTATTCTTTTGTGCCAGTAAAACAAAGATGATCCCGAGGGATGCATGCCCTGGAAGCCACCAACTGATGCTCTCCACTGAGTGACAGTGCAGGGAGGGAAAAGGGGGTAACTGATCTATACCTTGAGAATATTACAGATGCCTTTATAACCAACTCTTCAATCGTTGTTTCAGCCCAGCCTGGTGCTGGTGATGCAGCCAGTGGCAAACTGAATTGCAGGGGTGAAAGCCACATGCCCAACAGGATTTGGATCCTGTGGGTGGCTGGAAAGTACATTGAGTACTCGTACATGTCCCTAGGATCCTGACGAGCTGGCAGGTAGTGGAAAGGGGATTGCAGCATGACAAGCCCCTATTGGGGGCGCTTTTCTCTCGCCCACCCCCATGCCTCTCTGTCTCTCTCTCTCATAACACGCACACACTATCATGAGTAAAATAATTAAAAAACAATGTTTTCTTGGAATTGACCATGTGTTCAGTGCCGCCATTTTTCACACCCATCTATTAAATTAGGAAATTGGAAAGTAAAGATTAAGTATCCATCAAAATTCAGAATGAGTTGCAGTCGAAGGATTTAAACCTGCATCTCTCTGCTTCTCAAATCTATAATCTGTCTGCCACATCCAGCCATGTTCTTATAAGGACCTCATGTTTTACCCTAAAATAATCTCTCCCAGTTGAGAGTGCACTCAACAAATTTAAACATGGGACACTAGTCACAGGACAAAGGAGCCATGCTTTTGGTTTTTTCCCTAGTAAATAAATTGCAAGAAAAAAAAAAGAGGGAGAGGGAAAGAAAGGGAGAATAACCTATAGATTAAAAATTAAGCAACAATCAATTTCACTGTTTGAACTTTATTTAGATCCTGACTTAAAGTGTTTAAAATCAATAATAAAATATACAGAATTTGAATACTGACAAGGTATTTAATACTGAAGAATTATTGTCAATTTTTTAGATGTAATAGTATTATGTTTATCAGGACCAGCAGTTAGCGTAATGGCTTTGTCACTGAACTCCCACCGCAGTTCAAGTCCCAAACTTGGTGGCTTAAACTCACGCTGGGCACGTGTGCACACATGCCCAAGATCCCGAGAGGAGAATGGAGGAGAAGGGATTGTGGTGTGGCAATCCCCCTTGGGGTGAAATTTCTCGCTTTCTGTCTCTCAGTCTCTCTCTCTGTCTTTCTGGTGAATGCACGTGCCCTATAGCAAAAGCCTCTCAAAAAAAAAAAAAATAGTATTAATGGTTATGTTTTTAAAGAAGGTCATTTCAGGGACCAGCAGGGGGTGTGGTGTTTAGGGGCAGTGTGCTCCCTCATGCCTAACTATAGTTTGAGTCCTGGACCTGGTGGCTTGCTTTCTCACTTTCCCTCTCTCTTTCTGTCTCTCTTTGGTCAAATTTAAAAATAATAGTAATAATAAATAAAGTTAAATAATCCTTTTTTAAAAAGAAAGTCATGGGACCATAAGTTGGCGTAATGGCTATGTCGCTGAACTCCCATGTAATCAGCCACGGTTCGAGTCCCAGACCCAGTGGCTCTAAGTCAGGGCGGGCACATGTGTGTGCATGCCCAAGATCCCAAGAGGAGAATGGAGAAGGGATTGTGGTATGACCATCCCCACAGTGAGGTGATTTCTCACTTTCTTTCTCTCTGGCAAGTACACATGCCCTATAGCAAAAACCTCTCCAAAAAAAGAAAAAAGAAAAAGCAAGTGAAATTAACTTTAATAATGCATTTGACTTAACCCAATATATATAAAATATTATTTCATTTCTCCACTCCTTTTTAATATAGTACTGGAAGTCTTTGCCAACGCAATCAGAAAAGAGGAAAAAAATAAAAGGCATTCAAATAGGAAAAGAAGAGGTGAAACTCTCTCTAGTTGCAGATGACATGATTGTATACATAGAAGACCCAATGGTGTCCATGGGAAAATTACTGGAAGTAATACATGATTACAGTAAAGTTGCAGGATTTAAAATCAATATACAGAAATCGATAGCATTTCTATATACGAATAAAAGGCAGACTGAGATAGAACTGAAAAAAGTTATTCCATTTACCATAGCCACAAAAAGTATAAGATATTTAGGAATAAATCGAACAAAAGAAGTTAAAAACCTCCACAAGGAAAACTATGAGAAGCTAAAAAAAGAAATTGAAAATGACACAAAAAATATGGAAGGACATCCCATGTTCCTGGATTAGAAGAATTAATATAATCAAAATGGCAATTCTACCAAAATTAATCTACATATTTAATGCAATGCCAATCAAAATACCAGACACATCCTTCACAGATCTAGAAAAGACAATCATAAAATTCGTCTGGAATCATAAAAGACCCTGTATTGCCAAAGCAATTCTGGAGAAGAGTGGAGTGGGCAACATCTCACTCCCTGACCCAAAAATATACTACAAAACTGTGGTAATCAAAACAGCATGGTACTGGCACAGAAACAGACATGTGGACTAATGGAACAGAGTAGACTCTCCAGAAATAAATTCCCAAACATAGTGTCAACTGATTTTTGACAAGGGGTACCAGTCAATCCAGTGGGAAAAGAAAAATCTCCTCAGCAAATGGTGCTGGAAAAACTGGATTTCCACTTGCAGAAAGATGAATCTGAACCC
>NW_006206814.1:378903-389027 GCF_000334495.1 Tupaia belangeri chinensis
AAAAAAAAAAAAACAACAAAACCGTGGCTTTTGACAGAAAGTGGATGAATATGGAGTGAAGCAAGCCAGGCTATGAAGGAGAGGCACTGTATGTCTCCACTTAATATATACCAAGTGTCTGCACTCTATGACTGAAAATGATTGACTCAAAGATGTAAAAACACAGTAAACAGATATAAATACAGATATAGCGTGTGTGAAAGAGTAGGGTTTGAGGAAGAACAACTAGAAGAAAAATGGGGAGGAAAAGCAGTAATGGGGCAAAGAAAGGTGCCAATTTCTGTTAAAGATATATTACAGTTTATTCAACTGGACTAGGGAGAAATGTTCACATGTTAAAATACTCACTTTGTAAGCTAAATAATGTGATTGACTATAAAAGAAAATGAAACTAAAAATAAAGAAAAAATAAAAATAAAATGAAGCTTAAAAGAATATATTATTTCAAGTATAATTGGATACTTCACTTTCTTTGTCCATATTAAGTTCTTGAAATCCAGTGTATATTTTTGATACTTACAATGCATCTCAGTTCAAACTAGACACATTTCAAGGGTTCAATGTGGCCACACATAACCAGTGACTTCTGTGTTGGACGATACAACCCTAATATCTTTACTGGCTATGTTTTTTTATTCCTTCTTAGTTCTTTATTTGAAACTCTTGAGGTCAGATGCAGAGTTTTGAATTTTCATATTTTGGGACCAGCAGTTGGTGTAATGGCTGTGTCGCTGGACTCCCATGTAGTCAACCATGATTCAAGTCCCAGACTCAGTGGCTTAAAGTCACACTAGGTGCATGTGCATATGTTCACAAGATCCTGAGAGGAGAAAGGAGGAGAAGGGATTGTGGCTTGGCCATCCCCCCTGGGGGTGACTTCTCACTTTCTTTCTCTCTTTCTGGCGAGCACACACACCATATAGCAAAAAACTCTCAAAAATAAATAAATAGATAAGTAAATAAAGAAAGAAAAATAAAGAGAGAAAGTCATTTTAGAGGCTTATGCTAATATTTCTAGAAGAAATATGATATCTGGGGTTGACTTTAAAATAATGCATTGGAGGGACCAGCAGATGGCATAACGGTTATGTCACTGGACTCCCCACATAGTCAACCATGGTTCAAGTCCAGACCTGGCAGCTTAAAACTCATGCCAGGTGCGTGTGCCTGCGTGCCCAAAATCCCAAGAGGAGAATGGAGGAGAAGGGATTGCAGCATGGCCATCTCTCCTAGGGGTGATTTCTTGCTTTCTATCTCTCCAGTGAGTGATGCACCCTTTAGCAAAAATCTCTCAAGAAAGAAAGAAAGAAAGAAAGAAAGAAAGAAAGAAAGAAAGGAAAGAAAGAAAGAAAGAAAGAAAGAAAGAAAGAAAGAAAGAAAGAAAGAAAGAAAGAAAGAAAGAAAAAGAAAGCAAGCAAGCAAGCATTGGAGGAAGTATAAGTAAAGAAGACTGGACACATGTCGATAATGCAGTTGGGTGATGGGTTCATGAAAGGTATTGCACTTTTGTTCCCAGCAAAATAAGACAAAAGTAAACCAAACAAAAAAGATGCATGATGATGAATGTGGAATTAGTCGCAATGACCACCTTCCACTTTCTTAGGTGCTGAGTCTTGTTAGACTGGGGCAAGGACCGTGTCTAATGGTTAAAGCACATACAGCCTGTGACTGTTGCTGCCTTGCTTTATAAAACTGGCCTAGACATTGGGCTTTCTGCCTATAGCAGACCCTCCTGTCCATGGTCTTCAGCCATCCAAGGATCATCTTATCCAAGGAACTCAAGAGACAATGCCATATAATGGAAAGAACACAGTCTTTAGAATCCAAACAACCTTCACTGGAGGTGTGACCCTATCTGTTAGCAGCTGTGTGATTTTGAGTGTTGATGGCTGAGTCTTGATGGGTTTTGCGGTTATCAAATGGAATAGCCCAAGAATCAGGGCTTCCAAATGTACTGCTAAGATCCAGAAATAAATTAAGAGAAGACATGGTCTCTACAGAGGGAATCACTGACATCTATCTAGATCATGTCTATATTTTCCAGTGGACTGTATCCCCAAAGAGGAGGGGCCTTACCCTGTGCTTCTAAGTGTTCTCAGAATAGAAGAGGTAGGAAGAACATGGCCTTGGGGCCAGAGGGGTTCAAATTCTGTCTTCAGCACTTCCTAACCATGGAGCCTTTGGTAGATGTTTTACCACCTTATCTGCAAAATAACAATAATAATAATGCTCACTAAGAGGATTCAGTACATTCAAGTGCCCAGCACATGATGAGCCTGGAAGTATTACTCTCCTGCTTCTCTCAGGTGCTCTGTTGCTGCCCGGTGAGTGAATGAGTTGAACTAGGTGTTTTTCTGGAACGTGAGTGCATAGAATCAAGGTCAACTGTACAGGTTTTTCCTGCACAAGACCATCTAGGTAGACTCTCCAAGCTGTGGACCCAAGTGTAGGACTACTTGCCCAGAAGAAGGATGTTTTTGTCTTCTTTGTGCAAAGATGCTGAACGGGTTGGCAGTGTCCCTGTTCAGAGTGATAATGCCAGTCACCCAGAGAATGGAATTGTTTTCATAATGTATGACTCAGGCTTATGCCAAGACTCCAGAAAAAAAAAATAACTCCAATTGATATTATCAGAACACAGGCCTTCTTTGAAAAAAATCACACACATTTTTTGGCCATGTTAATGTTTCTTTTTAGTTGATTCAGGCCCGTGGCCTGGCTATTGTGGTGCCAGGGTTGTTATGAAGACAGAAGCATGAAAATGCCAATTATCCAAATGGGCTTGACTACACGTCAGCTCTGTGTTGATGCCAGGTGAGCCTCAGACAGTGATAGGAGCCCTCCTGGCAAATGTCACTGGCAAAAGGCCTGAGGGCTACTTCTTCTGTTGATGCTTTTGAAAAGGAGCTGACCCCAAGGTCATTGTGGACAGCGTGAACATCTTCTCTGCTCTTGTCAGGGTCTTGCTGCTTCAGCCCAGAAGTTTTAGGCCACAGAGGCTCAGGGGCAGGGATCCCACTCTTCTGAAGGGAAAGAACAGAGTCAAGGCCCACTCTGTAGATGTTTGCAGTGCCAAAGGACTATCTGTCAGTACAAACAAAAGCAAGACAACTGAGCAAGTTTTGAAAAAGAAGAGCAGCGAAATTCAGTGAAGGAAGAAGAGCAGATGGAGGGAGACCGGCATTACAAGTGGATGAAATGAAACATGAATCTCAGTCTATTTTTTTCCATAAGCTTAACTGATCATTTAGATATTGTTTATTGATACAGCCTTCTTTCTGTGCTTTTCCAATACCACTTTTCCATGGGCTAGTTGTTCATTGGGGGCTTTGTCTTAGTTCCATGTCTCTGTCTCTGATCCCATGCCAGCACCTAGTATCAGAGTCCAGAAGAGCTAGCCCAGGGGGATTCAGGGTTACATTCAGGACTGCCGGAGGCTCTCTGCTTTCCTGAGCAGGCAGCTCTTCTCCTTAGCATTTTGAATTTGGGATCCTGAGATCCACGAGGTCAGAAGGAATTGTTAGGACAGCAGCGTGGACCTGGCTGGGGGGTTCATCATCTGTGCCTGAGTGTGAGACCATGCCATGACCTTCTGACCAAAAAGAAATGCGATGCTGGTTGAAAAAGGCCTATCACCTGGATTTTAAAGCCTGGTAGAGATAAATGAAAGTGTCTGTAATTTGATTCGTTTTTCTGTTTCTACAATCGACACAACTGAGTGATCCAACACACTGTCGGGTGTCCCCAACCTGGTTCTTCTCTCTGTTTCACTCTGTGAGAGATGTTCTGATTGTCTTTACTCAAACAGGGTGAGAACAATGTTATCAGACGTTTCCAGGCACAGAGCAGAAGTAGCCGTTTCCTGACCTCATCGGAGCCCCTCTCTCATGCTGTCAGACTCTCAGACAGCTGCAGACAGACTGTTCTCCCTCAGGGAGCAGTAGACAGTGAACCCACATGCGTTTCACTTTCAGTGTCCGTGTTTGTAGGAGACCTGATGTAATAAGTATAGGACTAAATGCTGAACAATGCCTTCTGAACCTATGCTGCAGGTTCCCCCAACAATTGGGAGCTGTTGGGAAGAACAAGAAGAAGCATGTCTAGAGGTAATTATTCACCCCGCCTCTTCCGTCTTGGTGTGCTGAAGCTACACGGTTGTAACCATGATCATGTTGTGGTTGTAGCTGCGTATTCATCTTTCTCTCTCTAACCCTTACAGGTTGCCTATGTCAAGACTGCTTAGCCACTTTCAGGATCTAGTATGGGTTCTAGAATAGAGGTGGTAAAAGTGTTTGAGAAACATTAAGTGAGTCTAGGGGTGTGTGTGATAACACCCAGTACTTTTGTGAAAACCCCATTTGTGTGTTCCATTCAGCCACATGGTGTGTGAGGTGAGTGAAAGGAGGATGGAGGGGCCCCGCTTTAAAACAGCGTAACCCCCCAGATTCCGTAATGCCTAGCAATGTTCTCCGAGTATATGTTCCTAGAATCAGAGGAGGGATCTGGGAAATGACACTGGGTCTCTTTACTGAGAAAGCTAGTTCTCCAAGCAGATGACACAGTGCATCGTGAGTTCCTTGATGCCAGGAACCCGCGGCAGGCTGGCTGGTGACTGGCAGAGCTTTGCAGGTTCTTGCCTCAGCAAACAGGGTTTCGAGCCTGAAAGAAAATCTTCCATGCAAAGGAAGAGGAAATTCCTGGAAGTGGCAGAAAATAAACCTCCATTGACTCCTTTGCCCCAAAGGTTCAACTTTGAGCAACTTTGCTAATCACATGGGAACATTTTGGGGGAAAGATTTTACTCACCCTTTTCTCTGATTTTTATTTATTTGTTTTTTTTTATAACAAATTCAGTAATTCTGATCACAGTTTACAGGCAAACAAAGGCAGGAGGAAAAACCATTGGGAAAGTGCAGCCCCAGGGCCTCAGTTCAGCCTCCACTCAGAACTGCATTGCACTGTGACCACGTACGTGCTGATTAAGCATACTTCTAGGCTCTGGTCAGGATTCCCAGGGAACAGGGCTACAGGACAGTGCATGGTTACATTCTCTCTACTAGGAGAGAGTAGGTCTGAAATTCTCCTCATCTAGGACCTTGGTGCTAGGAAGAGCCAATACTGGATCTTCAGGAAAGGAGCTTTCCCCTGTCTTTTCATCCTTTATATCTGGCAGTTTTGCTTCTGAGGAAAAAAAACTTTCACAACAATGTGAAGGAGGAAAAGGAGCATTGAAACTGTCACAAATACTTCCAGCTATTTACCCACCCTGAAATGTGCTGCACCAGTGTCCTTATGAAGACAACGTTTTTTCTTTCTATGTATGTATGTATTTACTTTATGCCAGAGGGCATGTCCACTCACAGGAGAGAGAGGAGGAGAAACACTGAGAGGGAAAGTGAGAAATCACCTCCCGGGGGGAATGGTCATGCCTCAATCCCTTTTCCATGGGATTTTGGGCACACACACGTATGTGTCCAGTGTGATTTTCAAGCCTCCAGGTCCAAGACTCAAACCATGGTTGGCCATGTGGAAGTCCAGCCCCTTAACCACCATGCCACTGGCTTCTATTATTTTTAGTATTTTTTTTTTGCAGTCAATCCCTGTGTATCACTACAGTATACCAAATGATTTTCCCCATCACGAATACACTATGTATTCATTCAGTAAAAGACATTATCATACACAGATAACTTTCTATTTTTGTGTCCCTTACATGTTTTGCTTCTTTCTTTGCCCTTGATTCCCTCCCTTTCACTCTCCCCCATTTCCCACCCTCACCACAATGAGATACCTCCTCACCTAACCCCAGTCAGAATGGCTAAGATTAAAATGATAAAGAATAATAAGTGCTAATGAGGCTGTGGAAATAAGGGAAGCCTCCTACACTGTTGTTGGGAATTTAAGTTAGTATAGTTACTGTGGAGAACAATATGGAATTTCCTCAAAGACCTTCAAATAGAACTACCATATGATCCAGCAGTTCCACTCCTGGGTATCTACCCAAAGGACAGGAAAACGTTCAGTCAGAAAAGCACTTGCACAACTATATTTATTATGGCATTATTCACAATTGCTAAGACATGAAACCAACCCAAATGTCCATGAACAGATGAATGGATTGAAAAAGTGTGGCACATATACACTACAAAATACAACCTAACCACCTGCTTCTCAAAACTGAGTAAGTTGCTCTCAACTGCGTCAGAAGTGGCCAGCCGCTACAGTGAGGCAAGCCATGGGTCAGGCGGCCAAGGTTTTACAGTAATTTAAAACATTGCACAGGACCAGACAACGAGTTTTTAAAAACTATGCCAGAGCATTGGAAGCAGACAGAGTAAAGATAAATGAAGAATTCAAAAGTAATGAAAGTGAGACTAAGAAAATAGAACAGAATACATACCTAGAGAAGACCTTCTCATAGAAAATGTACCCTTATTGTGATACACCAACTCAGAAGTAGTGACTTTTCTAGGATTTTTACTATTTAACTTTATTTATTTATTTATTTATTTTACTTTTTAACTTTAAAATGCATAACTCTAGCAAGTGTCCTGGAAATGCAGACCTTTTTCTCTAAACTGGCATGTTGAAAATGAGTGAATTAATGAATAGATTCATAATGAATTTTACTTTAAAAGGACATTGTTGAAAACTGCAAAAAATAGGTATTTCTCCCTTTTTTTTTTTTTTTTTTTGAGAAGTTTTGCTTACAGGGCGCATGCTCTCGTCAGAAAGACACAGTGAGGCAGAAAGGGAGAAATCATCCCCCAGGGGGATGGCCACGCTGCAATCCCTTCTCCTCCATTCTCCTCTCAGGATCCTGGGCACACGAGCACATGTGCCAGGCGTGAGTTTAAACTACCGGGTCCGGGACTCGAACTGCAGGTGACTACATGGGAGTCCAGCAACATAGCCATTATACCAACTGCTGGTCCTAAAAGTAGGTATTTCTAATAGACATTAGATATTTCTTTCTTTTCTTTTTTTTTTTTTTTTGAGAGGTTTTCCACTATAGGGCGTGTGCGCTCACCAGACAGACAGAGAGAGACATAGAAACAGAAAGCAAGAAATCACCCCCGGGGGGATGGTCACGCTGCAATCCCTTCTCCTCCATTCTCCTCTCTGGATCTTGGGCACGAACGCACATGCGCCCGGCGTGAGTTTTAAGCCACCGAGTCTAGGATGCGAACTGTAGTCGACCATGTGGGAGTCCAGCAACATAGCCATTACGCCAACTGCTGGTCCCTAGATATTTCATTTTCATTCAAAATCAAATTCTATAAAATGAAATAAATGATTAAAAAGATTTTTTTTTTTAAAAAAGAGGGACCAGCAGATGGCGTAATGGTTTTGTCACTAGACTCCCACATGGTTCAAGTCCCAGACCCAGAGGCTTGAACCATGCTGTGTGTGGGTGCATGCATACCCAAAATCCCAAGAGGAGATTGCAACATGATTATCCCCCTGAGGGTGATTTCTCACTTCTGTCTCTCTGGTGAGTATACCCACCCTATAGCAAAAGTCTCTCTTAAGAAAAAGAGCTGAGTAAGTTGTCTTTAGATAAGAAAACTCTGCCACAAGCATCCCCTGTGGCGGGCAGCCTGCGGTGCAGACCATGGGCTGCAGAGTCCTCTCTGCTTGTTGCTGTGGAGAGCTGCTGCTGGGAGGGGGTTGGTAGAGGGGCCAGAGGTGGAGATGAAGCTCTTCTAAATTTAAATGCTCTGTTGGAAAAGGTTAAGAGGGGAAACAGTATTCAAGTACGTGTGTGTGTGTGTGTGTGTGAGAGAGAGAGAGAGAGAGAGAGAGAGAGAAAGATCGAGAGTATGAAAATAAGTTTTATTTGATGGGTGGATTATAGATATTTTTCTTAGAAAAAAAATGACTTATGAGCAAATCTTGGGTAGTGGGGCCAGCAGGCAGCATAGTGGTTAAGTCACTGGATCCCACGTGACCAACTCCACAGTTAAAGTCCCAGACCTGGTGGCTGAAAAAATCACACCAGATGCACATGCATCATGCCCAAGTTTCTAAAGGAGAATGAAGGAGAAGGGACTGCAGCTGTCCATCCCCCTGGGGGCGATTTCTCATTTTCCCTCCCCCTCTGTCTCACTTGCTCTCTGGCAATCGCACTTATCCTATGGCGGAAAAAAAAAAAAAATTAAGTGTAGTAAAACACTTGATTTTACAAGAAAGTGATCAAATAAAGTATAGCGTGTATTTTCCTTTTTCTTTTCTTTATTTGTGTGTGTGTGTGTGTGTGTGTGTGATGGCATATTCACTTTCTTTTTTCGCTTTTGCTAAAGTAAAAGGTGTGCCTTCTAGCTATGGCCAGAACATTCTTTCTATCCTAACCAAGTTGCACTTTTTTTTTTTAACATACTCAATTCTATTGAAATTAATGAGCAAATAACTTAAAACAAAGTGCATCAGACTGGGGGAAGAACAAGATCACCTAAAAAGAGTGACTTTTGGGATTTACCACACAATAAAACAATAGAGTTAGGAAGTAGACTATATTAACATATCAGGGAAGGGGACAAACAGGGTCTCTAAAAATAGTTACAATTATATTATGTCTGGAGTTTACCCTGAAACAATGCAGGAAAGGAGGGGAGTGGATGAAGATTTTAGATGAAACAAGAGTAGCCAGGAGTTGATGACTGTTGATACACGAAAGATTCATAATACTGTTTTGCTTACCTTTACATAGGTTTACATTTGTTTGTAATAAAAAGTTAAAGGATCAGCAGGTGGCACAGAAATTAAGGCAGCTGGACCCCACGTGGCCAACTGTGTGGTTCGAGTCCCAGGCCTGGCAGCTTGAAAAACTCACAAGGCACATGTGCCATGTTTGAAATCACAAGCGGAGAGTGGAGAAGAGGGGATTGCAGTGTGGCCATCCACCGGGAAGTGATCTCTCACCTTCCCTCCGTCTCTCTAGCTCTCTCTGTCCTCTCCAGCAAGCTCACATACTCTGTAACAAAACTAAAAAAGAAAAAGTCTAAAGAAACACCATGACTTTCTCATCTTAAACATGGAAGAAATTATAGTAAACCTAGAAGTCAGGCTGCAGGCTAGTGCTCACTTCACTGAATGGATAATATTGATATGGAGATGGGCAGTTGGTTTATCTGGAGGTGCTCACTGTCAACAAATACCTCATCAGTAATTTTAAAACTGCTGGAATAGGGACCAGCCAGAGGTGTAATGTTAAGGCAGTTGGATCCCACGTGGCCAGCTGCACAGTGGGGAGTCCCAGATCCAGCAGCTTGAGAAACGTGCTGAGAACATGTGCACGCATGCTGAAATCCTAAGGGAGAGAGAAATGGAGAAGGAATTGCAGCATGACCATTCCCCATGGGGGTGCGTTCTCACTTTCCTCCTCTCTCTGTCCCTCTCCAGCAAGCACACATGTCTCCTGGGAAAACAAAAAAGATTGGAACAAGAATCTCCTGATATGGATTTGATCCAGACTTAATAGATCTCTCCCATTGCTGGTTATTTTATGGGCCAATTTATCTTCCTGATAGAACATTCCTTTGATGTAACTTTCTAATAGAGGCAGAGGAACTAGACCAATGACTGTATTTCCTACACCAGCACCAAGACATCAAGCGTAGACTGCAGTGTATGAGTTGAACAGCCAAAAACACTGCCTTTCTTGGTCTGTCAGAACCCTCTGGAGAACCTCAGCCACAGGAAATCTGTCCTAAGCTACTGTTATCACCATCTATGGACCACAAGCTATGAACCCACCAGGCCTCCCAACCAAGGACTCACACTGATTATAGTTTCTTTCTCTTCTGGTTTTCCAAGAATAGCTGCCTGTGTTCCATGATGCACAGACTTCTCTGGAGATACACTTAATTAAACCTTAAAACTCAAAAGATACAGCCTTACTAATACTTGTCAGGAAAACTCCAGTGATGGAAGATGGCAGGTCTCAGGAACCAAGAGGCCAGGCTGGAAGTCCCATTTTGTCACAAATACATACTGGAACTCTGAGTTCCAAGTTCCTGGCTTCAGCTTATGATCTGCCGGGATGAGTCAAGATCCTTAGAAGGAGTCGAAGTGTCGAATTTGCTATTGCAATAGCCACTCTGGGTAGGACAGCATATAGGGAA
>NW_006206814.1:389432-392466 GCF_000334495.1 Tupaia belangeri chinensis
AGGGAAAGAAAGTGCTTTCATTCTTCCTCATGGCACTAATCCATTAGGACCCCATCTGCTGAGGAAGGCAGTGGAACAGCAGTAACACAACTGCACCCACGTCAGAAAGGTCCTGGGTTCATGACCTGAGCGCACTGGTGTGCATGTGTACCCATGACCTGGGCCTGCTGAGACCAGAGGCGTATTGCAGGGTGAAGACCCTCCTCCATCTCCCTCTTGGAAGAAATACACTTGAAAGGTAGAGGCAGGAGAGGGAGAGACAGGTCTCAGAGACCCGGGTGGTAACTATACAAGACCACTGCTAGGCAGAGGGCCCAGCATCTTTGCAGCATGACTACGAGACACGTTACTATTTACCTTTTTTTATGCTAGTAATTTAATTAAGTGCATTTTGCCTCATTTGTTCTCCAAATACTATGCTCTGCAACATGCCATGTTAATTAATGGATGCATGCGACGAGCTTTTTCTTTTTGCAAGCTGAGGAGACTTCTGTGCTTGTTATTAGGTTATGGGAATTCTTTATGTTTTCTTTTTTTTAACATTTAATTACTGTCAAGGCACGCTTAGGAAAGGCTGTCTGCTCATCTGACCACCAAATATTTATTGACAGACCCAGAAATCTCTCCCCTGAGCTATTGATCTGTTATCCCAGTGCCCCTTCCGAAGTTGATTCAGCAGTCACTCACTCAGCAGCGGTTTACTGCACACCTCAACATGCTGGGCTTTCTGGTTGGTGCTGGGTATACCTTGGTGAAGGGGAAAGGCAAGATTCTTGCTTCAGGGCACTCACAGTCTAGCTGGGTTATGGCCTAACTGTGACCAAATAAATGTATCAACTGTACTGAGAGGTGTAAAATCTCAAGTAGAAAGAAAGGATCTGAAATCATAGGAACTTTAAAGAACAGCTGACTAGACTGGACTTGCTGAGCTCTAAGCCCTGAGTAAAGTTAACCAGATGGGTATGAGAAGAGAGAACCCTTCGGGAGCATTCCAGAGAGATCAGAATGTGTGAAGGCTCTGGGTGAGAACATGGCAGAGAACCAAGAGAGGAAGGAGGAAGTGGGGAGCAGGGATCAAGAAGAGGTGACACTGGAAAGGTAGCAGGGGCCAAACCAAGCCTTTATGCCAGGTAAGCTACGGGGTCTGTAAATAAATATTTTCCCTCTCTAGGACCAGTAGGTAGCTTTGGAGAGGTTTTGGGGGGGAGGAGGTTGGCATTATTAGAACTGTGCTTTAAAAATATTTTTTCTATGCTAAGCCCAAGTGGCACAGTCCACGGGACTCAGTGCTTCAAGCCACATGGCAGACCTGATTCAGATCATCCTGAAAAAGCTGGAGGCTGGAGAAAGAGGATTGCAGCATGACAAGACCCCATCAAGGGTGCTTTCTCTCTCTTGCTCGCGTGCACGAACGGTATCATTAGAAAAATCGCCTTTTCCAGCTATAGTGTGGAGAATGTTTGGAGGGGAGCAAGGAAGGAGGCAAGAGACTGCTAGAGTCTGTTGCAAAAACCCAGGGCAAAAATGGAGTTTAGTGAAGTGGGTGTCCCATGGGCATCTAAACAGCAACGATTCCGAAGTTGAACTCAGCATGGGTAGAGAGGGTGGTATAGCCTGGTAATTAGGGGTAGAGCGATGTATTAGTTAAAAGTTGGAGTTCAAGGCCAGATGGTGGTTGGTGCAGTGGTGGCACACTGGACCCACATGGGGAAGGTCCTGAGTTCACCAGGACCTCCCTGAGATGCCAAGTCTGCACATGCCCAAGATCCAGGCTGGCTGAGACTGGTGGGGTGGATCATGATATGAAGACCCTGGTGGAGGAGTGTCTCTCTCTCTCTATGGAGAAATAAATGAAATTAATTTTTAAAATTATTTTATTTAACTTTATTTATTTTTTTTAAATTTTTGACCAGAGAGGGACAGAGAGAATGCATGAGAGAGAGAGAGAGAGAAAGTGACAAAGCAAGCCGCCAGATCTGGGACTCGAACTGCGGTCAGCCATGTGGGAGTCCAGCACACTTCACACCACCTGCTGGCCCCAATTAAATTAAATTTTTAAAAAGAGCCCATTGAGGCTTATCTGTAGTGCTGCAGCAGTAGTGCAGTACTCTGCAGTACCGGAAGCCATATTGATGATCAGGATTCAGTTCCGGGGTGACCCGCACCACCTGGGCACTCATGTTCATGATCTCGGCTGGCAATGAAGATGGAGAGTGATTCTGTCAGGGGTGCTTTTGAAGGTCGATCTCTCACTTTCTCTCTCCCCCAAGAAAATGAATAAACATTAAAACAAAAAGTCTACAGCTAAGGCCATGTGGTTGCATATGCAACGATGCAAGGCCCTAGGGAATCTCCCATGGGTGCAGGATCTTTTTCTGCTAGGTGAGGTCTTCTTCCCTAGGAGTCTGTGTTCTTTTGTTTTTGTTTTTGTTTTTTTAATGGGAGGCCATGCTTCTAGTTCTTTAATGAAAGTTCCAGACCTATACTGTCTAATATAGTAGCCACTAGTTGCCACTGGTGACTATTAAGTTTTAATTTTAATTAAAAACTCAGTTCCTCAGGAGCAGCAGATGGTGAAATGGTTACATCGCTGGACTCCCACATAGCCAACTGTGATTTGAGTCCTAGACCCACCTAGACCACCTTAAGCTCATGCCGGGCACGTGTGCATGTGTGCCCAAAATCCCAAGAGGAGAATGGAGAAGGGATTGCAGTGTGGTCCTCCCCCCACAACAGTGATTTCTCACTTTCTGTCTCTCTATTTCTGTCTCTTCAGCGAGTGTACATGCCTTATAGCAAAAACCTCTCAAATAAAAACAAAACAACAACAAAAAAAAAAACCAGCTCCTCAAACTAGCACGTTTCAAGTGCTCAGCAGTGACCTCTTGTTATAAAAAAAAAATAGTGGCCATTCTGATGGACAGCAGACATAGAACATTTTTGTTATTGCAGGAAGTCCCTGTGGATAGTCCTACACTATACCAGGGGTCAGCACACTGGCACACTGGCAAAGTCCAGCCTAAATTCTGTTGCT
>NW_006206814.1:392791-403734 GCF_000334495.1 Tupaia belangeri chinensis
TCAGCAGGATTGGATACTTGCAAGAGACCATCTGGCTTACAAAGTCCAAAATATTTATTATCTGGATCTTTAATGAAAATATTTGCCAGACCTACATTGTTTCCTTTTTCTAGACATATGTACATGACTCCATATATGCAAAATATTATATACCGTTTTAGGAGGTAAGTGAACCCTTCACTCCCATCCTTGAAACCCAAGCTTGGGCTACAAGTTTCTTTGCTAGTTCCTTTTTCTTTTCTTTTTTTCTTTTTTTTCTTTCTTTTTTTTTTGTGGGGGGGGGAGGTTTTTGCTATAGGGCGCGTGCGCTCGCCAGAAAGACAGAGAGAGACAGAGAGACAGAAAGCGAGAAATCACCCCCCCAGGGGGATGGCCACACCGCAATCCCTCCTCCTCCATTCTCCTCTCGGGATCTTGGGCACGCACGCACATGCGCCTGGTGTGAGTTTAAGCCACCGGGTCCAGGACTTGAACTACGATCAGCTACATAGGAGTTCAGCGACATAGCCATTACGCTAACTGCTGGTCCCTGCTAGTTCCTTTTTCTAGAAGCTTCAGGCTACCATTTTGATACTATCGATATCCACATATGCTATGCTTACACTGTTTCAAAAGATTTGAGAAATCTGGAGAAACACACACCTCTACAGAGGTAGACTGTGCTATGTGTATCATTGATGTTCTTTGTTTTGCTGACATTCCCATCCCATCATTTAAGAATCAGCCCACTGCCTCTACTTACCTCTGACCAGGAATTTATTCTCATGGGCTCTCCTACTTTTAGCTCAGAACTGAGTCTGGTCCAATGGCTTCTTTGTTAAGCTCACTACCTAAATTATCTCTTACCTATAAAATGTTGTCAAAATCCAACGTATTTCTCATCTTTTCTGATTTTTTAGATCATTGCCACTAAAACATCTTCATTTAGATTCCTCTTATCTGCAGAAGTTCTGTTCATTCTCTAATATGCACCACGGTCACTCTTGGGGGTGTTCACCTTCAGGTTCTAGAAAAGCGCATTTTTGTAGGTTTTGTTATTGGAAGAAAACACGTACGTGTATGTGTGTGTGTGTGTGTGTGTGTGTGTGTGTGTGTGTGTGTGTGTGTGTGTGTGTGTGTGTGTGTGTGTGTGTGTGTGTGTGTGTGTGTGTGTGTGTGTGTGTGTGTGTGTGTGTGTGTGTGTGTGTGTGTGTGTGTGTGTGTGTGCATTTACACTTACCAAGACCCCTTCAACGTTAGCTTAAGTGCCTCATTTAATTAGCCAAGAGGACCAAATCTTTGAAGTCATGAGGGGGACTCACACCAAGAACAGAAGGTGAAGGCTCTCTAAATTCCTCACAGGACACAACTGCAGGTAGCACTGTGGCTTTTCCAGGTCCGAAAAGCTCAATTCTCGCTTCATCACAACCTTTTATACTGAGCTTGGATCACTATCCAGAAAGAACGTAACCTAAAGGTCCTTGTGTTTCTATTTAAGGAAATTGGACAGAGTTTACACTCTTTGTTTGAAAAAAAAATCTCATCAGCAGAGCAAGAACACCTTCATTCACTCAACTCTTCAATATGTATTTTTTTAATTACTAAGTACATGCTATTTCTACACACTGCTCTAGATGTTGGAAATATACCAGTGAGCAAAAAACAAAACGGTATTGCATTGGCGGTGTTTCCATTGCAGTGGAGGATACTGAAAGTAAATTGATTTAAAATTCAGGCATGTGACGTAAACTGATGCTGTGTAAAGCATTTGACAACAAGTAGGGTCAGAGGGGTTGGGGGGACAGAGGGTGATGGAGGTGCACTTCCTTTTTTTTTTGGAGAGGTTTTCGCTATAGGGTGCGTGCGCTTGCCAGACAGACAAGAGAGACAGAAAGCGAGAAATCACCCCCAGGGGGGATGGTCACACCGCAATCCCTTCTCCTCCATTCTCCTCTCAGGATCCTGGGCATGCACGCACATGCGCCCAGCGTGAGTTTTAAGCCACCGGGTCTGGGACGCGAACCGCGGTCGACTATGTGGGAGTCCAGCGACATAGCCATTACGCTAACTGCTGGTTCCCAAGGTGCACTTCCATACATGGAATGGTCATAGAAGCCTCTCAGAACACTGAGGAGGGACCAGCGTCAGGTGAGGAGGAACCTTCAAGGTAGAGGCAGCCTCAAGTGCAAGGATGAGGCAGGGACCTGCTTGGGTGGCCGTTGCTGAGTGAGGCAGAGGGAAGGGAAAAACTAAGGTCAGAGGGAAGGTTGGTGGCCATTGTTGAGGTGGGCCTTTGCTCTGGGTGAGCTGGAAGTCCTAGAGGATTTTGAGCAAAAAAGTATCATGATTACATAGTTAGTATCATCTTCTTCTCTGTCCCCTATTTGTCAGCCTTCTGAGAAATACCACTCTCTCTTGTTCCACCCCATACTGTGATTTAATGCTTCTTTTATCTGGGTTACCTAGACATCCAGCTGGGTCTGAGGGCCTCAGTCCTAAATCGATGTCTTCTGCACTTACCAGCCTCACACCTCATAATCCGTCTTGTCCGAGCTGTTGCTGCCTACATCAGCCACAAGGAGGAGTAACCTGGCAGCCCCACCTTAGCCCTACTCCACGTCTTTCTCATTCTGCCCCTGACTTCTCTGCCACAGCCATGTGGGATGACTGTGAGGACCACTCAGCCCCTCTGTCCCCCACACACTCCCCACCTTGAGCAGGTTAACATCCCAAGAGACATTCAGCTTTTGACACGTGAGGGAAGGACCCTGCCTCCCATCTGTCTATTGGAAGGTACTATGATGCTTTCTACAGAACCTCTCCAAGGACCCCACAGGACCTTGCCTCCATTGCCCAAGTGGTGGTCAGCCCAGAAAGACTACACGGGATGCTCTTCCCCTCCATCACACCTGTTCCCTGAGGTCACTCTCCAATAAATCGCCTACATTGGAGCCAGGTTGCAGGCTTGCTTTTCTAAGCCTTCCTTACTCTATATATCTATACCCTGTCTTCCCATCCAAAAAAAAAAAGAATGAACTTAGAGCCAGTAAGATTGTTTAAGAACATATTTCCACACCTTTTGGTTATAGATAAGAAAAGAGAAGCCCAAATAGAGTAAGATGCCTCTACTATAAATTGTCTTTCTTGTGTAAAAGATGAAAACAAGAGGAGAATCAAAAACATGTGAGGGACAGTAGAGCTTAGCAGACAGTTCCAAAGTCAAGAATGGGGGTTTTAAAAACAGAAAAGAGAGCTACCTTTTGACATGACATGAAAGGAATAGGTGCTTAGAAATTAAAGTAGAAAAGTACTATTTACTTTTTTAAAAAGTTCGTCCAAGGATACCTGTTTTTTGGCCACCAGCATTTTTCTGGGCAGTTGAATAGTAAATCGAGCCATGTATTTTCATGGGGCATCTGTTAACAAGGTTACACGCCCGTGCTTCGAGGGAGTCAGAGGGTATCCTGAAAAACCCCTGACAGGCGGAAGATCAGGAGACTGACCGTCAGAGTACATTTTGGCTATGAATTGACTCTGTGAACCTGAACAAGTCATTTCCTCTCTCTGGGCTGTGAGTGAGTTCCTTCTTTGTCTGTGATAATTAGTCTTACTATAGAGTCATAGAATGTTAACTTGGAGGTAGCTTTAGAGCTGATCTTCACTTGGAAGGTACAAAGAAATGAAGTGAATTTTTACAGGAAGTGAATTTCTACAGGTTAAGTTAGAATCAGATCTGCCACTATAACGGAGGAAGCCCGATCCTCATTCTAGAATAAGTTGTGAGAATCTTCCCAACCATGTAACCCACTGGATCCATGATTGAAATATAGGACAGTATTTATGCCCTGGAGGATCCCATAACCCAATTTGAGAAGTCGCTTGACACATAAACAGTGATTATTACAACAAACGAGATCAAGTAAGGAGAACAACACAACTCTTTCTTTTTCCATTCAGAGAAGCAAAGTATTTGGAAGATTTTTCAGATTTGAGCTTCGAAAAACATGTGTGGATGGAAAAGGTCATTGCAGATGTAGGAAAGTAACCAGGGAAAGTGTGGGCTGGGATCAGCTGGAAGAACTGGACCCTCAGCTGGCTGTGGTGGGACAAGTGGCAGCTGGGGTCCCGATGGGGTGTTCTTGGTGTCGCTCTTCCCGAGTTCTCAGGGCTGATCTTAGGCTGTGGTAAGCTGAATTACTATTGTAAGTCTATAACACAGAGGGAAAGTCATAGGTGGAAACTTGGACTAAGATCCCTTATGGTGATTAATCAGGAGTTAAATCTACTAATTTCTGATTTGTCCTCAGTTTTATTTTTAAATGACATTTAAGCATAACTGATACACAGTGTCCCTGGCACCAGAACTAGTTAGAAAAATCCAATTAGAAGAATAATGAAAAATAATTGACATTTTTGCTGGTAGTTCTTTGGAACAGATTGTTTAAATTAAAGCACAATTGTTTGGAAGCAGAAATCAGTGAAGACCACCCAACTTAATACATTTCCTATTTTATATGGGACTGCTAGCAGGATAAGTTTCGTGTTCAGCATGGATAATTAGAGAAGTGCATGGTAGGACAATTAGTACATATACCATTAAAAAAAAAGTAAGGGAGCATCAAAACAATAACAGAACAAACAGGCCTGCTCTGTGGCTCACTCGTAAAGCACTGCTCAAGATAAGCTGGGTCTGGGTCTCACGTGGCAACCACAGTTCAGATCCCCTGCCTAGTCTACCCGAAACATTTTGGGCATGGGTACGGTACAAGTGTCCAGGATCTGAGGGGCTGAGGAACTGGAGGAAGGGGATCTTAGAGTGACCAGACCCCAGTCCCTCTACCTCTCTCCCCCTCTCTCCATCTCTTTCCATCACTCTCCCTCACTCTCACCTGTGCACAAGACACACACTGTCATGAATGAAGAAAAGTATTTTAATAACAAAACACACAATAAAATAGAAACCGGAAAGCAAGATAAGAGAAATAAGACCTAAAAACACTTATGTCAATAAATGTTAATAGCTTGAAGTCCCTTATTTGATGACAAAGACAGTCATCTAAAACAAAATATAGCCATGTGCTTTATTCACCTAACACAAAATGAAAGATTCAAAAATACATGGACAATTGGGAAAATTAGACATAAATAAAACAAACATATTTTATAAATTAATGCAGCTACAAGAGGCAAAACAAGATCAAGAGTGGAAATATTAATGTTGATTAGAATAAAACTCAAGAGAATAAAGCTTTAGATTAAGAGGATTGTTGGGTCAGCAAGTAGTATGGAGGGTATGGCAGCTGGATCCCACGTGGCTGACGACGAAGTTAGTTTGAGTCCCAGGCCTCCTGGCTTGAGAGGCATGTGTTCATGTGTGCCCAAATTCCCAAGAGGAGAATGGAAGAGAAGGGATTGCGGCATGGCCATCCCCTCTAAGGAGGGGTGATTTCTCACTCTCTTTCTCTCTCTCACTCTCACTCTTGCTCTCGTCTGTCTGTCTCCTGTGAGCTCACATACCTTATAGCAAAAACTAAAAAGAAAAAAAGATTATTCTAGCACAAAAATACCGAGAGAGCAAAAGATATTAGAGTCGAAGACATCTAAATATTTTTTTTTAGGCTAACCACAGTGGCTCAGTGATAACTCAATACTCTGCAGCGCTGAGGCTGTTTGGTAAGGTCCCCCGTTTGTATCCTGAGGTCTCTGCATCAGCTGTGCATGAGTATGATCCTGACTAGCTGGTACTGGGGCAGGATTGTGGTGTGAGGATCCTATCAGGGGGCGAGGTTCTCTCCTATTCTCTCTAGGTCTCCCTTTCTCCCATGGAAGAAACAAACTTTAAAACGTGTGTATGTGTATATGTGTATGTACATATATAATTTATAGAAATAGCCAAGATATATGTAAAGGTCGAAGGAAAGTTAAATTCCGAGTGCAAAAGCAAAAAATTAAAAATACAGCTTAGCTCAGACAAAGCTTTCATCATTTAATAAGTAAGAATGAAGATAAGTTATCTATGAATTTGCTAAAAAAAATCAAAAGAACAAAGTAAGTTTAAAGAAGGCATGAAGAGGGAAATAAAATAGTAAAAGAGGACTATATATAATTCAAAATTTTAAAAAGTCACAGTTTTTGAATAACTGAAAAATAACTTAAATGTATCTTTGAGTTTATCAAAAAGGGGAAAGCAAAATAAATTTTTATATGAGAAAACTATATAACAGATGAAGTAATTTTTAAACAAGGGGATGGTTTGTATTCTTTATACTGCATGCATAGTGTGAAAATCTAAACAATTTTCTGGAAAACTACAAGTAACCAAAAGTATATGGAAAACCAAATAGAACTGTAAACATGAGGGTCCAGCAAATGGTGTAGTAGTTACCTTGCTGGACACCCATGTAGTCAACCACAATTTGAATCCCAAATCTGGCAGCTTAAAACTCAGGGGATCAGCAGGTGGCATTGTGGTTAAGGGCACTGAACTCCCACATGGCTGACCACAGTTCGAGTCTCAGACCTGGCGACTTACTTTCTCACTTTCCCTCTCTATTTCTTTCTGTCCCTCTCTGGTCAAATTAAAATAAATAAATAAAGTTAAATAAAAGAATTTTAAGAATTTAAGTGGTTAAATATTGAAGTTTTACTTTTCCTTTTATGAGGTGGGTGGTATTTCCAACAGACTTTCACTGTTGCGACCTCTGTCTCAGCCTCCCAGTTAGCTAGGATCTCATCACACGCAGCTACCCCCTGAGTTGTTCAGGTTGGCCTGGGATCTGAACTCAGATCTCCCATGTAACCCCAGACTTATGCAACAGTGCCCTGCTGTTTGCATCACCATGGCTGGGCCAAAAAAGTTCAATGAAAAATTATTTTCCCATGGTATAAAAAGTGGCCTAGACCACAGAAAACATTTAAAGCATCTCAGTTTGTACTACATGGATCATACAGCCTAATTACCAAAACCTAACGTGAGGAAGACCTCTGCCAAGACTTCACCATCCTGCCCCCCTCCCCAATTCTAGCCAAGAGTCAAACAATACAAGGGAACTCGTGAAAATGTCAGATAAAGAATATAAAATATTCATAGCCACAAAACTAACAGAGATGCAAGAGAAGAGAGACAACAAACTCCAGAAAATGCAGGAGAAAAGAGACGAGTTCCAGGAGGTGAAGAAGTTCTTGCATGATCTGAAAGAGGAGATATACATCATAATAAAGGATCAAACAGAATTGTTAGAGATGAAGGCTGTAATACAGAAAATCAAAACCTCTCCTGAAAATATTAAAATAAGATTAAATCATGCAGAAGATCAAATCTCAGATGTTGAAGGTAGAATCTCTGGCCTAGAAAAATTCTCCAAAAAAACTGAGAAAATAACCCCAAAAACACGAGAATAGCATACGAATAATACTAGATAGCATTAAAAGGCTGAAACATCTGGATCATCAGTATCCTAGAAGGTGAAGAAACTAATAAGGGTATTGATAACCTATTCCATGAAATCTTGGAAGAAACCTTTCCAAACCTAGAAAGACACTAAAATATCCAGATCCAAGAAATACAAAGGACCCCACATAGAATCAACCCACGAAGATCTTCCCCAGACACATCATAGCCAGACTGACCAGACTGACAGACAGAGACAAGATACTAAATTTGCCAAGAGAGAAACATCAAGTTACTTTCAAAGGATATCCAATCAGGCTAACATTGGACCTCTCATCAGAAACAATGCAAGCAAAGAAAGAATGGAAAAATATATTCAAAGCGTTAAGTGAGAAGCAACTTCAACCAAGAATACTATACCCAGCAAGATTATCTTTCATATGGGGAAAAAAAGACAAAAACATTCTCAGATAAACAAAACTAGAAAGAATTTGCCGACACCGGACCAGCTCTCCAAGAAGTGCTGAAGGGAGTACTATACCAAAAAAACTAAAGTCATACACACAGAAATAAGAGTACAAAAAACATCCAAGAAAATGACCAGCCTAATGGTGGGACAAGTCCAGAGCTGAATGTTAACTTCCAGAGTTTAAATGGAAAGATCAGTCCATAGTAACACTGCAAATTCAATAAAAGAGAGATTAATTACCTGAGACTGAACTAGTGAAATAGAATTTTTTTTACTTTAACCTAAAACTTTACTTTCTTTGATGCTTTGATTTCCATATTTAAGGATTTTATTCTTCTCTTGAACTGTTGGTAGGTTCATCTACCTACTATTTGAACTGAATCCTAACCTTTTTTTCCTGGCTTTAAGTCTTAAGCAAATTTCTCATAACAGTTTTCATTTTGATCTATTAAAACTAAAACTGTTTCAGGACCAGCAGGTTGCATGGTGGTTAAGGTGCTGGACACTCTCACTTGGCCAACCACGGTTCGAGTCCCAGACCTGATGGCTTGCTTTCTCACTTACCCTCTCTTTTTTTTTTTTTTTTTCTCTCTCTCTGGTCAAATTAAAATAAAGGAATGAATAAATAAAATTAAATAAATAATTTTTAAAAAAACTAAAACTTTTTCTTGGAATTAAAAAATGCATTAAAAATACCCCTTAATACCTATTTAATGACTAAAGTAAGCTATATAGCCCCAGCTAGGAGCTACTTTATAGTATGTTCACTTTACTCACTAAGGTTTACACCTAAAGTCAGACATGTGTTCATAGATATGTATATATCAGCCATGCTTGCTATTGAAAGTTTTTTAATTAATTAAGATCTTTAGTGAATCCATAAAATGTGGGAGGAAGAAAACCTAACATGAATCTTACAGTAAACACACACCACCAAACTTACAGACCATTCTTAGTCATGAATAGTAATATAATGAAGTTTTATCAAGTTATATACATCAGAATCATGAGGTTTATTCCGAGTGAAAAGATAGATTTCTGTTACTATATCAATAGATCATAGTATCTAAGAGACTCAGAGTAGAAAGACCATTTGAATGTATTACAGAAATGTTATTTGATAAGATTTAATATCCACTCTTTAACTCATAGTTAATTCAATATAGAACTCTTTACAACTCTTAGTTGATTCACCATACAAGGATATTTCCTTATTCTAACACCAGTAGCTACTATTATGTATAATCATGGTCTTAGTCCATTATACATTGTGAACTCCTGTGCCTAGATGGTTTTATAAAGAGGAAGAAGTTAATTTACAAACTCACAGTTCTGATGGCAGAAAGTCCAAAGTCCGAGGTCTTCAGCAGGGCTGACAGAAGCACAGAAGATGGTGGACTCGTGCAGAGAGAGGTCCTGACTTGATTTCCTCTTTCTTTCTCTCTCTCTCTTTTTTTCTATTTATTTTATTTTTTTTGAGAGAGAGAGAAAGATTTTTGCTACAGGGAACGTGCACTCATTGAAGAGACAGAAAGTGAGAAATCACCCAGAAGAAAGGGATGGCCATACCACAATCTCTTCTCCATTTTCCTCCTGAAATCTTGGGCAGGCACACACATGTGGCTGGTATGAGGTGTGAGTTTCAAGCTGCCAAGTCCAGGACTCGAACCTCAATTGACTACGTGGAAGTCCAGCACCTTACCACTACATCACCTGCTGCCCCCGACTGATTCTCTTTTATAGCAACCAGGTTTTGCAAGAGATCCCTCCTCATGAAAGCTGGAATTCATTGGATCTCACAAGATATTAACACAACATCTTAACAGTATTAAATCTTTTTATCCATGAACATTGAATCTCTCTCCATTTATTAGATGTTTTTATCTCTTTTATCAGAGTTTTGCCATTGTTCTCATTAGGTGGCATTACATATTTTGTTAGGTTTGTAACTGTTTTCTATTTTTCTCGAGGGGCCTATTAATGTAAATTGTATTGTTTTTCATTTCAAATTATACTTGCTCATTGCTAATATATAGGAAAGCAATAGACTTGTATATTAACCTTGCTTATTAATTACAAGTTTGTTTCTGGGGTTTTTTTAATGTGTAATCAGTAATGGTGTTTTTTTTATTATTTATATATTTTATTACTATTATTCATACATTAAATTGCTATACATCAATCATTTAGATTGTGAAGAAACTTCATCCAGCATGATATACACCTCAGTCCAGCCCAGTTGAGACCACCACACACAACCTCATCAAAAGATAATAAACCTTATCTGTTTTTTTTAATTTCTTGTCAGCTCTTCAAAATTTTTTATTAGCTAAGACTTCTACTACAACATTGAATAGAAGTAGTAAGAAGAGATATCTTTGCTTTGTTCCTTGTCTTTATGTATATTATATCTCACTAAAATACATTAATAAAAAACTCATAGCTTTCCTGTAGATCAGCAGTGAACACATAGATAATATTATACTAGGAAAAATATTTTCTTAATTGTAACATTTATTTTTCTTTTTACTTCCTACAGAATCATTTATTTTTTTTACTGTTTCCCCCCCACATTTTATTGAATTACTAAAGACCTTAATTAATCTAAATATTTTCATAGTAAACACAGGTGATATATACATTTCCATGAACACAAGTCTAACTTTACGCATCCTATAAAGTAGCACCTAGCTGGGGCTACATATCCTACTGCAGTCATTGAATAGATATTTTTTTTCCTGAAACTTTTTTTTTGTAACTTAATTTTGGTGTCCACAATTGTCTTCCATTCCTTTCCCACCCACACTGTATTGATCACACAATTTCTTACATAATCTAACTACTTTCAATGGTGAGTTCACTCGTTACTATTAAGAAAACCAGTTTTAACTTAAATCAAAGAAATGCCAAGGAACTTTGCTTAAAGACAGGAAACAGGTTAGGATTCTGTTCAAATGGTAGGTGCATGAACCTATCAGTCTCATGTACTTTTATCTTCTGTTCTGGTTCAATTTTCCTGATTAATTTCTGGGATATAATATTCAACTCCAGACTTGTCCCTATGATTAAGTTGGCCACTTTCTTAGTTTTTGAACTCTTATTTCC
>NW_006206814.1:404616-422221 GCF_000334495.1 Tupaia belangeri chinensis
TTAATACTTTCAAGGGAGATTTTGACTTCCTGTATTATAGACTTCATCTCTAACAGTTCTGTTTGAGTCTTTTGTAAAGTGTGTAATTCCTCTTTTAGATCTTGCAAGAATTTCCTCACCTCCTGGAACTCATCAACTTCTTTCTCCTTTCTCTTTAGCAGTTCATTATGTCTCTTCTCTTCCATCTCTGTTAGCTTCGACATTATGAATGCTCTAAACTCCTTATCAGACATTTCCATGATTTTCACCAAACTGCTTGCGGATGAAGAAGAGTTACTCTTTTTCCTTGGAGGAGAGGTATTTTCTTATTTTCCCATATTTCTTGTGATCTGATGGTGATTTCTTGTCATCTGATAGATGGTGTGTTTCTTTCAAATTCTTGAAGTTCAGTCTGAATGTTCAGGAACAAGCAGACAAAGGTGATCTAGCATCTCTTTGCCATTCTGTTGTGATCGCTGGTACAGCAGATTCAGTAGATATTGAGGAATATTTTAACCCACTAGCTTGTTTGCTGGAGGCTGAATTGTCAGTAGAAAATCTTCATTTCTTGTGTGCCCTGAAATACCTAGTTCTCAGGAGCCATGTGGAATCTTCTTCTGAAGGCCTGGCCTCTCCTGCCGCTAGCTTGTTTGCTGGAGGCTGAATTATCAGTAGAAAATCTTCATTTCTCATGTGCCCTGAAATACCTAGTTCACAGGAGCCATGTGGAATCTTCTTCTCAATAGTAACATTTAAAAAGTTCAGATTTAACCAAATGACCAAGATGTAAACAAAGAAACCTGCAAAACTTTATTAAGGACATAAAAGAAAATTTGAATCAATGGAGAAAGACTTTAGCTTCTACTTTGAGGGAACATTTATTGTTGCAAATAGTTTTCAATGGGTTTATAGCCTTAATGAATTCTGAATGTAGCTAATAATGAAACTTTTTCTTAACCTATAGATAATAAGTCCAAAGTTCATCTGGAAATATAAAGAGGCAGTAGTAGAAAAGACATTTTTTAAAAGAATAAAAACGTAATAAGGAAGTTTTCTCTGCC
Organism: Tupaia belangeri chinensis; assembly: GCF_000334495.1. Classification (NCBI taxonomy): domain Eukaryota; kingdom Metazoa; phylum Chordata; class Mammalia; order Scandentia; family Tupaiidae; genus Tupaia; species Tupaia belangeri. The sequence goes on from NW_006206814.1 coordinate 405,657, forward strand.
AAAAATCAGAATATACCTTAAGTAATATTAATTAAAATATTATATTACCAAAAAGAAGATGGATACAAAAATAAAATAGATTAGGGCAACAAACTACATAGGCCAGAAACAGTTTATAGCATATTATAAAATTATAAAAATAACAAAGATAGCAATTGAGGGGACCAGAAGTTGGCATAATGGCTATGTTGCTGGACTCCCATGTAGTTGACCATGGTTCGAGTCCTGGACCAGGCGGCTTAAATGCATGCCAGGCACGTGTGCATGCATGCCCAATATCCCGAGAGGAGAATGGAAGAGAAGGGATTGCGGCATGACCACCCCCTGGGGAGTGATTTCTCACTTTCTGTCTCTCTCTGTCTTTCTGGCGAGCACATGCGCCCCATAGCAAAAACCTCTCAAAAATAAATAATTTTTTTTAAAAATAAGATAACAATTCAAAAACTGCGGAAAGGATAACTCAGTAAATGCTAGAGGGAAAATTAGTTGAATATTTGAAAAACAAAAAGTGGACTTCACCACACACTGTATATCAACATAAACGTCAGAAAGATTCAGTTACTTGTCTTAGACTCCCTGGAAAAGCTGGGAGGTTTAGTGATGAGGGTGCTGGGTAGCAGAGGATGACTCAGCAGGACAGGGAAGAGGCACTGCGACCATACCCTCAGCACGAGGAGCCCAGCCAACTCAGTGCAGAGCTGCGCAGCTGTGGTGGCCCTTCAGAGTTGCCCTGAATTGAGACAAGCACCTTTGTGCCCTGACATCAACCAGTTGTGGAATGTGGGGTATAATCTTGGGTAAAGCAGCTCCCATTGGCTGAGGGAAATCCTGAGAAGGATTCAGCTATGAGCCACCTGTAGCTAACACTTCTGGTAGCTGGGGAAGAGAGTCTCAGTCTTCTGAGTGGTGCAAAGCATCCAAACATCTACTGCAGAGTTAAATCTAAAAGATGGAACTATAAAACAAATAAAGGAAACTATTGGTAAATATTTCCAAAATCTGGATAAAAACTTTGGCCAAAACAAAATAAAACCCCAAAGACACAAGAAAACAAGGCAACGTCAAATAAATCCTTGGGGGAAAATACTTGCAGTGCACATGAAAGATAGTGGGTTGATATTCCTGACATACAAAAAACTCTTACAAGTAAATTTTTAAAGTATAGTACTACAGGGACCAGTCAATGGCACAGCAGTAACACAATTGGACTTACATGGGAAAGGTCCTAGGCTCACATCCCTGGATCCCTGAGCATGCTGGGCACACATGGCATATGTCTGTAATCCAGGCTGGCTGAGACAGATGGATTGTGGCATGAAGACCTGGTGGGGGTACCTGTATCTCTCTCTGTCTCTCTCTCTATCCCTATTGGTATCTCTATTTACCTCAAGAAATAATCCTTTTTTTGAAAAAAAATAAATAAATAAAAGGCTAATACTACAGGAAAAAAGTAGACAGACCATGAGCAAAAGAAACTATATAAATGAGCAATAAACTCCTGGTGAAGTGTCCAAATTCATTAATAATCAGAGAAATGAAAATTTAATAATATTTTTTCTCATTAAATTGACCAAAACTGAGGTATTTATAGTTTACATGATGTCCTTAAAGCCACACTACTGGAATATAAGAGAAAAGGTATTGAAATCTAGAGTTAAACGCTGGTTAAATATGGCTGTGTCTACTACAGATGTAAGTCACAAGTCCAAATGTTTGTCACCTGTGCTTCTGTCTAACCAGCTATAAATCAAAGGTTCTCACAGCCACCTCCTCAGTCTTAATAACTTGTCAAAATGGCTACAGAACTCAGGAAAATTGTTTACTTACTTACTTACCGGTTTATTACAAAAAGATACAACTCAGGGAAAGCCCAGTAGAAAAGCAGCTTAGGGCGAGATATGTGGGAAGAATCACAGAGCTTCCATGCTCTTTTTGGGCATGCTGCCTTCCTGGCACCAGCATGCGTTCAGCAATTCGGAAGCCCTCTGAATCCTGTCTTTTCTGTTTTTATGGAGACTTGATTATCTAGGCATGATTGATTAAATTGTTGGACACTAGCAATGAACTCAGCCTCCATGCCATCCCCAGAGGAGGCAGGAGTAAGGTTGAAAGTTTCAACCCTCTAATCTGTTGGTTCCCTTGGCAACCAGCCCCCTTCTAGAGGCTCTCTAGGAGGCCCTAGCCACCAGTCATCTCATTAGCACACAAAAAGAAGCTGTATGCCAGAAAACTTGGCAGAGACCAAGTAGACATTTATTATGTTGCAGCCACTTAGTACCTCTGCCATCTTGGTCTTGAAATTTCTTCTTAAACTGAAAAGTGCTGGCAAGATTTTCGAGAAGCAGAATGACATTCTGTGGGTGAGGGAAAACCCCTTTCCAGAATACTGGCAAGCAGAGACAAAGATGTTGGGGATGTCAGAGCATTGGTAATGTGGCCTGTACTCATCCACCCTGGTCCCCATAAATCTGAAGAGATGGAGAGCATCCGATGCAGAATTTGTGTGAAGAGTCAGAAGAGCCTGCTCTTTGTAAGCATTCCTTAAATGGTAGCACGGATACTGTTAGTCTTCCTGCTTTCCAAAAGAACTGTAAGGTCCAAGCCTACGACAGCAGTGACATCAAAAGAATCCTGTGTGACTTCAGATACTGTAAGATTTCTAGCCAATATGAGGTAGAAGCCAGGGAGACCCATGGCCAAGGATTGCTGGGTCTGCTTCTGTCCTGTGCAGTCACTGTGTCTCTGACCCAATAAATTAGAACATTTCTGTACTTTTAAGTAGGTGTGTGGTCTACAACAATTCTTACCCTACAACCCTACAACTGTTACCCTCGTGCTTCTGGACTGACAGAGGAAGCCCATGGTATGAGATTTGAATTGAGAGGAAAGTGGTACAGTGGAAAGAGGTAATCAATTCTTTAACAACACATATGGAGGCAGTTTAGAAGCCAGCAAGAATCTTTTTATTTTTCAGAATTTCTTTGCTTAGGCTCTCTCTTTCAGAAAAATAACCATGGAGTCATTCCTGTAGCACGATATTAGGTGCTATGTATAGGGAGCTGGATTCCACATGGCTGACCATGATTCAGAATTTGGCCTTGGATACAGCAGGCTGCCTGAGGCTAGAAGGCTGTGCTGCAGAGACCCATGGCTCATCCTCTCCCCCCACTCTCCTTTTTACTCTCAGATATGTTGCTTGGGACTTTGAGACAACCTTGTGCCCCTTTCCACCCCATCTGGACATCTCTCAGGGAGACTGAGCTGTAAAGAGACTGTGGCTTATCCTCTGCCACACTCCTCTGATTCTAAGACTTCAACTTTATCTAAAGTGCACTGTGCACAATGTGGGCCACAAGATCCCTTCTCTGTTCCCGAATTGAAGATCAGCATCTCAATCTCAGGCACACCTGCTCTCTAGAAGTAGGGAGGACTTTGAATCATCCAAGATCAGTGACAATGGGTTGCTGGTGAGCATCAGGGAGGTAGGGCAGCAGGGAGATCGCTAATCATCTACTCCTGCACACCTTTGAACATTCAGAATTAACTCGAACAATTTAGGAAGTAACGTATCAGTCACCACATGACTAGAAACCATCACAGAGGCACAAGAAATATGAACAACCAACAAAATATCTCCCCCACCAAGGGAAAACATCAATTTCTTGTCATCCACAAACAATACAGTGGAACTCATGAAAATGTCAAATAAACAATTCAGAATATTTATAGTGACAAAAACTAAATGAGATGCAAGAGAAAAGAGACATTGAGCTCTTGGAGATGAGGAAGTTTTGGGATTTGAAAGAAGAAATAGACATCATAAAAAACATTAAGTGGAGTTGTTATAGATGAAGACTGTGATACTGGACATTAAATCATCCCTTGAAAGTATTTAAAATAGATTAGATTAGATTAGATTAAATCACAGAGAAGATCGAATCTCAAGTGTGGAAGATGAAAATTCTGAACAAGAAGACTGAGAAAACAACTAAGAAAAATGAGGACATTATACAAGAAATACTGGATACCATTAAGTGCCCAAACAACCAGATAATTGATGTCCCAAAAGGTGAAGAAAATCATAAGGGTTTGATCATCTATTCCATGAAATCCTGTAAGAGAACTTTCCAAACCTAGAGGCATTCAAATATCCAGACTCAAGAAATATCAGAATTTGGCCTTGGATACAGCAGGCTGCCTGAGGCTAGAAGGCTGTGCTGCAGAGACCCATGGCTCATCCTCTCCCCCCACTCTCCTTTTTACTCTCAGATATGTTGCTTGGGACTTTGAGACAACCTTGTGCCCCTTTCCACCCCAAAAAAATGATGAACCCAATTAAAAGATGAGAAAATGAACTGAACAAAAAACTGTCTAAGGAGGACATACGAACATCCAAAAAGCATATGAGGAAATTTTCAACATCCCTCATCATAAGGGAGATGCAGATTAAAACCACAGTGAGATACCACCTAACCCTTGTCTTGAATGACAAAGATTTAAAATATACAAAAAAATGGTAAGTGTTGGCAGGGTTGTGGTGAAAGGGGAATTCTCCGACACTGTTGGTGGGAATGTAAATAGGTTCAGCTGCTGTGGAAACCAATATGAAGGTTCCTGAAGGACCTATAAATAGAACTGCCATACAATCCAGCATATGGATATATATGGTACCACCCTGGATATCTACCCAAAGGACAGGGGAATGCTCAGTCAGGAAAGAACTTTCACATCGATTTTTTATTGTGGCATTATTCATGATTGCTAAGACATGGAACCAACCCAGATGTCCATGAATGGATGAATGAATTGAAACAGTGTGGCACATATACTCTATGGAATAATATTCAGCCATGAAAAATAACAAGACCCTTGCTTTGATATAAAGTGCTCAAGTATGGGAGATTTATTGCTAAGTGAATCAAGCCAGGCTATGAAAGAAATATATTGTATGTTTCTACTTAATATATATCAACTGACCGTACTCTATGGTAGAGACTGAAAGATTAGAGGACATAAAAGCAGGGAATATACTTAGGGACACTGCAAACAGTGTGGAAGGCGTGTGGGAGAAGGGAAGAATTTGAGAAAAAAATCAGGGAGAAAAAAACAGAGGCAGGACATTTGTGGGACACAGAAATGGTTTATGACCTGTTGATGATAATATGTATAGTAGTCACCACTGCACTGGTCTGAGATGTATTTCATGTTGGATAAATTGTCTTTACAAGCCAGATGATGTATAGTGGTCGAATGTTTTTTAAAAAAATAAAAACAAAATAATTTTTAAAAAAAATTTGGCCTTGGTGGCTTGAAAAACATGTCAGGCACATGTGCATGCCCAAAACACTGACAGAATGGAGAAATAGAGAAGAAATTGTGTCATGACTATGCCCCATTGGGGTTGGTTTCTCTCTCTCTCTCTCTTTCTCTCTGCCTCTCTCTCTCAAGCCACTCACCCTCTGGTTATAAAAAGAAAAAGAGAAGAAGAGTGTTGTATTCTGCCTTCTATTTGATTTAATCTTAAAACCCGCTGGCCCAAACATTTCTTCGTAAACGGCAGGCAGGTCCATGATCTCTTGAAACTTTGTTCCTATATTCTGGAGAAGCATTGATTTTTGTATGTCCATTGATTTGCTTGAGCCCTTTAAGGTTGCTTAGCAATGAGACCACAGGAGGCAAGGCCAGCAGCATGGAATCTCAAGGTGGTTCTTGCTTCTCCCTGTTGCACTTGTTTCCACCCTCTGTTTCCAGCTCATTATAGTCTTATTCCTATTAGTCTTGACCTCAATCTTTATGTTACAAGACTTTTGTTTGTGACTTTTCTTGTGTAAACCACCTTGAAGCCTTTTTGAAAGCACGAAATGTGTGCATCACGGCCAAAGCCTGTCCTTTCAAACCTCCCTCTCTGTGGTGGGTGTGGCATGTAACATGGGATATGTGACAGTGATGCTCTGAACTAGGGACATTGCCTGGCTGGGACACACCTGAGAGTCATGCTCCTCTGGATCCACCCAGGAGATCTGGTCAGCGCCTGACTCCAGCCAGTTACAGGAACACAGAAGGATGGGCTGGCATCTGGAATATCGCACTGATCAGTCCTGTTTCCAGAAGAGCTTTGCCAGGAAGCTTGTTTACTACAGTGAGTTGTAAAGAACAGAAGTATTAGGGCTTTTATAATGGATTCTAGCAGCGTCTCTGTGAATGAGCGTGGGATGGAAAGAACAAGAGGTTGAGGTTAGACAGACGTCAAGTTAGACTTTGAACAAGAAAAAAAATGCAAATCCATGACTGAGAGAAGCCTTCCAGAGAGCATGGCGCTTCTCCTGCCACGCCTTCAGAGCACCACCACCCTCCATCAGTCCCCGTACCCCTGCTGCCAGACAGAACCTGGCAAGCCCAGCCTAGAGAGGGGTTTAAGGAGCCAGGAAACCTCTTAAACTGGTAGCAGAAGCTTGTCAGATCTTCCTTTAAATGTCATATAACCATTTTTTTGACATGGATATAAATTTCTAATTTGGTTTTTTCTTTTACACATTCCTTTGGCATATGTGCTAAGCACATGTTTTAAAAAAACTAGCTATAGTTCAATTCTGATTTTTTTTTCTTACTTTAAAATGATCACTTCACATTTATGCATAATTCATTATGTAAACCATAGGATCCTTTTTGAGCTCAGGGGAGGGAGAGAGGGAAGGAAGGTAAGCGTGCAGATACAGTTTTGTAGGTCATACCAAGCTAGCACCTGCAAATGTTCTGTAGTTAGACCTATTCCATCCCTATGATCCAGTGCACAGGTAGCTGGAAATGTCTGAAGACCAAGCACTGTAGAACCTTTGGGAATGGTTATGAAGGAGAAAAATGCTACAACATGAGGCCATTGTTTTTTTCTTTATCTCCTTAAGTTCAAAATTAGGATTTTATTTAATGAAGCATCTGTCTTCAAGTAGGTTTGTGCTACAGAAACTTTGTACATTTCAGTGTCTCTGAAACCGAACTGGTCACTGTCAGCCAGACTGCACTCACAACATAGTTGTTACGATCTGGCACGCGTGGGCTAAACTGTTCACCTCACCCTCCCTCTACTGGGATGAGGCAAACACATCGTTGGAACTATGCAAGTGAAACAGTCTTCCAGAAGATTCACTGAGCCTCACATTGAAGTAAAATTTGTGTGCGCAGAGGGCATCAAAGCAGAGCAGCAGGGCAGAAATGTCATGTTTGTGAAACAAAAGTGTTCTTCATTGCAAGAATGGTCTCCATTTCTTATTCGAAAGCAACCAAGTTCTCAATGGGGCCAAAAGAAAGCTACTCACTAAGTAGTAGAAACTGGTGTTTTGTTACTGAGGTGTTTGCCAAAGGACCTGCAGTTACATCCCATGAACCGTAACTGAGGGCAGTGAGGGTGTGTGGTAAAACTGTAACTGTGTCTAAAGAGGCTCTTTCAATAAGTACAGAGTAAAAATTGCGGGGAACCAGCAGTTGGCATAATGGCTATGTCCCTGGACTCCCATGTAGTCGGCCATAGTTTGCATCCTGGACCTGGTGGCTTAAAACTCACGCCGGGCGCGTGTGCGTGCTTGCCCAAGATCCCGAGAGGAGAATGGAGGAGAAGGGATTGTGGCGTGACCATCCCCCCTGGGGGGTGATTTCTCGCTTTCTGTCTCTCTGTCTCTCTCTGTCTGGGAGCATACACACCCTGTAGCGAAAACCTCTGCAAAAAAAAAAAAAAAAAATTGCGAATATGAGAAAGCATCGCATCAGTTTTATTGATAGTATTTTTTTCTTACTGGGACATAAGGCAGTAGTGTATTGCTTCTTACATGTACTTTATGAAGTATAGTCCTTAAAACAGAAGAGGTTGGACCAGTCAGGTGGTGTGGTGGTTAAGGCGACTGGATCCCACATGACCAACTGCATGGTTCAAGTCTCCAGCCCAGCGGCTTATCAAACCCTCCAGGCACGTGTGGTATGTGGCCAAATTCCTGAGAAGAGAATGAAAGAGAAGAGATTGCTACGTGACTGTCTCCCTGGTGTGTGTGTGCAGTAGAATTTCTCGGGTAACTATTATGTCTATTTCTCAGTTGTTAAGTGAAAAAGCTTACGAAATTCACTCTCAGAAACACATATGTCTAGCGCTTGTCTGGCCAGGAGCTGACTCGTGCTCTAATAGAAGGAGGAAGTTGTAAAGGAGTATCAGGAATTCTAAAGGCTGACAGATGTGGATGCTGATGCCCAGAATCCAGTAGTCTCCATTCCAGTAGTGGGTATTTATTTCATCCACAGGACCCTGAGGATGAGACTCATGGATATCCTTTTGTAGTGCTGCAGCAGACTCTTGCGACACAGAGGGGAGGAGGGAAGGAGAGGAGAAGGGGGTAAGGAAACGGGCTTCAGACTGATCGGGTGGTCCCTTGGCCCTGGCAGTTTTTACTTTCTTCAGCCTCTGCTCCTGGAAATCTTCCCCACAGTTTCTCTCACCCTTCCCTTCTCCCCTGATCCACAGCAGCTTCCTTTGTCTCAGTGCACTCCTCCCCTCCCTTCCTACCCTTCCTCTCTCTAATCCTTGAGGTAGCAGATTATTTGGAGTGGGAATGAGTACAGGAGTATGTAGGGGAAAGGCAGCAAAAATGGCAGGCTTTTGAGAAACACTTTAAAACTTAATAGGGGACCCCACAGTGGCAACAACAGTAAGAGGTGACACTGCAAGACTGACCTACGTGGGAAGGTTCCAGGTTCACATCCAGAGACCTCGCTGCATGTGCCCGGCATGCAGATGCCCGGGATCTAGACTAGCTGAAGCTCGGGGTGTATTGTACATCAAGGCTTCGTTGGGACTGCTGTTTCTTTCTCTCTCATTTATGGAAGAAATAAATAAATAAAGTATTGAAGGGAAAAAATCTTAACAGGAACCTTCTCTTCTCATGTCCTGCCACGCTCAAAATCGAGTGCTGGGAAACTACAATATGGCCACCTCTTTTTGACAAAGTCCTATTGAAACACAGCCACGCCCATTCATTTACAGTTTGACTGTGGCTGCTTTGACCCTACAGTGAAACAATTGAGTAGTTGCAGAAGAGATTGTATTCACAAAGCTTAAAATATTTTGTTTACTACCTGACCCTTCACACCATGGAAAGGGTCTGTTGACTTCTGGTCTAGGTAAGTGCTTCCTGAAGAATATTCTGCACAAATGCCGTTCTGCAAAATGTTAAATAAAGGTTGCTGGAAAGAAAGATTCTCCAGTCAAATCATTTTGGAAACCTTACTTTTCAGTCTTTAAGCTTTTAATAAGCTAATGCGCTTTGTGCATTTCTAAGAGGTAGCCATAGCGTGCAGCATTTTCCCAGGTTTACTTGGGAGCTCCTCCTTACAGGTACAGAGTAAGAATATGCTGTGGGAATGACTTTTTAACAATATCTAAAATATACTGGTGGTGAGAAAAGCAAGGTGTGTCCAGGACATACTTAACTGTTGAAAAAAATAAATAGTAAATGTCTCAATTATGTCTAGAAAAGGCACTTGAGGAACTGTTAGTGTGGGTCAACTCTCAGGAAAGATGTCGCACTGTGTTTATTTTCGGCATTTTTACTTGTAGATCATGCAAATATACTTTATTACCTAAACAATCAATCTGTCAATCAGCATAGTTAAATTTTAAAATAACATTGTAATATGGTAAACCACTTTGAAAAACAGCTCGGCAATTTTTTTTTTTTTTGAGAGATTTTCACTGTAGGGCGCGTGCGCTCGCCAGACAGACAGAGAGAGACATAGAGACAGAAAGCAAGAAATCACCCCCCAGGGGGGATGGTCATGCCGCAATCCCTTCTCCTCCATTCTCCTCTCGGGATCTTGGGCACGCACGCACACGCGCCCGGCGTGATTTTTAAGCCACCGGGTCCGGGACATGAACCGCGGTCGACTATGTGGGAGTCCAGCTACATAGCCATTACGCTAACTGCTGGTTCCCCAGCTCGGCAATTTTTAATAAAGCTTAAATATATACTTACCATATGTCCTAGCAATCCCAACTCTAGGTATTTACCCAAGACAAACGAAACATATGTCCACACAAAGAATTGTAACCAAATGTTCACAGAAGCTTTACTCCTGAGAGCCTTAAACTAGAAACAACCTACATGTGTTTATCAGATGAATGAATATCCAAATTGGGCGTATTCATGTAATGGAATACTATTTAGCAGTAAAGAGGGAACAAACTGTTCAAACCATGCACACTGGTTCAGTGGGTAAATTTCACAGATGTATGCTGAGTGAAAGCCAGACATGGAAGATGTCCCGCATGGGGCCAGGCAGCTGCACAGTGAAGATGAGACTGGAACCACACAGGAAAGTCCTAGGTCATGTCCACGGCCTCCCTGGACACGCTCGGCACACATGTGCAGGTGCCCACGATCCAGCCTGGCTATAACTGGGACGGACCATAAAGGCCCTGCTGGGCATGCTTCTCCAAGAATAAATAAATAGAGAATTATTTCCTGTTTGTGATATTATGGGCAGTATAAGAAAAATCAAATTAAAGAACAGGCTAACCTCTAAAAATCTATCAGGATTCTGAGACATCACAGCCCTCATCTAACCTCAGGGAAACTATTTCCATTCTCACTTCAAGGTCAAGTGCCCACTTTCTTTCTTTCTTCCTCTCATTCATTCATTCATTCATTCGCTAGCAGGTACACATATTTACCAGAGAGAGAAAGGGAAACAGAGACAGCAAGAAAGCAGCCCCCACAGGGAATGGTCATGCCACAATCCCTTTTTCATTTCTCCCTCCTTTTGGGATTTTAGACCCATGTGCATAGTGTGCTTCATAAGCCCCTAGGTCTGGGACTCAAACTGCTCAGTTAGCCATTTGAACCCTAGCTCCCTTCACCATCAGGCCACGGGCTGGCCCACAAGTGGCTTTTCATACTGGACAACTGGACATAGAAATCAACCCTATCTGCTCCTTTCCTCTCCTATGGCTTATGGAAAGACCTAGTGGTCATTTCTGCTTACATATGTCCATGCAGAGTCAAGTGTGACCTGGCAGGGGCAGAACCACAGACCCCAAAAGAACCATAGTATGTGCGTGCAGAGTGGCCAAGCCAGGGAACCAGCAGTTAGCGTAATGGCTATGTCACTGGACTCCCACGTAGTCAACTGCGGTTCGTGTCCCGGACCTGGTGGCTTAAAACTCACGCCGGGCGCGTGTGCGTGCGTGCCCAAGATCCCGAGAGGAGAATGGAGGAGAAGGGATTGCAGCGTGACCATCACCCCTGGGGGGTGATTTCTCTCTTTCTGTCTCTCTCTGTCTGTCTGGCGAGCGCACGCGCCGTATAGCGAAAACCTCTCCAAAAAAAAAAAAAAGAGTGGCCAAGCCAGGTAAGGTGTTACTCAAAGAAGAGCCTGCACTCAGAGAACGACAGGTGGACTTGCAGCTCAGCCCTGCTATGTACCAGCAATAAAATCTTAGGCAAATTATTTAACTCTTTTATCCCCAAATTATTTCTTTCCTCATCTATAAAAGAGCTATAATGGGACCAGCAGTTAGCGTAATGGCTATGTCGCTGGACTCCGATGTAGTTGACTGCGGTTCAAGTCCTGGACCTGGCAATTTAAACTAACGCCGGGTGCATGTGCATGCATGCCCAAGATCCCGAGAGGCGAATGGAAGAGAAGGGATTGCGGTGTGGCCATACCCCCTGGGGGGTGATTTCTCACTTTCTGTCTCTCTCTCTCTCTCTCTCTCTCTCTCTGTCTTTCTGGCAAACTCATGCGCCCTATAGCAAAAACTCTCAGAAAAAAGAAGAGCTATAATAAGAATGATACCTAGTTTGAAAGGTTACGTGAATTTTGTGATATAATCTAGGTGCTCCATTTACTATTGCGTATAACAAAATCATCCCCAAAATTAGCATTTTAAAACAATAACACCATTTATTTTGTTCTGAAATCACCTGCAAGTGTACCCACTCATGTCTGCTGATTGCTTCCAGGAAAACTCATGCAGCTGGGGGCTTGAACAACTGAGGCTCCTTGAGCATCTCCTTCCACTTCTGTGCAATTTCTGCCGCGTGGTGGCTTCAGGGTAGCCAGACTTACTACATGTTGTCTCTCACGACCTAGCCTTGGAACTCATTGGGTTATTTCTGGCATAGTCTCAGGCCTGCCCAGATGCAAAAGGAGGGAACACAAGACCCCCACCTCTCTGCGAATGTCACCCTCACATTGTAAGAAGAACAGTGAAGTGGTATATATTGGCACAGTCATGTCTGGAAAGTATATCTACTATAATAGCGAAGTACTTAATACAGTACCTGGAACATGGAAGGACCAAGTAAGTGGTACTTATTTGACCATTGCTACCACCACCTCCATTGTAACTGTCACTTCTGTTGGGTTGTCGGGAAAGTCATGACATGTTTTTCTGTGCCAGGATCCTCTTGACTTTTCTGATGACCCAGTCTCATTGACATCATTAGCATGGTTGCCAATGTCACTGCTGCTGTGACACTTGTCCTTCCTGCCATGAGTCAGTGAGCGCCACAGGCTCAGAGCTACTTCCAGGAAATGGTCATGGAAATCTTGCTGGTGACCCCAAATTTTTGCAGCCTAATTCACAGTGCATGAAGGTGACATGGTCATTGCAAGTGGGCATGGCTGTGAATACACAATCTATAAGTAAAACTGGAGTGGGGAGAAGGAGGAGGCTACAGAGCAGAGGTGGACTTCTGGGTGAAGATGAGTTTATTCTGCACCTGTAGCCTCCTACATGGTAACGTCCTATGGGTCCCCTCCGTCCCAGTCCTTCCCAGGGAAAGAAATGTGGTTTGAGCCTACTAGATCCTTTCATTCGGAGCAGGTCATCCCCACAGCACAGTGCATGTTCTTCTCTAGACTCACACCTCTGTCTGACCCCACTGAAGACCAAAGGAAGTATTTGGATTTCATTCATTAAAAGGTATCTGTTTGGTAGGAACCCAAGGAAAATAAAGACCGTAAATCCAAAGTGCAAAATCATGTAGCAAGTGTGGAATCTTTTCCTAGTGGAGAAGCGTCTCTGCAGCCACCCCGAATCCTCCCCTTGCTAGTGGTGCTGTCAAGAAGCCGCTTTTAGAAGCCAAATGCCGACCACGTGTCACACAGCCTGGGTCCTGAGCTCTGGCAGGTTCTCCCTTGCACTCTGTGAACCTAGTCTGCATCATCTGCCCACCTGCAGCCCGTGAGCACAGACAGGGAATAACAAGGGTGCCTTCTCTGGTCGTGCTTTACAGGTGACGACGAACTTCACTGACTTCAGAGGGCAGTTTAGGTTCCATTTCTTCTGGCTCAGTTTAACTTAGGAAGGTGCAGAGGGCAGGGACCCAGCCCAACCAGAGGACGTTTTTTCCAGAAAAGGCAGCAGAGTAGGATGTAGGCCTCCTGACTACCGGAATGTCAGAATGACTAAATGGCCCATTGCCCGTGGGCTCCCCTGCCCTCCCTCCCTGCTGTCTGTTACTACTGCAGTGGTCTCTGGGCTCAGAACTGGGTACTGAGTACTCTGCACTCCTTCAGAGCAGGGCCAGGTCAGAATTACCTGGAGAGTGTGTGTTTCTCCCTCCCTCCCTCTCTCTCTCTCTCTCTCTCTCTCTCTCTCTCTCTCTCTCTTTCTTTCTTTCTTTCTTTTTTAACATAGATGGCTGGACCTCTCCCTAGAGTTTCCAATTCAGTAGGTCTGAAATGGGGACGCAGGAGTCTGTATTCCTACAAAGTCCCCAGGTGCTGCTGCTGCCACCTGGTGGTGCATACCTACTCGCTTGAGGCACTCTTTGGGCAGCGCATCTACCTCTACTATAGTAGTTATTAGACTCTGAGTTTCATTATTTTTATAGCAAAGACTTAGGTCAACGGTGCCCCATAGAAATATAAGAGTTGTATCTGCAATTTTAGATTACATAGTAGCCACATGAATTTAAAAGGGAAATTAATGTTACTAATATATTTTATTAGGTCAGCCAGGTAGTGTGGTAATTAAGGTGACTGAATCTCACATGGCCAACTGTGCAGTCCAGCTCTGAGACCCAGTGGCTTGAAAAACACACTGGGCGTATGTACGTGCATGTGTGCCCAAAATCCCAATAGGGGGATGGAGGAGAAAGAGTTGTGACATGGCCATCCCCCCCAGGAGGTGACTTCTCACTTCCTCTCTCTCCCTCCAGTGAGCACATGCACCCTACAGCAGATTAAGCAATAATGATAATATTAATGATAGTAATCCAATAATGTATTATGTTATTACTCCAATAGAGCAAAAATACTATCATTTTAATATGTAATAAGTACAAAAGTTATTAACAGGTTAGTCTAAATTTTTTTCTTTTTCTTTCTTTTTTTTTTTTTGGAGAAGTTTTTGCTATAGGGCGCGTGCGCTCGCCAGGCAGACAGAGAGACAGAAAGGGAGAAAGCACCCCTCAGGGGGGATGGCCACGCCACAATCCCTTCTCCTCCATTCTCCTCTTGGGATCTTGGGCACACATGCACACGCGCCTGGCGTGAGTTTAAGCCACTGGGTCTGGGACGCAAACCACGGTCGACAACATGGGAGTCCAGCCACATAGCCATTACACCAATTGCTGGTCCTCAGTCTAAATTTTTTTTACATGAAATCTTCCAAATTGGCTCTATGTTTTACACTTATACCACATAACTGCATTTCAAGTGCTCAGTGGCCACCATATTGGACAGAGCAGACTTATATAATGCTTACCATTATATAAGGGGTTTGTAATGCTTACCATTATTTAAGGGGTTTGTAATGCTGGTAAGCATTACAACCACCACTATATGTGACCAAGTGAGAGGGAGTATTTTTTTTTTTTTTTGCATATCATTTGTTAAATTTATTCCAAGGAAATTTACAATCTTGTTGCTATTATAAATAGATTTTTTTTCTCTTTAAATTTATTTATTTTTTACATTAATTCACTATACATCATTACTGCATACAAATGAATTTTCCATCCAAAATACACTGTATATTGGCTCAATCAAGCACATCAACATACATGCTATCAGCAAATAGTTTTCCAATTCTTATTTCTTGTATACTTGAGAGGGAATATTTTTAAATTAAATTTGAGGTTGCCTATTCCCCAGGAGCTTTCAGGCTAATGGGAAGATGTGAGAAAATACAGAATGACATAAAAGTCTTACCATCAACTACAGTGGTATTCATAGTGACCTGAACCAGGAAGGGGTAGACCGAGAAAGGCTACCAGGAGGAGGTGAATGTTTAAAGGGATGCTAAACGAGCTGGAAGAACAGGGTGAGTAAGACATGGGAAAGGAACAATAAGGATTACTGCCCTCATCTTCAGCATTGATTGGGTACTATTTGTTGTAGACCTGGTTCCCAAGAAGCAGCCTAGGACTGGAAACTCACACACAGAAGGTTTGTGGAAATGCTCCCAGAGTCGACATCTTTAGGAGGATAAGAGAAGCGGGACTTGTTGGGGAGAAGTTGGACTGCAGTGCAGCCACACCAAGGCCTTAGCTGAGCGCCCCCAAGATGGAGGCCAGGGGACAAGTCATTTTAACCCCGTGTGACCCAATCTGTGGTTATAGGTTTCCCAGAAACGGGGTGTAACTTGGAGCAAGGCAACTTTAGCCAAGGGCCGGGCCTGAGGAGAAACAGCGATGTGCCGTTAGCTGCTAGTGTCCTTGCAGTCACGGGTGTGGCTGTTAGGGGACCAGGGAGGGGTCTGGTGGTACGTCTCAGCATCTGCTACACCAAGTTAGTGCGAAATCTAGAACTAAAGAGAGGACGCCATAGTGAATGGAAAGAGCCAGACGGAATCCCAACATAGCCAGCTTCTCTGAGAAACTGATTCAAAGTCATGAAGCTGGTGAGTGAATTTGTCCCTGGATCTGTCTGTTCCAGTGTGTTTTTTCTCTCCATACTTCCCTAGGAAAGACAAGACAGAGGTGAAGAATAAGCATCTTTTATTGCAAAGCTTCCTATTCTAGACCTGAAGAATCTAGGAATGTGTCTAGAAGACATATTATCTCCTAGATTGTTTTTTTTTTTTTTAATCTAGGCACATCCTCATCCTTCCCTGACATAGGAGATGGGGGGGGGGGCAGCAACCCTTCTGTTACTAAGGAGGATATGGCTGCAAGAAACAACATCCCCAGGTTGGGTTGTGGTGGTCGTCCCATACCACCCACACTCAGCCTAAAGATAGATCCTTTAAGGGTATGTGCATCTGCTTTGATCCATATCTTATGTTCCTGGGTCCAGTGCAGAGGCAGGATTTGAACTATATGCATGCTGTGGAGGCCTGACTTTGTAGGGCCATCTGCTTGTCATCACAAGACCTGCTGAAGCTAAGAACCCTGGGATCACATGAGGAGCTCTAGAAGCAGAAGTGATCTACCTTTACTACCAAGAGGGTTTTACAGGTGGCAGCATTCCCAGCTAAAAACAGGAAGAGGGAGATAGACAAGAGAAGCAAAAAAAAAAAAAAAAACCAAAAAAAAAAACCAGGGAATATTTGGGGGGGCACTTTGGTTCCCCCTTTA
>NW_006206814.1:423588-433904 GCF_000334495.1 Tupaia belangeri chinensis
AAAAAAAAAAAAAAAAACCAAAAAAAAAAAACCAGGATATATTTGGGTGTGCATCTTGGTTCCACCTTGAATAAATCTTTTAACGTCTCTGAACCTCAGTTTTAGGGAATGAGACCCACCTTCCAAAAGTTTTTGTGAGTATCAGATCAGTTCGCAGGAATGAAATGCTGGCAAACATGAAGGTGCTCAGTAAATGCTTGTCCTATTCTGAACAGAATACACTGTAGCCCATGGAGAAAGTTACCATTTCAGAATTTGCCAGACTTTTCCCTGCCAGTGTGTGTGTGTGTGTTATTATCCATCATGGGGAATGAGGTAGTAACTGCCACCCCCGTAGCTGAGATCAGGACACCAGTTTCGCTGGCAAATACAAAGCCACACTCAAGTTAGCCCTCAGTAAACGTCTGTTGAGTGTGTGAATGAAGGAATGAAGGAATGATGGTGTGGTAGCAAGAGGAGTTAGGATTTCCTTCTTCCCACGTGCCTTGTCAGGTTCCTCTGGTTTCCTGACAGGCTGTAGACATGAAATCCACCTCGACTACAGACCACCTTCCATTGCATTTTCCTTGCCCTGTGCATGCTGTTCTTGTCTCCTTGGCTCGGTGTGGACAAGGTGATTTTAAAGCTATCTTCAAGTCCACATTGAATCATTCAGGTATCAAAATCCTCAGATTTATATCCCAAAGAAAATATTAAAAAGGTGGAGGGTAGGTACTCCTATAATTATGTGAAAGAGGGATTAAGACTTGTTGTAAGGCTGTTGTGCAGATTGAGTGAGGTGATACAATGAAAATTGCTTTGTATAGTGCCTGGCACATAGTAGGTGTTCACACAGTGGAAATTCAGCATTAGTGACAGTGTCAGTATTGAAACTAGGGAGGGAGTGGCTAGTGCTGAATGGAAGAAGAGGAGGAGAGTGTTAATTCTCAAGCATGCTCGGCCTGGAAGGGCTGAGTTTCAGAATTCAATTGTGAAACCCAGCTTATGCCCAGAACCTAAATTACACCTTGGGGCATGGGCATCCTGCCTTGAAATGGGAAATTTGGCAATTTCACAAGGATGCACAGCTGTGTCGCCAGAGCCGTTTAGTTCCACTTGAACTGGAGCAGGCGGTGCACCTTTGGCAACAAGAGAGCAGGTCCAGACAGCCTAGCAGCCAGCCCCCAGGAAGGGGAACTACACAAGAATACCAAGCAGCTTTGCACACCACTCCGGGAGATGCCGTGGGGGCTTACAGCAGGCCCATGGGGAGCAGACATACTTCTTGGATGTCAGTCCCTCCCAAGTGGGTCTCTGTCCTGCCCAACCCCTCCTCCCAGACACCTCACCTAGGTCCTTGCTAGCTACCAGCTGCCCCTCCTCTCCTCAGCAAGCTCTTTTGCGAGAAAGAGTTGTGGTGCTGAGAGATGATACTCTGGATTCTCCACACCCTCAGGAGGATGTCAGGTCCAAAGCCCAAATGCTTTTTTTGGATAAATTATTCTCAGGCATAATCAGGCCAGAACCTTATGTCTTTTTCGTCTCTTTCTGAGCATTGAGAATTTGAAGCTAAGGGTAAACAGATGCTGGTATGCTCAGGTCAGCTACCTCAGCCTCTTTGGGCCAGTCCCAGGATTCTCCAAGGAAGAGGAGACCTCAGGCATCCCAAAGATCCTGTCATGCTGGCTGAGGAGCCCATGGCCCAGTCCCCTGGACTGCAAGCTCAGGAAAGTCACTATAGGGGTGTATAGGAGCCAAGTGTTCTGGAAACATCACTGTGCATCTGTCCCTTGCTTCTCTAGGGGGTTCATGGGGCTGCCCTATTAGCGTCCCTCCAACAGAAAGTCCTCTTATTTATCCCACTTCCCTCCTCTCATTAAAATGTTCAAAAGCAGGCCAGCCAGTGACGTGGTGGTTAAGGCAGCTGGATCTCACATGGCCAACTGCACAGTTTGAGTCCCAGACCTGGTAGCTTGAAAAATGCACCAGGTGCATGCATGCCCCAAATCCTGAGAGAATAGAAGAGTAGGGATTATGGTGTCGCTTTCTCACTCTGCTTCCCTCAGCCCCATCTCTGGGAAGCACATAGGCCCTATAGCAATGTTTTTAAAATAAGGAAGGAAAGACAGAGAGAAAGAGAGAGAAGAAAACAAATCTCCAAAAGCACAGGCCTTGAACCACGAAGCAAAGCTGGAACTCATCTCTGAAAGATCCAAATCTTGGCAAATTGAATGCTCTCACAGCACCCTGTAGGACTTGGGAAAGAAACACAGGCCTGTTTTGGGGGGAGTATTTGTGGGAGAGGGTCTCCAGAGCAGATCTGCAGGGGTTGACTTCCAATTCGGCCTTCTCCTGCCTCCCTCTGGCTGGTGTGATGTGTGTTATTTTGAACTGGTTAATGTTAATCACTGAAACGAAGTAAAAGCAAGATAAATACACACATGTGCACACACGTATGTCCCCCAAACTGTCTTGTCCCAGGACATATTTCCTGCCTTCTTTTGTTGGCATTGTCTTCAAAGAAATAAACACTGAGAATTTTGTGGTAAGCATTCAGCTGCAAATAACTCACATGTATAGCAGTATTGGAGAACTCTTATTCTCACATTGTTCCAAATGCATTATCGCACTCCCATTACTTGTCAGATAGTAAACGACATCTGAGATTCCTGATGGCTTGGCTCAAGAAGCTCAGCATCAAAGGAGAAAAAGTGGGGGAGAAGAAGAAAAAACTAAACGTCTTCACCTGCGCAATAGCCACTGCGTGGGGCCCTCCCTGTACCTAATCTCCTCTTTCCATCCCTGAAGGCACTCTGAAGTTAATCATTGTTATCCTTGTACAGTTGAGAAAAACAAAGCGGAACAATTTGCCTGAGATCCCCAACTAGGAAGTGACAGAGCCAGGACTGAACCTGAATCCCAGTGATCCAAGGCTGTGACCTTCCCAACGTGCTGTCTACTGAAGGTCTCTGTGGGAAGACCTTCGGTACAACAGAGTGAAAAGCAAGTTGAGCGCCTTGAGTGCTTTGGGCAGGGTGTCACCATTTCTGTTCAGAGTTGAGGGACTCTGACTTGGTGGAGATGAGGTGACAGTCAGGTTGCACTTTGGAGACGAATACATCATCACACAAAGAAAGGGGCGTGGGCAGAATAGGGATGCCTGTATCCAAGTTCAACACCATATGTGGCTCCTGTGTTTTAACAGGGCAACCTAGTCCTGTGGTAATGACAAGTACGCTTCAGTTTTCATACATCCTGTTTCCTTGGTCAAAAGAGATATGGCTGTTCATACAAGGACAGGGTAGGGGAGGTCTTCAAAAAGTTCACGGAAAGTGTGCATTATGAAAATTGCGCAGGGACCAGCAGGTGGCATGGTGGTTAAGATGCTGGACACTCCCACATGGCCGACCAGGGTTCAAGTCCTGAATTCGGTGGCTTGCTTTCTCACTTCCTCTCTCTCTCATTCTCATCCTCTGTCTCTTTCTGGTCAAATGGAAAAATAAGTGAATGGGTGGTTGCCACTTGGCAATCTACCCGCCCAGCAACCTTTTTGGGTGTACTTTCTTTCTTTCCTTTCCTTTCTTTCTATTAAATCTTTTCTTTCTACCAAAAAAAGAAAAGAAAAATAAGTGAATTAATAAATAAAATGCAATAAATATTTATAAAAAAAAAAGAAAATTGCACATGGATTTCACATTTTTTGCACCAAAATAAACTTGTACTTAGTTGTATTTTTTCACAAACTATTTGCAGTACCCTAGTATTATCATATAGATGGTGTCTATTCTGATTGCTCAGTCATAATTTGAATGGTTTAAAGAACTGTACATTCAGGTTAGTAATCTCCTTGATCATTTTACCTCCAACTTCCATACTCTGACTTTGAATGAGTATATTTAAAAGGCGAGATGGGCTGATCCCATGGTGCAGCAGTTAAGCTCTGTGCATAAGAAGCTGAATCCCATATGGCCATTGCAGTTCAAATCCTGGCCCCAGTAGCCTGGGAAACAGGCAGAACACTTGGCATGGATGCCCAGAACCCTGATGGAGTGGAGAACTGGAGGATTGAGTTCATTTTCTCCTCTCTCTCTCCCTCTCTCTCTCTCTCTCTCTCTCTCTTGTAAGCCTGTGAATCTTCTAGCAATTAAAAAAAAAATGAGATTCAGGGAAGAACATAGATGTGGCAAAAGTCATGGACTCTCCCCACTACCCCGTCCAAGGTAGATTCCAAAACACATCAGTGGGTACGTTAGATCAGAATTGACCCAATAGGTTAGCAAAGGTCTGAAGGGCTAAAAGTTGGCATTCCAGCACCAGGGGTGCCCTGCTGATACCTGCATGCCCCACCAGTGAGCACGTGTTCTCAGGCCACGTTGCTGGGAAGGTTACTTACAAACCTCCCTTCACTGTGTCCCTTTCTAGAACCCACCGAGGGGGTGGCTTTCCCAGTTTCCCTGCTGTTTGACCTCTCTGGACCATTCATCTAAAAATACTTATTTTAGAGTAATTTTTAATTTTTAAAAAAGTAGTTTAAAGTTTCTAGATACTCTTTACCCAATTTTCTTTGTCACAATAACAATTAACTGTGCCTGTCTGAACCAGTTTGAGTCAGAAAACTGATTTGAGCCAGTCCAAACTGGTTTCAGCTAGACTGAACTAGTTCGACCAGTCTGAACCAGTTAACACTGGTTTGAGCCAACTGATCCAGTTTGAGCCAGTCTGAACCAGTTTCACCCAGTTTGAGCCAGTTAGGGCCAATCCGAACTGGTTTTGGCCAGTGCTAACCAGTTAGAGCCAGTCCGAACCAGTTTGACACAGTCTGAACCAGTTCAAGACAGTCTGAACTGGTCAGAACCGGTTTTGTCATTTATCTAAGGTGATAATGGATACTACATAGCACTCCAGGATCTATAATAAATCCAGGTGTCCTTGACCTTGGCTGCCCAAAAGACCCTGAAGATTGAGAAATTTTTGATCCAGGAAAAATGTCCTGCATGCACAGAGGACGTGAAGACAGTAACAATATCAACTATGGGGACCACAATTAGAAACCAAATCTTTCCCCAATTTAGCAACACCTAGGGTAACTATGCTGCCTGTCATCTTTGCTTTAGTTTTACCTCTTAGACATTTGATTCAACTTGGGACAAATATTTTCCACCTATAATTCTTCTTAGAAGGCTTCTGGGTCTTGCAGACTGCTAGGAGCCTGTAACCTCTACTCTTACCTCTGTTTTACTCCCATCTGTGAAAGAAAATGGTCCATGTCTTGTCTGTTTCCCTGTCAGAACTCTAAGTAGTCAGGGCTAGGACTGTCTGCTCCAATGTTTTATCCACATATTCAGTCCAGCACCAAGAATAAGAAATCCTCCTAATCACTCCCTAGCCAGCTGGCTGTTTGCATTTTCCAAAGGCACTGCCATAGTTATCCCAATCCTCCTATTCATCCCAAATGTGACTCTTATTGAGTGCCTTCCCTCCAATCTGGGTGAGTTTGTGACCATGGCAGAGAGATGCTGCCTGACTTCTCAGGTCAGGTCATAAAAGGTGGTGTAGCCTCCTCCTGCTTCACTTGGGGTACAGCTTCGTGGAAGCCAGCTGTCAACTGGAGAAGCCTGAGTCCCCAGGTAGGAGCCCATATAAAAAGGAACTGTGACCGTGGGCTTTCAGTCCAGTCAGACTTCCAGATGATAGCCAGCACTGGTTTGCTAGCCATGTGAGGGGGCCATCTTGAAAGTGGATCTTCCATGGGACCAGCAGTTGGCGTAATGGCTATGTCACTGATCTCCCATGTAGTTGACTGCATTTCAAGTCCTGGACCTGGTCTCTTAAACTCATGCCGGGCACGTGCGTGTGCATGCCTAAGATCCCAAGAGGAGAATGGAGGAAAAGGGATTGCAGCATGATCATCCTCCCTGGGCGGGGGTGGCGTGGGTGCAGGTAATGATTTCTTGCTTTCTATCTTTCTGTCTTCCTGTCGAGCACTGGTGCCCAAAAACCTCTCAAAAAAAAAAAAAAATTGGATCTTCCCATCTCAGTGTAGCTGCCTCTGCTGACTCTGGGTTGAGTAGAAACAGGTGACCCCTACCCAAACTACAGATTGATAAGCAAAACGAATGATTAATTATTGTTTTAAGCTAAGTTTTGGGGTGTTTTGTCATACTAACTAGAATGCCATCCATGTACAAGTGAAATCAAAGTTCTTTTGGTGACTACTCTGGACTTAAACATCAGGGGACTTAGTGCTGGAACTCACAGGCTGATTCGTACTTGAGTTTCCTTATGTTGTAGGGTGCCACCAAATGAACGACCACCAAAGCCAGATTAAGGTTAAAGGGAGTCTTTACTAGCTGGCCAGCAACTACAGCCTGAGGCTCGGGGGCTGAGAGTCAGAACTACAGTGCCAACTAAAGTTTGGGGTAGCCTTTTATAGGGGTCTGTTCCCAGGTGTACAGGGTTCCTATGTGAAAGCAGTTATGAAAGCTGAATCAAACAGGTTAATAATTTCTGAGGGGAGTGGGGTTTCCATGCAAGCAGTTTCATTGCTAAACAAAAGGGTTTGAGGCTAGTTAGCAAAGACAGTAGCAGGTACCGGATGTCATCCCAGATGCAATATGTCTAACACAAGCTCTTTTCTCATGGGAAGAGTAAGGTTTACAGAAGCAGAAAGCCATGTTAGGGTAAGGGAACGAAATGGAAAAACAGTTGCTCATGTGCAAGATCTAATGTGCAGCCTTCCATACTTACTGCCCTTCTTTCCTGCTCAGACTCAAGGAAAGAGAAATATCTGAATTCTGGGCTTTTTCCACATCATGATTTCTCTGATGGACAGCTACAGCTCCCAAGGAAGCAAAGACCAAATGCATACTGGCCATGCCATGAAGCTTCCTGCCATACACACTCTGTAGGTGGAGGTGTCTATGGGGGAACCAAAGGAATAAAGCTGGAGGCTGGCACAGGTCTACACCTACACAGCAAGGACACAGACGTTCCCTTCAAGGAACAGCTATTCTAGAAGGGAATACAATCCACTGTGACAGCACAAACACACATACTGAAGGTGTTCTCGCAAAGACTTTCTCCAAACAACACAAATGAGAGTCAGAATTAAAAGGATGAAAAGGTCAACTCAGCCTCTGGTGAAATAACAGGATCATTAATATTCAGGGAACATCTCACTGACATCATAGGAAAGAACACACATAGGCCAGTCCAGACTGCCTTGTACACTCCCAAACTAAGAGGAGGATGCTCATAAACATGTTCCAGAGGCTGGGGGTGGGGTGGGGGGCTCGAGGGTAGACAGGAAAGTGGACACACTAGTCAAAGGTACAAAGTTCATTTAGACAGGAGGAATTAGTTCTGGTGGTCAACTGCACAGCATAGGAGCTAGAGTTAATAATAATGAATTGCACATTTCAAAATTGCTCACAGCGGGTTTTACATGTCCTCACCACAAAGAAAAGGATTAATATTTGAGAGAGTAGGCATGTTCATTAGCCTGATTAAACCATTCAATACACCATGTGTATCAAAAACATCACAGTTAACTTCACAAATAAATATAATTGTTATCTGTCATTTGAAAATAAAATAAGGGCCAGCAGGTGGTTGTTAAGATGCTGGATCTCACATGGCCAACTCTGTGCTTAGAGAGCCCTGGATTCAGTGGCTTGGAAAACATACTGGGGGTGTGTACATGTGACTGAAATCCTGAGAGGAGAATGGAGGAGAAGGGATTGTGGGATGGCCATCCCTCCTGGGGAGTGATTTTTCAATTTCCCTCTCTGTCTTCCTCTGGTGAGCACACATGCCCTATGGCAAAAAATAAATAAATAAAACCCACAATCTTAAAAAATAAGTAAAATAAAACTAAAGATGTTGCATACTTGACAAACAGTACTTCAGTCAGGTAATCAAGATCAACTTAAATAGTGACAGTCATGTTGATAGCATGAAATTCTGATACACAACACTTCACCTTTGTACTTTCCTTCTCCTAAATTTATAATTCCAGTGTGATCATAAAGAAAACATCAGGGGGACCCCAGATGGCCAACTCTGTAGTTTGAGTCCTGGACCCCACCACTTAAAAATCACTCCAGGCACATGTGTGTGCATGCTCAAGATCCCGAGAGGAGAATGGTGAAGGAATTGTGGCATGGACATCCCCCTGGGGATGATTTCTCACCTTCTCTCTCTCTCCAGTAAGCATATGTGCTCTATAGCAAAATAACAAACAAACAAAAAAAACCCTAGAGAAATTTCAACTGAGAATTAAAAAAAAATCCAATTCAAAGACATTCTATGAAATATTTGACAAATACCCCTCAAAACTGTCAAGGTCATCAAAACCAAGGGAAGTCTGAGAAACTGTCATGGCCCAGTGGAGCCTAAAGAGATATGATGATCAAATGCAATATAACCTGGATAAGATTCTGAAACAGAAAGATATTAGGTAAAAATAAAGGAAATCTAAATTTAAAATTTCAGGTAATAGCTCAAACCAGTTCTGAGTGGTTCAGATTGGCTCAAATCAGTTCAATTTGGGTCATATTGGTTCAGACTAACTCAAACCGATTCTGCCCAGTTCAGACTGGCTCTGATTATGACCAGTTCAGACTGGCTCAAACTGGTTCAGACCAGGTCAAACCAGTTCTGACCAGCTCAACCTGGTTCTGACTAGTTCAGGCTGCTTCAGACTGGCTCAGACTGGGTCAGGCTGGTTCAGGCTGACTGAAATCAGTTCATATTGGCTTGAACTGGTTCTGACCAGCTGATATTGGTTCATACTCGTTCAAACTGGTTCTTACCAACTGAAACAGATTCATACTGGCTCAAAACAGTTCAGGCCTGCTCAGACTGGCTTAAACCAGTTTGGACTGGCTCAGACCAGTTCTGGCTTGTTCCGACTAGCTCAGACTGATCAGACCAGTTTGGACTAGTTCAGTCCTATTCAGGCTATGTTGAATCTGTCCAGACTGGCTCAAACTGGTTTGGTTGGGTTCAGACTGAGACTGGGTCTGTTCAGTTCTAACTGGTTCAGACTGTCTCTTTCAGGTTCAGACTGGCTCAAACCAGTTCAGACTGCTCTATCTAGTTCTGACCATTTCAGACTGGCTCATTCTGTTTCTGACCTGTTAAAACTAGTTCTGAACAATTCGGACTGGTTCAAAATGATTCAGACCGGCCCTGACTAGTTCAGACTGACTCAAACCAGTTCATACTGGCTCATACCTGTCCAGACCAGTTTGGACTAGTTATATTCTGTTCAGACTGGGTCAAATGGGTTCAGAGTGGCTAAAACTGGTTCAGACTAGGTCAGACCAGTTCTGACTGGCTTAAACCAGTTCTGACTAGCTCAAACCGGTTCAGATTGGCTCAGATCAGTCTGGACTAGTTCTGACCAGTTGAGACTGGCTCAGACCAGTTCAGTCCAACTCTGACTAGTTCAAGCTGGCTCAAACTGACTCAGACTCGTTTGGACTGGTTTAGGCTGGCTCAAACTGGTTCCAGCTGGCTCAGACTTGTTTGGGGATTTTGAGTATCTTTTCATGTGTTTTTTGGCTCTTTGTATTTTTCCCTTAGAGAGTTGTCTTTTCTGTTCATTCTCTCATCTTTCAGTTGGGTTGGTCTCCCCCACCCCCCCGGGTAAGTTGTTTGAGTCCTTTAGGGGTCTTATTTAAGAAGTCTTTGCCTAAAAGCATTAGTGGCACAAAGAGGTGTGGTATTATCTGTTGAAGATATTTCATAGTTTTTTTGTTTGTTTATTTGTTTTTCTCTTTAAATGTATTTATTTTTCCATTAATTCACTATACATCATTATAACATACAGATGAATTTTCCATCCAAAATACACTGTGTATTGGCTCAATCAAGCACATCAACATACATGTTATCAGCAAATAATTTTCCAATTCTTATGTCTTGTATACTTTGTTTTTCATTTTGCCATTCTTGATTCCCTATCCCTCACCCTCTGCCATGTCCCACCCTCCTCCCACATTGTCTCTGGTATCCATGGTTGCTCTCTATGACTCCCCCCGCATTTAATTGATTTGCTAATGAACTTAATTAGTCTAAATATATCCAATAGCTAGCACAGCTGATATATACCTATACATGAACCCAAGTCTGACTTTAGACATAAACCTCAGTGAGTAGAATGAGCATATTATAAAGTAGTACCCAGCTGGGGCTATATAGCTTACTGCAGTCATCAAATATGCATTTTTTAAAAATTTCAATATGAACAGTTTTACCGTTTTTTTTTCTCCTGAAACTTTTTATAAATTACTTAACACTCATTCCCTGAGCATCATCACCACATTCTAAAT
>NW_006206814.1:436133-446990 GCF_000334495.1 Tupaia belangeri chinensis
AAAAAAAAAGTCTTTGCCTATTCCAATGTCTCCCAGGTTTCTCCTGTGTTTTTCACCAGTAGTTTCATAGTTTGAGGTCTTAGGTTTAGATCATTGATTCATTTTGAGTTGATTTTTTGTTAATGGTGAGAGATAGGGGTCTAGCTTTATCTTTTTGCAGGTGGATACCCAGTTTTTCTAGCACCATTTACTAAAGATGTTTTATTTTCTTCACTGGATTGACTGGTACCCTTTGTCAAAAATCAGTTGGGGGACCAGCAGTTAGCATAATGGCTATGTTGCTGGACTCCCATGTAGTCAACTGCAGTTCGAGTCCCAGACCCGGTGCTTAAACTCACGCCGGGCGCATGTGCATGCATGCCCAAGATCCCGAGAGGAGAATGGAGGAGAAGGGATTGCAGTGTGGCCATCCCCCCTGGGGGGTGATTTCTCACTTTTGTCACTCTCTGTCTTTCTGACAAGCACACACGCCCTATAGCAAAAACCACTCAAAAAAAATGAAAAAGAGAGAGAGAAAAAATCAGTTGGCTGAACGTTTTGACAATTATTTCTAGGGTCTTTATTCTGTTCCATTGATCCACATGACTGTTTTTGTGTCAGTACCACGCTGTTTTGATTATCACAGCTCTGTAATGTAGTTTGAGATTTAGAGAATGAGATGGCTTCTATTCCATACTTCTTGTGCAGAATTGCTTTGGCAATACAGGGTCTTTTTTTTTTTTTTTTAGAGGTTTTTGACATAGGGCGCATGCGCTCGCCAGAAAGACAGAGAG
Source organism: Tupaia belangeri chinensis (assembly GCF_000334495.1). Taxonomy (NCBI): domain Eukaryota; kingdom Metazoa; phylum Chordata; class Mammalia; order Scandentia; family Tupaiidae; genus Tupaia; species Tupaia belangeri. The sequence continues at coordinate 436,907 of NW_006206814.1, forward strand.
AGACAGAGAGACAGAAAGCAAGAAATCTCACACACACACCCGGGGGGATGGCCATGCCACAATCCTTTCTCCTCTTTTCTCCTCTCAGGATCTTGGGCACGCATGTGCACGTGCCCAGCATGAGTTTTAAGCCACCGGGTCCAGGACGTGAACAGCAGTCGACTACATGGGAGTCCAGTGACATAGCCATTACGCTAACTGCTGGTCCCAGCAATACAGGGTCTTTCATGAGTCCAGACAAATTCTATGATTGTCTTTTCTAAATCTGTGAAGAATATCTCTGGTATTTGATTGGGATTAAATAGATTAATTTGAGTATACTTGCCATTTTGATTATAGTAATTCTTCCACCAGGAACGTGGGATATTCTTATACTTTTTAATGTCATTTTCAATTCCTTTTTTAGATTTTTCATAGTTTTCCTTGTAGAGGTTTTTGACCTCTTTGGACAGTTTTATTCCTAGGTATCTTATCATTTTACTGGTGAATCTTTATTATGTTTTTCTCCTGGTGTTTTAGGGGTTGTTTTGTTGTTATTTTTCCAGATCCCTGAGCAATGTTGTTAGGTTGTCTATCTGCCCCTTTCTTTGTTTTTCTTGTGAGCACTAATTGCCATGAACTTCGCTAGTATGATTCCTTTTGCTGTGTCCCATGAGTTATGAAAACTTGTATGTGTATTATAATTAATTTCAATGCATGATTTCAGTCTTAATTTTTTCAATGGTTGTGAAATCATTTAGAAGTAGGTTGTTTAGTTTCTTTGTGTTTTGTATTTTTGAGGGTTGTTTCTGTAGTTGATTTCGTGTTTAATTCCATTGTGATTGGAAAAGATGCTGGGTCTAGTTTCTTTACATATGAATTTGTAGGGTCTTGTTTTGTGTCCTATCATGTGGTCAGTCTTTGACAATGTCTCATGTGGGGATGAGGAAAATGTATTTTGTGGTTGTTGGATGAAATGTTATAGATATTTTTCAAGTCCATTTGGCTTATGGTACTGTATCGCTTTGTTTATTTTTTTCTAGGTTATCTGTCCAGAGGAGGTAGTGGAGTGTTGATATCCCCAATGATTACTGTGTTGCAGCCTTCCTCTCCCTTTAAATCTAACAGACTTTCACATATTTGAGTGCTCCAGTGTTGGGTGCATAGATAGTTATGATATTGTATATTTTTGGTGGATTTGCCCTACATAGTGTCAACCTTTGTCTCTTCTCACAGTTTTTGTCTTGAAGTCTATTTTGTCTGATATCAACATCATGACTCTAGCCTATTTTGGTTTCCGTTTTCATGGAATATGTTTTTCCACCCTTTCACTTTTGGTCTACATATGTCTTTATCAGAGAGGGGTGTTTCTTATAGAAGGAAGATAGAGGGTTCCATTTTCTTTTTTTAAAACCGTTCAGCCAGTCTGTGTCTTTTCATTTGAGAATTTAATCCTTTAACATTCAATGTTATTATTGATATTGCAGATGTAGCCCTGTCATTTTGTTGACCATTTTCTTGGTTGTTTTGTGTTCTTTTATTTTTCTCCCACCAAGAAGTGGAGTTTATTTCCCCTTCCCTTGAGCCTGAGTTGGCTTGTGTGTTTTGATGGACAGAATGAGGTAAGGTTGACACTACATGCCTCAGAAGGCCAGGGAAGAAAGGGCCATGTAGTTTCTTCAGGTTTCTCTTGGGGGATTTTAGCCTTTCAAAAAGCTATTTTTAAAAGTTCATCTCCCTCTAGGTGGCCACACAGACAGGTGGCACAATGGGTTAGAGTGGAGGTGAGGAATGGACTCAGCCTGCAAAAGTGTTGTCCTTACCTCTCATGCTCCTAAGAAAGACATATGTTTTCTGTGGATGTGTATGTGTATGAGCACACATGCTTTACACATATGTTCATATATGTATACATGTTTTTGTTAGGAAGTTGTGATGTCAGCTTCCCAGAGCTGTAGCATAAGTTGAATTCATGTTGGGAGGAAGCCACAAGTCTGTCTGGGACACACAGACCCTGTCTCCAAACCGGTTTGAGCCAGTCTGAAACAGCTTAAGCCCATCCAAACCGGTTTGAGCCAGACCAAACCAGAATGAGCCAGTCTAAGCTGGCTAGAACTGAGTAGAGCCAGTCTGAAATGGTTTGAGCCGGTCTGAGCAGGTAAGAACTGGTTTGAGCCAGTCTGAACCGGCTTGAGCCAGTCTGAACCAGTCAGAACTGGTTTGAGCCAGTCTGAACTAGATTGAGCCAGTCTGAATAAGATTGAGCTGGGTTGAACCAGTTTGAGCAAGTCTGAGCCAGTAAGAACCGGTTTGAGCAGGTCTGAACCAGTTTGAGCTAATCAGAACCAGTCTGAGTCAATCTGAACCAATTTGAGCCAGTCTGATCCTAATTGATCCAGTCAGAACCGGTTTGAGCCAGTCTTAACTGGCTTGAGCCTGTTTGAACCAGTCTGAACTGGCTTCAGCCAGTCTGAGCTGACTTGAGCCAGTCCAAACCGGCTTGAGCCAACCTCAACTGATCAGATCCGGTTTGAGCTGGTCCGAACCGGTTTGAGCCAATCAGAACTAGTTTGAGTCAGTCTAAACCAGCTTGAGCCAGCCTGAACCAGTCAGATCCACTTTGGAATATCTGGTTTGAGCTGGTAACTGGATTGAGCCAGTCTGAACCGGTTTGAGCCAGTCTGAACTGGACTGAGCCAGTTATAATTGGTTTGAGCTGGTCAGAACTGGTTTGAGTGGTGTGAATCAGATTGAGCCAGTCTGAACCAGTTTGAGCCTGTCAGAACCAGTCTGAGTTGGTCTGAACTAGTTTGAACCATTCTGAACCAGCTTGACCCATTCTGAACTGGTTTGAGCCAACCCAGTCTGAACTGGTTTGAGCCAATCTGAACAGGTTTGAATACATTTGAGCCAATCTGAACAGGTTATAACTAGACAGAACTGGTTTCAGCCATTCTGAATAAGTTAGACCCAGTCTGAATCAGTGCAAACTAGTCTCAACTGAATCAGTTTGAACCAGTTTAAGCCAATATGAAACAGAACTGGTCTGAACCAGTCACAACTGGTCTGAACCTGTTTGAGCCAGTCTGAACTGGTCAGAACTGGTCTGAATAGGTTTGAACCAGTCTGAACTGGTCAGAACTAGCTCAAACAAACTTGAGCCAGTCTGAACTGGCTTGAGCCATTCAGAACCAGTTTGAGCCAGTTGAAACCAGTGTGAGCCAGTCTGAACAGGTCAGAGCAGGTCTGAGCTAGTCTGAACCCATCAAAACCAGTATTAACCAGTTTGAGCCAGTCTTAACCATTCAGAATCAGTTTTAGCCAGTCTAAAGTGGTGTGAACTGGCCAAAATTTATTTTAGCTAGTCTTGATCAGTCCAAACCAGTTTGAACCAGTTTGAGCCAGTGTTAACTGGTCTGAACCAATTCTAGCCAGTCTAGGTTCACGCTAGTTTGGTTCAGACTGGCTCAGACTTGTTTAGACTGTTCCAAAGTGGTTCTGCCTGGTTCAGGCCAGTTCAAACACTTCCAAACCTATTCCAGTTAAGACTGGTTTAGACCAGTCTCAACTGTTTCAGACTGGTGACTGTTTCTAACTGGTTCAGATTGGTCCAAACTGGTTCTTCCTGGAACTAGTCTGAACCTGGAACCAGACTAGTTCCATTCTGAACCAGTCCTAACTGATTAAAACCAGTCCAAAGAGCTTCAGACTGGCTCAGACCAGTTCAGACTGTCTCACACAGGTTCAGAGTATTCAAACTCATTCAAGCCAGTTCAATCCAGTTGAAATTTGTTCAGACCTGTTCAAACCAGTTCAGACTGGTACAAACCAGTTCAGACTTGTTCAAGCTAGTGTAAACTTGTCCAGGTCCCCACTGGTTTGAAACAGTGGGTTCAGAACAGTTCAGACTGGTTCAAACCAATTCATACCTGTTCAAACTGGTTCATACTGGTTCAAACCTTTTAAAACTGGTTCAGACCAGTTCAGACTAGTTCACATCATTTCAGGCCAGTTCAAACTGGTTCAGAACAGGGATTTGGACCCATTGAGACTGGTTCCAACCATTTCATACCACCCCACACTGTTTTGCATCTGTTCAAACTGGTTCAGACTGGTTCATATCAGTATAAGCTTGTTCAAACTGGTTCAGACTGATTCAAACAAGTTCAGATGGGTTCAAATGAGTATAAACTTATTTAGTCCTGTCCACACTGGTTCAAACTGTCCCTGACAAGTTCAAACTGGTTCAGACCAAGAATCAAGTTGGGGCAGGGGAGAGAAGCAAAACATTGAAGGAACACAATAATGGAAAATTACCTATTGATGATAAGGTGTATGGTAATATCTTGGACTGAGCCAATATACAGTGCACTTGTGATAGGAAAACTCGTTTGATATGCTGTAATGTTACACAGTGACTGAATGCTAAATAAAAGAAGAAAGAAAATAAAGTAGACATCCAAGACCAAGATGGTCAAGAAAAAAAAAAAAGATTCAAGCAGAAATAAATGAAACATAAAAAATGTAACAATACAGAAAATAAATGAAAACAAAACCTGGTTCTTTGAGAAGATAAATTGACACATTATTAGTTAAACTACTCAAGAACAACAGAGAGAGTAACCAGATGAGTCAAATCAGCAATAAATCAAGCAATATTACAGCAGACATAACAGAAATACAAAAGTTCATAAGAGAATGCTATGAGTGATTTTGTGCCAACAAAGAAACAAAAAACTAGATGAGATGGACATATTTCTGGACACACATAGTCTACCAATATTGAACGAGGAAGAAATATAAAACCTGAATAGACCTATAACAAACAATGAGATCAAATCAGTAATAAATAGCCTACCAACAAAAAGAGGTTCCTTTAGCTTCATTTCTGAATTCTACAAAACATTTAAAGAAGAGCCAACCCCAATACTCTTCAAACTATTTCTAATGTTCCAAAAGGAAGGGACCCTCACAAAATTGTTCTGTGAGGCTTCCATTACCCTAATCCCCAAAATAGACCAAGACATAACAAAAGAAAAAGAAAACTACTTATCAATATCCCCGATGAATTCAGAAGCAAAAATTTTAAACAAGATACTAGCAAATTGTACTCAACAACACATTAAAAAGTTTATTCATCATAATCAGGTAGACTTTATTCCAGAGATGCAAGAGTTATTGAATATATGCAAAACAATTAATAAATATAATACATCACATTAGCATAGGAAAGATAACATATGATCGTATAAATTGATGCAGAAAAATATTTGAAAAAATGTACCTCTTCATGACTAAGACAGCAAAATTGGCATAGAAGGGACATTTCTGAATACAATAAGAGCCATCTATGACAAACCCATAATTAACACCATACTGAATGGGGAAAAACTGAAAGACTTTCCTCTAAAAACTGGGATGAGACAAGGCTGCCCACTTTCTCCACTCCTTTCAACATAGTACTGGAAGTTCTAGCCAATGTAATCAGACAAGAGAGTCAAATAAAAGGTATTCAAATAGGAAAAGAAGAAATGAAATTATTTGTATTTGCAGATGATATGATTATATGCATAGAAAACCCAAATGAATCCCTCCCCCCCAAAAAAAAAAAAATCCTGGAAGTGATAAATGAGTACAGTGAAGCGGCAGGATACAAAATCAATACACAAAAATTTATAGCATTTTTATACACGAACAATGAACATATCAAGGCAGAATTGAAGGAAGCAATTCCATTCACAATAGCCACAAATAAGTAAGATACCTAGGAATAAATCTAACCAAGAGAGTGAAAGACATCTACAAATAAAACTATAAAGAACTAAAAAAGAAAAAATTGAAAATGATACACAAAAGTGGAAAAACATACCTTGTTCCTGGATTAGAAGAATTAATATAATCAAAATGTCAATTCTACCCAGACTAACCTATAAATTTATGCAATTCTGATCAAATTACAAAATATTATTCGCAGAAGTAGAAAAAACAATCACAAAATTTATCTGGAATCGGGAACGTCGCTGGACTCCCACATGGCCAACCCAGTGGCTTGAAACACATGCCAGGCATGTGTGGGTGTTGCCCAAGATCCTGGGAGGAGAATGGAGGAGAAGGGACTGTGGTGTGGCCATCCACCATGGCGGTGCTATCTTACTTTCCCTCTCACTGTCTCTGTCTTTCTGTCGTTGGTGACCACACATACCCTAAGGCAAAAACCTCTTTAAAAAAAACAAAAAAGGTGGGGACCAGCAGGTAGTGTGGTGGTTAAGATGCTAGACACTCCCACATGGCTTATCACAGTTTGAGTCCTGGACTTGGTGGCTTGCTCGCTCTCGCTCTCTCTCTCTCTCTCCCCCTCTCTCCGTGTGTCTCTCTCTGGTCAAATTTAAATTAATGAATAAATAAAGTTAAATAAATAATTATTTTTTTAAAAAGACAATGGATGGGCCTGCCAGTGACATAGTGGTTGAGGCAGCTGGATCCCACATGGACAACTTTGCGGTTCGAATCCCAAACTTGGTAGCTTGAAAAACATGCCAGGCAGCTGTGTATTCATGCCCAAAATCTCGAGGAGAGAAAGAAGAAGAATTGTGGTGTGGCTATCCCCCCAGGGGTGTTTTCGCTTTTACTTTCTTTCACTCTCTCTTTCTCTCTCTCTCTCTCTCTCTCTCTCTCTCTCTCTCTCTCTCTCTCTCTCTCTCTCTCTCTCTCTCTCTCTCTCTCTCTCTCTCTCTCTCTCTCTCTCTCTCTCTCTCTCTCTCTCTCTCTCTCCAGTGACCACACATGCCCTATAGCAAAAACTAAAAAAATAACAACAACAACAAAAAAAAGACAAATTATTTTACAGCAGAAACCTAGTTTAAAGGGGAGGAATATCTGCTTATAAGAAGATATTTTGAATGAGAAGCTAGACGGTGGCGCAGCAGTAATGTAACAGAACCCCATTTGGGAAAGGCCCTGGGTTCATTTCTCAGAATCTTCCAGAGCGTGCAGGGGGCATATGCCCATGGGTGCATGATCTAGGCTGGCCGAGATGGAGTGGAGTGTGTGTGGCAGAAAGGCTGTTGGGGGTATCGCTCTCTCTTTCTGCCTCTCTCTCTTTTCCTCCCTTGGAAGAATTAAATGAACAAATGGTTTTAAAGATGTTTAAAATTATGAGAAAATTGAGAGAGAATCCTATTTATATGAATTATCCATGTAGCAGATATGTCATGTACGTGTTTATATAAGCGACTTAGACAAAATGTATATTCTCGGTCTTTTGGACAGTCATGATGCCTTTTTTTTTTTTTAGAAAAACATAGAAAATTACATCATGCCTTTTCCAATGACCAAATCAATTTTTCTTCTCCTAAACAATAGTGTATGAAATACCAAGGCAGAGGAAGAGGAGAGGATTAAAGCAGGGCTGGGCTGCTCCCGCAGCACAGTGGTTACACGCTGTGCACAGGCAACCAGACCCCACGTGGCTGACTGAGGTTTGGATTTTGGCCCCAGTGGACTGAAAACCATGCTAGGTACACACGCATGTGTGCACAGAATCTTGACGGGTGGAGAAACAGAGGGAAAAGAGTTGCAGCATGACCATGCCCTGCTAGGAGGTACCTTGTCTTTCTCTTGGGCAATCACATGTGCCCTCTGGCAATAAAAAAGGTACCCAGCCCTATTACAAGCCCCGCCCCCAGTTACTTGCAAAATAAAGATAATTAACTGGATATTTAGAAGAACAGCAAGGGGACCAGCAGTTAGCGTAATGGCTGTGTCGCTGGATTCCCACGTAGTCGACCGTGGTTCACGTCCTGGACCCGGTGGCTTAAAACTCACGCCGGGTGCGTGTGCGTGCATGCCCAAGATCCCGAGAGGAGAATGGAGGAGAAGGGATTGCGGCATGACCATCCTCCCTGGGGGGTGATTTCTCGCTTTCTGTCTCTCTCTGTCTGGGGAACGCACGCGCCCTATAGCGAAAAACCTCTTTAAAAAAAAAAAAAGAACAGCAAGTATGTCGTAAGAGCCCAGGAATAGGAGAAAAAAGGTAAAAGAGGAGAAAAGAGACTAACAGTAGAAAATTCCCACAAGATTGTGGAGCATTGCTTTTGAATGTACAGAGCATCCTAGAGAGGTGGACAGAACAGAACCACCAGGGAAAGTCGTTGAGAGTGGACACTGGAGCCCAGCAGCTGGGGTTCAAATCCCAGCTCTTTGTTCTCCAGCTGTGTGACTACGGGCATGCTCCTGTACCTCTCTGGGGGCTTTTCCTCAATTGCAACAGGGAGCGAATAAGAGAACCTGCCCTCAGGTTGCTATGAGGATTAGGCGGCAGGAGAGCCCCAGCCCTTCCAGCAGCTGTGACGCGTGGGGAGTGCTCAGTACCTATTAGCCAAGTCTCTCCTCGCCAATTCCCTCCTTGCCTTTCCCAGATGCAGATGTCATGCCCAATATGGACTGTGGGCAGCCAACCAAATAAACAGGAGGAGGGCCTTCCCCTCCCTGGAGTCCTGGGATCATGTGTGCATTGGAATTCTAGGTAGGGATCCTCCCCGTAACATCTGGGGCCCATTAATCTGTGGGTTTCCACCCCCAACACCATACTTGTCCTCATTCCAACGTGTTTTAAAAATTGGTTCCACATTTCAAGCACGTCAAGCCAGATTTTCGTTTGAGTCTCTCTTACATATTTGGAATTAGAGCCTCCAGAGCCTATTATGCAAATCCATGCAAATAGTATGCAAAGAGGCAGTAGCCCCAGATTGTGGGGAAGGGGAGTATGCAGGCCAGCACAAAGGGCCTTGAGTGAAAACGTGCGTGCGCTAGGAGGCCCTGGGTTGAAGGCCTTGCACGTTTATCATGACAGTAAGCATCGCATTCAGTTGTTAACCTTTTGTGCCAAGGAGGAGAGGTAAATGCTTGCTGATTTCCACATTGAAGGTGACAGTAGAGGTTGAAAGGAGGTGTTCAGGCTTGTAGTGATTTTTATGATGCAAATGAAAAGTTGCTTTGAAATAATGGCTGTGATCCAGGCTGTCTCCAACCAGCTGTGTGTTCTGTGTTCTTGGACAACTCACTTCATTCCTCCTCTGCCCCCTCTCTGAATTGAACAGGTTGGATTCGATGAACTAGAGGGCCCCTTCACCGTGATGGCACATCCAGCGTGACGGTATCCCTGAACTTACTTACTCTAGAGTCTAAAGAAGAAAGGGCTGACGAGTAAGGTTACAGTCCTCCTGGAAAGGAAAATAACTTCAGGGGGATGCTGGCAACTTGGGAGTAGGGGGTGGAGTGGTGGGTGAGCAGCAGCCAGGGCAAAGATATGTACAGAGACTGTGAGTCTTAGAGCAAGGGGGTTCCAGCCATAGCTCCCAGCTGGGAGGACTTCAGCCCCTGCGCTGCTCATGGTCAGAAAGTCTGGGGAATTTCTCGAGTATTTTAAAGACCAGCCTGTATTATCCCTTCTGCCTCTGGAGTGCTGCAAAGTTCCTGAGGCCAGGGTGACTTCTCTCCTACAGTGGCCTGTCCTGAGGTCAGTCAGTGTCCCCCTAAAGCTTTGTACTGCCCTGACACTGCTGCCCCAAAGCGGCTCTCCGTGGTGTCCAGGCTCAGACCGTATGGGACACATCTAGTGCTCCACCCCAGAACTCCTCTGGGACCTTAGTTTTAGTTCCAGCTGTTGCAGCAGCCACCAGCTGCACAGGTGTGACCTGACAGCCCCCCAGAGCTCCTCTGACTGCCCTGTGAGCCCCAGGCACCAGGAGGAAGTGCAGCGGAGGTGGAGCGGTCAGAGCACCCTCACCCTGAGGGTGGGAGCTGTGAGGGTGCTCCTTTCGGGCCTCTGAGAGGCTGCCTGCCAGGCTCCTTGGAAGTCTCCAGTGAGATTGAAGTGCCCACCTGCATCAGCTCACAACCTGCGCTCAGTGTGCCCAGTTTCCTTCATCTCAGAGCTCCCCCATAACTGAAGCCTCCTCCCTTCCTCCTGTAGACACCCGCACACAGGCTCTTGCCTCCACTCTCCTCTTCCAAAGCCTCTCTAACACAGGATACCCGTGATGGTCTGCGGGGCTGTCAGGACAGAATGCCATAGACCAGGGATGAAACCACAGGGATTCATTTC
>NW_006206814.1:447219-449471 GCF_000334495.1 Tupaia belangeri chinensis
CCTACAGTTCTGAAGACTGGCAGTCAAAGATCAAGGTGCCGCCCCAGTCGGAGTCCTCCAAAGCCCCTCCATGGCTTGCAGATGGGCAGCCTCGTGCTGCTCTGTCATCACATGGTCATCCCTCTCTGCGTGCACTACCTCCTGGTGTCGCTGCCCTGACCTCTTCTTAGAAGGACACCGGTCAGGCCACCAACCTCACTTGACCTCGTTTACCTCCCTGATGGCTCTGTCTCCAAGTACAGCCTCATTTTGAGGTATGGGGTATTAGGAATTCCTTCAACACAGGAATTTTGGGTGAACACAATCTAGCCCTTAACGACACTTACACTGAACCAAGGCACTCATGTCTAAGCAGAAGCTTATAAGGGAATATCCGTCAGAATGTCCGAGGTCACTACCGCCAGCCCCCGGAATTGAGTGCTCCGTTGGTGTTTCGCTGCAGAAGAGGGGCTGGTGTGACAACTGGTCAGAGCACAGTGGCCGTTGTAGGTGTGCCTTGTAGTCATCTTCCTCCTCCTCCTCCTGTCCACCTGCTAGTGGCTGACCAGGAAAAGCAGGCAGTTCGGAGACGACCCTGGTTTCACATGCTTCTGCTACCGTGTGACTGCACAGAACTTAATCTCCCGAGCTACAGTTTCTTATGCCGGCGAGTGATCATGAAGATTAAGCCGAGTGTGTTTTTAGGACTCGAATAAGCAGAGAGCATTGTTGGTACATCACCTAGGTCATGAATGCAAGTAGTTGAGGGCTATTCACGTCCTAGAGAGGGTGAACCTTCAGCTTGTGCAATCCCGAGCCCCTTGGCTGCCTTCTACCCACGAAGCTACAAGTGGACACTGGTCCACTCCGAGGCTTCACCTCACACCGAATGACGATCCTGAGCCTTATAAAAGCGTGCCGGGGAGCTCTTCCCCCTCTGCTTTCTAGAAGCTGAGAGGGCCTTGGCCTTCCCATCTCGACACCCACAGGAAAGCTTCTGTTTTGGCTGATTGTCCTGCTGGAATCTGGGATGGGAGAAAGGCTCTGGGAGAGTTATCAGATAGAGTGGAGATCTCCACCCATCATCTGGGAGGCCTGAGAATGACCAGAAGGGGTTCGTGTGAACAAAGAGGGTTAGCAGGTCAGAATCCGGCCCTCGGGCTGTCCAGCGACTCAGCAGCAGGGACAGGACAGCCTGTCTTAGTCTACAATCTGAATAAACCCTGCATCTTGCGGTCTGCCACAGTGCTGTTATGATTAAGAGAATTCACACATGTTTAGAAAAAATTTTTATAAGTTTTTGTTTTGCGCATTTCCTTATGAATTAAAAGTGTACACATTGACTACCGTGCAAAAACCGTGTGGTATTTTCCTTTTTGTTTTTTAATGTTCAAAAGAGCTCCTCCTACTCAAAAAGCCCGAGCATCACCAATGAAGATTTTCCGCGGAGCATAGCCATAGGAGTGCCTGTGAAAAGCTGTTGACAAACCACAGAACCAGCTGGCTCGTAGAAACGCATCTTTGATTCCACCCTCTGTCCTAGGTGCTCTGCGGGTACCAGACCTGGCCGCCACCTTGCACCCCGTCCCCTTCTATTTGTCACCCCCCCCGCCCCCAGCACTGACGTACCCTTGCCTTGTGTTAGGATTATTTGTAGAGGTATGCAAGTTCGTCCAGGGCCGGGGCTGCTCTACTCACTTTTGTGTCCTCAAGGCTGGAGTGAGGGGGGACCCCTTTGTTCGGCGAGTGGCCCTGCGTGAGCAGAGGTCTGCCCGCTCACGCCTGGTCTGGTTTCTGAATGGAAGGTTCAGAAAAGAGTGCAGGAGTGGGTCAGCTCTGCCCAGCCCAGCTTTCCTATGGGACTCGGTGGCTCACCCCAGGCTGCTGGCTTCCCTGTGGTCAAACTGGCCTTAGACTGGACTGCAGAGGAGGGGGCAGATGTGGAGGCCACCGGCCTTGTTCCGCACCCCAGCCCAGCCTGTTCTGGGAGGGATGATGACACTTGAGAGGCACTGGAGGAAGGAGAGGTCTGGCCAGTCAGGCTGAAGCTAGTTCCCCTCGTGCTGGCTTCTCCCCTGGAAGTTGCTGGGTGGCCCCTGTCGCTACTCCACTTAGGGTTCTGTGTCCCCCTGAGTGTGGAGCAGCAGAGTGGGCCTTGGGAGTGCTCCCGACATGGCCCTGACCACCTGAGCTTGCCAAGGTCGTGAGTAAGGAAGGAACCGCGAGCCGAGTCCTGGTATCTCACCTCCTCTCTCTCTCCCTTCCAAGGCCTC
>NW_006206814.1:450025-451059 GCF_000334495.1 Tupaia belangeri chinensis
CGTGAGCCGTTGTAGGTGTGCCTTGTAGTCATCTTCCTCCTCCTCCTCCTGTCCACCTGCTAGTGGCTGACCAGGAAAAGCAGGCAGTTCGGAGACGACCCTGGTTTCACATGCTTCTGCTACCGTGTGACTGCACAGAACTTAATCTCCCGAGCTACAGTTTCTTATGCCGGCGAGTGATCATGAAGATTAAGCCGAGTGTGTTTTTAGGACTCGAATAAGCAGAGAGCATTGTTGGTACATCACCTAGGTCATGAATGCAAGTAGTTGAGGGCTATTCACGTCCTAGAGAGGGTGAACCTTCAGCTTGTGCAATCCCGAGCCCCTTGGCTGCCTTCTACCCACGAAGCTACAAGTGGACACTGGTCCACTCCGAGGCTTCACCTCACACCGAATGACGATCCTGAGCCTTATAAAAGCGTGCCGGGGAGCTCTTCCCCCTCTGCTTTCTAGAAGCTGAGAGGGCCTTGGCCTTCCCATCTCGACACCCACAGGAAAGCTTCTGTTTTGGCTGATTGTCCTGCTGGAATCTGGGATGGGAGAAAGGCTCTGGGAGAGTTATCAGATAGAGTGGAGATCTCCACCCATCATCTGGGAGGCCTGAGAATGACCAGAAGGGGTTCGTGTGAACAAAGAGGGTTAGCAGGTCAGAATCCGGCCCTCGGGCTGTCCAGCGACTCAGCAGCAGGGACAGGACAGCCTGTCTTAGTCTACAATCTGAATAAACCCTGCATCTTGCGGTCTGCCACAGTGCTGTTATGATTAAGAGAATTCACACATGTTTAGAAAAAATTTTTATAAGTTTTTGTTTTGCGCATTTCCTTATGAATTAAAAGTGTACACATTGACTACCGTGCAAAAACCGTGTGGTATTTTCCTTTTTGTTTTTTAATGTTCAAAAGAGCTCCTCCTACTCAAAAAGCCCGAGCATCACCAATGAAGATTTTCCGCGGAGCATAGCCATAGGAGTGCCTGTGAAAAGCTGTTGACAAACCACAGAACCAGGTGGCTCGTAGCAAGGCATATTTGATTCA
>NW_006206814.1:451159-452652 GCF_000334495.1 Tupaia belangeri chinensis
AACCGCATCTTTGATTCCACCCTCTGTCCTAGGTGCTCTGCGGGTACCAGACCTGGCCGCCACCTTGCACCCCGTCCCCTTCTATTTGTCACCCCCCCCCGCCCCCAGCACTGACGTACCCTTGCCTTGTGTTAGGATTATTTGTAGAGGTATGCAAGTTCGTCCAGGGCCGGGGCTGCTCTACTCACTTTTGTGTCCTCAAGGCTGGAGTGAGGGGGGACCCCTTTGTTCGGCGAGTGGCCCTGCGTGAGCAGAGGTCTGCCCGCTCACGCCTGGTCTGGTTTCTGAATGGAAGGTTCAGAAAAGAGTGCAGGAGTGGGTCAGCTCTGCCCAGCCCAGCTTTCCTATGGGACTCGGTGGCTCACCCCAGGCTGCTGGCTTCCCTGTGGTCAAACTGGCCTTAGACTGGACTGCAGAGGAGGGGGCAGATGTGGAGGCCACCGGCCTTGTTCCGCACCCCAGCCCAGCCTGTTCTGGGAGGGATGATGACACTTGAGAGGCACTGGAGGAAGGAGAGGTCTGGCCAGTCAGGCTGAAGCTAGTTCCCCTCGTGCTGGCTTCTCCCCTGGAAGTTGCTGGGTGGCCCCTGTCGCTACTCCACTTAGGGTTCTGTGTCCCCCTGAGTGTGGAGCAGCAGAGTGGGCCTTGGGAGTGCTCCCGACATGGCCCTGACCACCTGAGCTTGCCAAGGTCGTGAGTAAGGAAGGAACCGCGAGCCGAGTCCTGGTATCTCACCTCCTCTCTCTCTCCCTTCCAAGGCTTCCTCCTGCTCTTGGCGCTGACCGAAGCCCTGGTATCTGCCGTCCAGGACCCAGCTCCCGAGGAATCTCTTCAGGTCCTCCCCTCAAGCACTGCCCCAGGCACCATGGCGACAGCACCCCACATCTCTGCCAGACACTCCTCGGTGGTGACACTGACCCCCTATCCTGACGGCCATGGACCCTCCTCCCAGGCCACAGCTCCCATGTCAACGATGATGTCCCGTCCTGAGGGGCAGCACCCTTCTACAAGCACCATCTCCACAATCGTGGTGACGACCTTCCATTCTGAAAGCCCCCTGTCCACAGGGCCCCCTCCAGCTGCCACGGCAACCACACCCTCCCACTCAGAGGGCCGCAGCCCTGGGGAGGCCGTCTCCACCATCCTGCTGATAAAGCCACCAGGAACCACCAGCCGCCCCACCACAGCAGCCCCCCGGGCCGCCACACGCAGGCCCCCCAGACCCCCAGGCTCTTCCCGAAAGGGGGCTGGCAGTTCATCGCGCCCTGTCCCGCCTGCACCGGGTGGCCCCTCTGGGAGGAGGGAAAGCCAGCGGGGACGGAATCAGAGTTCTACACACCTGGGCCAGAAGCGGCCCCTGGGGAAGATCTTCCAGATCTACAAGGGCAACTTCACAGGGTCTGTAGAGCCAGACCCCTCTGCCCTCACCTCCAGGACCCCACTCTGGGGCTACTCCTCCTCACCACAGCCCCAGACAGTGGCCACAACCCAGC
>NW_006206814.1:452667-461724 GCF_000334495.1 Tupaia belangeri chinensis
CCGCCCCCCGCGTGCCTGCAGAGGACCAGCCAGGCCGTCACAGAGCAGACCAGGGGGGTGGCTCTGCTCTCACCAGCCAAGGAGAGGGGCCGGAAGCCACAGCAGCCTCTGGTGCCCCTGCCAGTCCACAGACTGCCCCAGTGCCTTCTCAGCGCCCCCGTGGCGGCCCGCAGGATGGCCCCAGCCCAAGTGACTCTTGGCTCACTGTCCCTCCTGACACCAGCAGAGCGCCATCTGCCGGCTCTGGGGTCTCCACAGCTGCCACGGGGCCCACCCAGGCTGCCTTCACTGCCAGCGTCTCAGCCCCTTCCCAGGGGAGTCCTCAGGGAACACCCACAACCCCACAGGCCCCACCCCGTCCCCCCGCGGTCTCAGAAAGCAATGTGTCTCCAGCCGAGGGGGACACTGGAAAGCACTGTGTCTCCAGCCGAGGGGGACACTGTGGCCACCCCCACCGTGACCGACAGGCTGCCCAGTCCTCTCTCCACAGTGGTGTCCACAGCCACGGGAAACTTCCTCAACCGCCTGGTCCCCGCTGGAACCTGGAAGCCTGGGACAGCAGGGAACATCTCTCATGTGGCCGAAGGGGACAAGCCCCAGCACAGAGCCACCATCTGCCTGAGCAAGATGGACATCGCCTGGGTGGTCCTGGCCATCAGCGTGCCCATCTCCTCCTGCTGTGAGTGCCCGGCCCTGCCCCCCCACCGCCCGCCTCCCATCCCACCACCACCAACCTGGCCCCAGAGTGCCTTCTAGGCAGCCCTCACCAAACAGGCCACAGAGATTCCCAGGTGGCAGATCAAGACTCACAGTCTCCCCGGCTCTGCTCTCCGGCTCTGCCGGGCCGTGGCTCCGCTGCCCTCTGACAGAAAGCGGAGATCCCCAGAAGCTGGGGAGGACTCCCAGGCTGTCTCCCCCAACCCTACACTTTGCAGAAAGGCCAAGGTAGATCCCAGACTTAGTGCAGGCAGGGCTGGGAGGGGAGCTCAGCACCTGTCTCCAGCCCAGCGCTCGGGCACCACCTCGCCCGTGGCTCTAGCGACAGGCACCAAGACACCAGGTGAGCCCTGGCGTCCTCATTCACAGCCAACAGCCAGCAGGGCCCTCGCGTCGCTCCTGCTCCTCTGTCTCCCTTGTCCTTTCTCTGCCTTCCTCCCTCATCTCTCCTCTGGCTCTCTCTTCTGAGAAGAAAGAGGAAATAAAGCTTTCATCTGGTGGAAGAAGTTCTGTCCACCTTGGCAAAAACAGTTCTCGCACCTCGCAAGGACCAGACAGTTCCATGCGCTTAGCCGCTCTGCCTCACCCCGGCCTGCTGGGCCCGCGGTCAGGAACTGGGTGGTGTGGACCTTACTGCTAGTTTTTGCTCCCCAGGCCCCGGCACCTCCTCGCGCCACCTCGCACACTTCCCCTGAGTTCTCTGTAAAGAGTCTGATGTGACTTCCCAGGACTTCACACCTTCCTTTATGTCTCCCTGCCTGCTTGATCCTGGAGTCTTAGAACTGCTCTGACAGCCTCGCAGGCTCCGCGCGGGCGCTCTGCCCACCCCCACATGGCTACCGTGCGGCCGCCCCTGAGAACAACTGTCACCCTCACTCCTGGGACAGCTTGTTCTTTGACTCTTCAGGTTGTTACCCTCTTTTTACTTTTCTTTTTTTTTTAAAAAAAGAATTATTTTATTTGGTACCAGCAGTTGGCCTACTGGCTATTTCGCTGGACTCCCATGTGGTCGACCTCATTTCGAGTCCTGGACCCAGTGGTTTAAACTCACGCCAGGCACATGTGCATGCATGCCCAAGATCCTGAGAGGAGAATGGAGGAGAAGGGATTGTGGCTGGCCATCCCCCCGGCGGGTGATTTCTTGCTTTCTGTCTCTTTCTGTCTTTCTGGGGAGTGCACGTGCCCTGAAGCAAGAAAACATCTCAAAAAAAAAAAATTATTTTATTTAACTTTATGTATTTATTTATTTGTTTTTATTTTGCCAGAGAGGGGCAGAGTGACAGAGAGAGAAAGTGAGAAATCAGCATGTCCCGGACTCGAATTGTGGTCAGCCATGTGGGAGTCCAGCACCCCTAGCCACCATGCCACCTGCTGGCCCCCAGGTTGTTACTCTCTTGAAGGCCTGAAATTTGCCTATTCATAATTCCTAGTCTGTGGTCCTAAGCTGTGCCACCTTCTTTCTTTCTGTCTTTCTTTTTTTTTTTTGAGAGAGAGATTTTTGCTATAGGGCACTTATGCTCACCAGAGAAAGACAAAAAGCAAGAATTCACCCCAGGGGGTATGGCAACACCGCAATCCCTTCACCATTTTCCTCTTGGGATTTTGGGCACATGGCATGCCCAGCATCGATCTGGGATTTGAACCACAATCGACTACATGGAAGTCCAGCAAGGTAACCATTACGCCACCTGCTGGTCCCCCTAAACTGTGCATTCTGAACCCACACAAGACAGGTCCATCTAACAAGCCCGGAAACACCCAAGGTGACTCTCAAAGGGCAGTCTTCTCTTTGTCCAAGCTGCTTGTCCCTGTACCTTTGTGTCTTCACAGGGCTGCATTTCCCTGGGCCTTGCCTTGTCTGTCCCTGGACAGCCCCCAATTTATCCCTGCTCCCCCAGAAAGGAGACCTGGCAGAGGGAGCCAGTGGTGGGCGTCTTCATCTGCACCAGGCGGACCTCGCTGGCATCAGCTCTGCAGGTCGTACTGACTTCACGTCACATGGCGGGCCTGCCCTGCTCTCGTAGCCTGGGAGGCTTCTGACGGGGCAGTTCGGCCCGCTCTCCGCAGCCTTCCTCTATGCCAGGGGTCGTTATGCGGGTGGTTTGTGCATTCGGCATCGTCTGTGATCTCCACTGGGCACTGTGCTCCAACGGGATCTTCTAACCAGAGCCTGGATTCTGGCCAGGAGCCTCTTCTGCCAGCGTTCTTCCTCCAGGTTAATGAGCAAAGCAAACTTTCTAGGTCGGGGTCGGCAGCCTGTCTGCACAAAGACCCGACTCAGGAAAAGTTAAAGGGTTTGCAAGGTACCTATTTCATTCTTAATGAAAGCAGCTTTCTTGTCTCTCATGGAAATACTCGTGTTCTTTTTATCTCCTAATTTGTCAGAGGGCATATGTGCTCACCAGAGAGAGACAGAGGGGGAGCGAGACAGCACCCTCCAGTGGGATGAGGTCACACTGAGCTCCCTTGTCCTCCACCTCTCCGTCCTGTCAGGATTTGAGGCCTCCTGTCTGGGGCATCCAAGCATATGTGCCCAGCATGTTTCTCAAGCCATGATTAGCCCTGTAATTTCTAATTCCTTCAACCATCAGGCCATAGGACTGACCCAATTCTTAAAACTGTGATTGCTCACTTCTAAAACAGAAAAATGATAATAAGAAAATGTACAGTACTAGCCAATAAATTATTTTATTTCTTGTTCACATTTAGTTGTACATCTCCATAGCACACAATATTGTTTTGCAAAAGCATGTGTTAGGTTTGTATGTGAGAAGCAACCACAATAGAGACAACTTTGTAACTTTCTATCCCTTACATGTGTCTCACATGCTCTAGTTAACAAAGAAAGTTCCAGTATTTTTTTAATAATTGAATCCTTAAGACAGACCAGCTAGAGAAATCAAATAAGAACAGAAACAAGCAAACGCATTCCAAGGTGCCAGGCTGTTCTCTACAGCTTGTAGGTAGGGGGTAACTTGCCCCCGGTCTCTAATGGACCCTTACACAGTGAGTCAGCTCAGATCTGCTGATGCAAAATCTGTTTGATTCAGTGCGGTATTTCCCATGTCCACTCTGTGCCAGGGAATCAGGGATGTCTCCCTCCCCAACTGCCAGCACCACCCACTCCCTGGGCCTCCCCCTCTGCCTGGGTCAGATAGCTCCGCGCAGACCTAGCTTGTGCCCGATAAGCCACACACCCACCTGCATCCTGCAGTTCTAGAATGACTGCTGCTTCTCCTTCAGCCCTTCTGCTGTGTAAGGTAGAAGTTAGACCAGATTATGACGCAGAGTTGAAAAGCCCATGAGCTGCCATGTGTGAAAGGAGGAAGGGCACAGCCTGGAACGTCCCCTCAAGAATGCCCTGGCACCTCGAAAGGAGTCTGCAGGTACTGGAGATGGAATATATTACTGCCTAAAGGAAGATTTAAACTTGTGTTCAAAGTAGACTCTCACAGCCCCTGGGAACCACAGCCCCACCTCGTTTGGCATCTGTATTGCATTTCTACCACCTGCAAGGGATTGACTCCCCTAAGTCCTCACTCTGCAAGGCCCCTCCCTCGGCCCTGGCTGCCTCCATATCAGCTCCAAGTTCTCAGTCATGGCCCAGTCCCATCTTTGACCCAGCGAAGGCCCAGTGAGAAGGACATTAAGATTGTCCAGCTTTAGGGCCCTATGCCCTTTCTGTAAATACCCTCATCGGTTTGGGCTGTTTTTATTGCTCGGCCTTCGTCACCAAGCAAGTAGTCCTCTTTGTGATCTGAGGACACCCATGTCAGACTTCCTCAGTGGCTCCATCTGAAGCTACTCTGCAGACCTCAAAGAAGGGTCTCAGCCTTTGCCAGCTTGCCAGCTGTTTCTGGCCATCTGCGTGTGCACCTGGCATGCACTGATCTCCTCTCATCTGACTTTTCAGACTCGGCCCTGCTGGTTTTGGCGGTCAGTTCAGATGGCCAGAGGTGCTGGTCGGTCCTCTGCCTCACAGAGGGTGAGCACAGCAAGTCCACGTCACCTGCCCTTCTCGGCCACAGCCCCCCTGTGGCTGCAAGGATGGCTGTGCACCAGGGCTGAGAAATGCCTGTCTCCTGAGCCCGGTGAGACACTCTCAGCTGACATAGCTGCAGATGTGCTAAGACCGGAAATTGGATCCAGGGCAATCTGGGCGAGGGCCAGGAAGCCGCGTTGCTCTTGAGCTGGTCTCTGCTGCCACCATCAGGACACTGGACGCCTGTGGGCCTGCCGCTGAAGTGCTCCTCACTCCACCATCGTCAGTGCTCTGGGGTTTCAGTTTTGTGGCTCTGTCAGGCTCCCCGGTCTGTCCTGTACATGTGCTGTACATCAATGGATATTCTTGAGGATGTCTTTACCCAACTTCCCTGTGAGAAGATGGAGCTTGATGGAGGGTGAGACCAAGAAACAAGGCCACCTGTAGCAATCCAAGTTGAGCCTGGCTGAAACAGTAGCACCTCTCTCTGGCCATGGACACTCAAGGGTCCATGGACACCAGCCCCAGAGCAGCCTGGCTTCCTTACAGAAACGGGTTCTATGTGTGCCCAGTGACTTCGGCAAAGTTAGTTTAGTTGTTCAGTGAGTGTTGGGGCTGAGTGGATGTACGTGCTTGTGTGATCACAGGCCCTAAGCAGTTTGTAAAACTTAAGAAACCCAAGTTCAGAATGACTACTGCCAATGAAAAGAGTAGAAGAGATTGGGACCACAAGGGAATGTGGCCAGGAGGCTGGTCTCCTTGGGACTGATGGCCCAATGGGAGGAGGAAGAAGGCAAGAAGCCTCAAGTGAGGCAGGGCTATCTGGGGATGTCACTTGGCCTCACCGTGTTACACCCAAACTCTGATAACTCTTCTCTTTGATTGCCAACCAACGTGTCCTGGAGAGAACCTCCTTGGGCTTCTACAGGTGAATCCCCACCTGCCAGGCTCGGGAGCCACTAAGCCCCACCCCACACCCCAGTTTCCCCAGGCCCATTGTCTCCATCCAGCCTTGCCTCCTGATACATCCTGAGGCCTCCCCCATGGCCTCCTCCCTCAGCCTCCAAAGAAGGGAACTTCCACATCCTGGCTCACCACTCACTTTGGCACCACTAGAATAACCCTTCCCCACCTTCATCTCAGGGTTCTCATCTAGAAAACAAAGAAGCCAAACTGCATTATGTCCTAGTTCCCGGTCCTCTTTAGCTCCTTGAACGTCAATTCCACGTGGCTCACTAGAAAAGAATCCTTGTATGCTAGAAAGACTTGGCTTGTGAAATCAAACACATCTACATATAAACCCAGCTCTTGCCACCTGTTGGCTGTGGGACTTAGACCAGGTTCTTAACTGTTGATCCAATGTTTTCTCATCCATAAAATGGGACTAATATCCCTAGGTTAATTTGAGAGGCAGGCACCAAGACAGGATTGAGCATACAAGAGAACTTCCTTGGGAGAAACACCTGGAATAGGCAGGCTAGCCCCAGGCTACAGTGCAGGCCTGACACCCACTGATGGAAAGGGAGAGGAGAGGAGAGCTGGTAGGAAGAGTCTTGGATGCAGTACAGCTCTAAGAAAGTTTCTGCCGGACTGTAGTTCTTGAGCCATCAGGGGAGTTCCATGTCCCACAGGGAGTAGGACCCCTGCCACAGTCTGTCCTGGCAGCCTGAAGAACATGGCCTTGGCACAGACATGGTGGGGTTTCCAGAGGATTGGAAGCTGGTCTGTCATCACTCCATGCTTCAGGAGCTCGGACGGGGCATTTTCATGGTTGCAACACCAACCTGGAAGGCTTGGGACGATGAGAGGTAGTGCACATTAGGTCTTACCCCGGTGATGCCATGGACGAAGTGCTCCATGAACAGTGGTGATCAGATAGTGATTATTGTTCTTATTGTTAGGGTTTTCAGTGCCTGCTGAAACAGAACGGGAGAGAACAGTTGTAGCAGGTGTTTGTAAAGGTTAGGTTGCCGGAACTGGAGGGTTTTTGCATTTGTCATTACCCAGGTCACATCACCTGAAAGCATGTCCCACTCAGAAATGTGAGCGTGGTACCCAGGGTGCCATCTTAAAACTAGTGACCACTCCTCTTCCTGTCACCCATCTGACAGGCCGGGGATGACTCCCCATTGACATCCCTGGGAAGCCTGGGGAGTTTACTTAATTCTTAGCCATTGTAAAACTCAAAGGCATAGGCACCTCACCGGCTTCCTCAAGAGTCTTATTGGGTATTGTCTTCAGAGGAATGGGGTGGTGAAAAGAGTTGGAGTGGTCAGAGCTGCTGCTGCTTTTCTTTCTTTTCAGTCAAGGGTTTTTCGACCGTGCATTTGTATCGAACTGTGTAGTTTACAAAATGCTCCACAGAAGAGGCAACTTTGAAAAGCTTAAGGAAAATAGAATTTTTAAAAAATTAACAGTTTAATTTTTATTTATTATTTAGCCTATCCCGAAAAAACTGGAGGAACTAGAGGACCCGCCAAGTGGCATGATGGTTCATGTGCTAGACCCAGCAGCTTGAAAGATATGCCAGCCACTTGTGCATACGGGCCCCAAATCCTGAGAGGATAATGGAGGAGAAGGGATTGCAGAGTGACCATTACCCCTAGGAGGTGATTTCTCATTTTTTTTTCCTCTCTCTGTCTCTCTCTGGCTAGTGCACATACCCTATGGCAAATTAGGTAAATACTAAATTAAAATTTTAAAAAATTGAGGCCCCTGGAAATTTAACCAACTCTGTAGTCTTTTCAAATTATTCTCAGGAGAGAAAATGGGTGCTCTTTAAAGATTTTTCAAGAGAGGGAACAAAAAGGATCGAAAGGAGCACAACCAGAACTGTAAGGTGGGTACTTAATGGTCTCCCGTTGAAAAGCTCACAAAATTGCTCTTGTTTAATGAGAGAAACCAGCAGAAGCTTTGCCATGGTGGAGAAGACTCTGCAGTGACCTTCCCCAGGCATCTTTGTGCTAACACGTGGGCTGACTTTCTGAAAACACCCTTATCATAGACAGATGTCATCATTCTTTGACCTTCCAGAAAGTCAATAAGCAAAATGCCTTGAGCACCCCCTCACAACTGTTGCCATGGCCCTTGTTCTTGGCCGGCCCACTTTTGCTTTGACTGGGTCACTTCCGCAGCTTGTTCTCCATTTCTCTGTGCTTTGTCTTTAGGGTCATACTGGAAAAGCCTTGTGTTTGAACAAGTGCTTCAGGACAAGGACAGGATCTTTTTTTTTTTTTTTTCTTTTGTAGAGATTTTTGCTGTAGGTCATTGAGCTTGCCGGGGAGAGAGAGAGAGAAAGTGAGAAATCACCCCTGGGGGGATGGCCATGTCTCAGTCTTTTCTCCTCCATTCTCCTCTAGGGATTTTGGCATACACAGCCAGTGTGAGCTTCAAGCCACCAGGTCTGGGACTCGAACAAGTTGACCTGTGGGAGTCCAGCACCTTAAGCACTATACCACCCACTGGCCCCAATGCTTCAGGATCTTGATGCCACTTGTTTAAAAACTCTGCTCTAATCTGCAGCTAACCCAGCACCACAGTTTGGGCACACATCAAGCAGGAAGTTTGCTCAACTTGAATTTTTCCATCAGTTGTGTAAGCTGAACCAGTTGGAATGTCTGAGGCATTGGCCATTGCTTCTCCTGTTCATTGTCAGTCCTCGTCAGCTAGGGCATGAACCAGATTCATTTTCCTGGCAAATTGATGTGGATGATCTGCTGCTGCAGGCGGCGTTGTCAGCATCGTCTCATCCTTTCTAAACTGATTTCTTCAGGGTGTGGTCCCTATAAACTTCTCATGAGGCGTCAATGACCTCACCGTTCTTCCACCCACCCTTCATAAACTTGATGTTCGCTCTTGCTTCAATTTCAGCAGAAGTCAAGTTCCTCTGATAGGGGTTCTTTTCAAATTAACGTCTTATCATTCTTAATAAGACACACTAGATTCTGGTTCAGATGTGTTATAATAGTTAGTCTGTGTTTATTTTGGTGCACAAATGTTTTGAAATTCATGCATAGTTTTTCATAATGCTCATTTTCTGTGAAGACGCATTCTTCGTAACGTACCTTCCCTCCAGTATTCAGGACAGTTTAGGACCATGGGCATCAGCTTGAAGGTCACCAAGACCTGGATTTAAGGTGCAGTAATTAACTGAGTGATCAAAATCAAGGTCATTAACTTCGGCGACCTTCCGTTGCCCCTCCTGTAACGGGAAGGATAGCAGCATGTGGTTAGATGGTACCATGTGTGTTAAGTCAGACTGTAAAGTGTCTGAGTCAGTTCTGGGAATACGACAGAAACTCCATCGGTCTCAGGTGCACTTTTCATTCTTGGATGAAACGTCACACCATGGAAAGAGT
>NW_006206814.1:461959-463972 GCF_000334495.1 Tupaia belangeri chinensis
AAGAGTGAGCTGTAAACCACAGGTCAGACTTTGACCTTGGACCATCCAGCAATCATGCAGCCCAGTCTTTCCTTCTAGATCTCTCTTGGGGAAGTTGCTGAGAGAACAGTAGAACTTTCATTAACTAAGCTCCCACTGTGTGCCAGTGTTCCTGTGTTGCACCCATGGTCTCTAGTTCTCATTCGCAGTGAAATGCATGTTAATCAGAGGTGCCACTACAGATCACAGAGCCACAACTTAAACCTAGGTTTTTCTGACTCCAAACCCATGTTTTTCCTATAGCCAGGCTGGAATCCATTAAATCATAGTGCTTGGAAAACACTGGACACTCCCTGTGAGAAATACCATCAGGTCAAGAGCACCAACAACGTGTGAGGAAGAGAAGAGTGGAACAGAACTCCCGATTCCGACCTCAGGTCGTCCTGTGACAATGCCAGCCCTTCTCACAGGGCAGGATCCCCGCATCTAGCTTTCTGAGGCCCCACAGCGAAGGCAGTGGTAGCATGAGGTCACTGAACGGGGCCAGCCCAGGCCTCTGCAGCCACTGCCAGTCCGAGTTAGCAGCAGGGCCTTCAGCTAGTTCACCCTGGGTTTCCATTCCCGCTTCACAGACGGAGGATGTAGGATGGGGACAGGGACTGGTTTGGTTCAGCACCTCCTGTGTGCCAGGAACTACACAAAGGGCTGCTGAAAGCATGATTGTCTGTGACCCTCTCGCCATATTGACTAGGCAATTTCTAAGACATCTCATGTTGTTTCTGTGTGCTGATTACTACTACACAGCTCAGAGACATGGCTAATTCTCTTTTCTTAGACAAGCATGCAAACTATCCAAATCTGACTCGTACAAAAACATTATTTGCCCCTGTCAGCTTGCATTTTGTATCCATAGTAGTGTTTTGTGTGGCATGATGGTTGTGTGTGTCCTAACGAGCTGGAAACTGAGGAATCACTGTCTGTCCCCGCATAGAAAACGTCCCTGACAGCCTCTGCTCCCCAACCCCATCCTGCTCAAACTCCGCCAGAACTGAGCTGGAGCCAAAGAAACAGCCCTCTTCCCACCTCCCAGATGTCTCCCTCTCTTTATGGTCTCTGTTTCACCAGCTTAAATTCCCCCGGGACATTTCACCATCCCAGTTCCAGAAGCAGGGTGAAAAATAGTGACAGTGAAGAACCACACCAGAAAAGGGACTGGTGCCCTGGGGGCTTGTCCCAGTCCTGCCACTCATAGCACTGGTATGCGGCAAGTCACCTGGACACTTTGGGCCATCTGTTGGATAAGGAAAAATCTGCCTAAATCAGCCCAATTTTTAGGCTGAGCTCTTCAGCCCCCTTTCCTTCTTCAGCTATTTGAAAAAATGGATCTTTGGAAGGAAGGAGGAGCGAAGGAAAGGTGCCCACAAAAGTCTGAAAGTCCCATACCTGCCATCAAAGGGCTCATATAGAACAGGGAATAGGCTTCTCTTGTTGCATATAAAGGAAGAAATTTCCCTCTTTCTTAGTTGGGACATTTACTTTAGAAAATGTGTAATTACAATATCTACTTTCTCTTCTCTTCGAAATGTATATAGATTGTTTTGAAAATTAGATGGGGCTATGGTCAGTTTTATGACCTAGAAGTGTTTCTCGAAGACCTGGAGGGACCCATTCTTTGAAATGTAAATATCGAGAGATACAGCACCCCTGGCCCCCAGGATCCCAGAGGGAGTAGGAGCCTAACTTCCTTAGGCCACGTTGCTCCAAGTGAAAAATCACCTTCTGTCACAGGAAGAAACATTTGTTTTTCCGCAGGATAAAGCCAATTAGCTGACAGTCACTCCCCGTTACCAAGTGAACCTAGGAGAGACTGTTGTGACCAATGGTATTGTCAAGTTCTCTCTCCTGAGGACTAGTTATTGTGTATCTCAAAAGTGTACGTGGGGACCAGCAGTTAGCATAATGGCTATATCACTGAACTCCCATGTAGTCGACCACAGTTCGAGTCCTGGACCCGGTGGCTTAAACTCACGCCGG
>NW_006206814.1:465169-480177 GCF_000334495.1 Tupaia belangeri chinensis
AGATCCTGAGAGTATAATGGAGGAGATGGGATTGCGGCGTGTCCATCCCCCCTGGGGGTGTATGTGACTTTTTGCTTTCTATCTCTCTGTCTCTCTCTTTCTGGCAAGTGCACGTGCCCTATAGCAAAAACCTCTAAAAAAAAAAAGTGTATGTGGAATGGCTTATTTCTTTTGGGCTGTTTGAAAAGGTGAGATTTCTTTTTGCAGTCTTTTGGCAGAGTCCCCGTGCTGTGCATATTTTGGTTTAATACTTAATATGAAATAAAACTCCTTCATCTACCAAAAAAAAAATTAGATACCAGCTAGTCTCTAAAATCTTTTAGTCCATCAGCCACCTCCCATTTCCTAGAGTTTTTTAAAGGAAGAATGGGGGGCAGATTAAAAGTCTTTTTGATTAAAGCAGGTAAGTGGAATGGAATTTTAACATAGCCCATGACCTTGTTCAGAGGTCTTTGCAGGTTGAGAGGCCCGCAGGAGAAGCTGGAGATAAAGCTCAGCCTTCCTCGGTCGGCTCACGGGTCCTGGCCTGGGCCCCGAGGCCCTGGCCTTCACAGGTGCTGTCTTAGAGCTGCCCCACGCCAGGCTCGTAGCCACCCCGACCTTGGCTTTGCGCTCGGGCGTGTGGACCCAGCTGGCCCTCTGCTGCCCCCTGCTGCTGGCCTCTTCGCGCAGCTTAGCCTGGGCCCCCAAGTTCAGCACAGAGATGCTTGGCCCCACCAGGCTGCTGGGTCCAGCCCTGTTCACTTCTTGCCCGGATTTCAGTCCCTGGAGGCTCTGGGCAGATATACTCTGTCCTTACTGGCTTCTCCCCAGAAGGGCCTCTGTCATTGGATCACCCATGTGAACCTGGACAGGCCACCCTCCGCCAACCTCAGTGGCATATCCAGCCACTCTGCTCGCACCTGGATCATTGACAAAACTGGACGTAGTCCTTCCTCCTGGACCCTGGGAGTCACGGTGTGCTGCTTCCAGCCCGCTGCAAGGGTGGGCCTCGGCACTGTCTGAGCCAGTCTGGATGGTGAGGAGCACAGGGTTGCAAGTCCAGATGTCTGGGTTTGCTCTTGGCTATACCTGTCTGAGCCTCGGTTTTCCTATCTGTAAAATGGGGCCCCTAATAGTACTGACTGCACGGGGTGAAATAGAGGACTCCGTGAATTAATGCGTCCCGCGTGCTGGGACCCGCGCCTGACCGTAAGTCCTGTATGACTAGTTGCAGTTTCTCTTTCCTTTCACGGTAACGGTGACTCTGCAGGGCCTCAGCCGCCTGCCCTGTGACGGCTCTGCAGGAGTCGGGCCTGTTTTGTAAAGTCCCCGGTAGAGGCGCCCACCCTGGCTGCGCGCGCCTCTGCAGTCCCACAGAGCCACTCAGGCCACACGTTGCTGATCTCTGCTGCCAAGTTCTGGGAGTCTCCACGGCATGAGCAAGGTCTTGTCCTGGCAAAAACGGCAGCAGCAGCCACCACTGCAACCCCCACAGCTATCACAACGTCCACGTTCCTTGCCCCCTGCGGGTCCAGGCTCTGAGCAAGCTTGGCCGGATCCCCTCGCTCTCCACACACTCCACACCAGCTGCTCCTTGCTCCTGCTCACTTACGCCTGGCCTGTCATCACCAGGCCCTTTGCACCTGCTGTTCTCCCCGCCCGGAGCACGCTGCCTCACCTGCCGTGGCCAGCTCATGTTCCAGGCTCTGCTCTGTGTACCCCTTCTGTTGTCTATCGTCCGACGCCCTCTGCCCCCTCCTTGCTCGCTCTGGGACAGAAGCTCGCAAAAGCAGGGCCTTGGCCCGTCATCACCCTGTCCCCACTGTGCCCACACCGGTGTCCGGCACAGAGCAGGCAGTCCGCACGGATAGATACGTGTCAGAGGAGCACGCCCACAGATGCGTGAATGAGTGGGTGACCGTCACCTGAGACTGGCGTGTATCACCTTGTGGCTGGCCCCATCCTTGTCACCTCCCTGTCCTCTCTGACATGACCTCTCTCCACAGCCGTCCTGCTGACGGTGTGCTGCATGAGGAGGAAGAAGAAGACAGCCAACCCCGAGAACAACCTGAGCTACTGGAACAATGCCATCACCATGGACTACTTCAACAGGCACGCCGTGGAGCTGCCCAGGGAGATCCAGTCCCTGGAGACCTCCGAGGTAACGAGCACCGAGCGGCCTCCCCGAAGCGCTGCCCCAAGGCGAGCCAGGGAGCACCTGCTCATCTGAGGGCCTGGCCGCTCACCGTGGTGGCCCCCGAGGGGTGGCACACCCTGCCCAGCCCACCCAGTCAGGGTCTGGGCTGTGGCAAAACTCTCCAGGTGCTTCCACACAGTGGAGCTTGGGAGGCACGGTTCCTGGGGCTTTTGGTTTCTGGAGCTACGTCAACAAATCCTCACTGAGGACTCGTTTTGTGGCAGGCTGTCTCGGGGACTGTGAAAATGAGAGCTTGCTTTAAGGGGCCCAACTGAGATATAGCTGGAAACAAACCCCATCACCCAAGAACAAAACAAATTAGGGCCGACACAGTACGAGGTATAGATGAGCGCTGTGGAGACGGGACAGCTTCCCAATGGAGCTGCTAGGAAGGGTGAATGGTTTTCAAGAGGCACCCCAGAGCAGGCAGGAGCCCGAGGAACGGTGGGGGTGGGCTGGACACAGCCCCCCAGGAGAGGAGAGGACACAGCCAGGGGGTATTTCTCCCATGACCTGACTGACCAGCGAGAGAAGGCTTTGAACCAGGGCTTTGTGAGCATAGCCCATGCTCTTCCCATTCTCACATGGACGTGGGGAGCAGAGCAGGCCCGGGAGGAACGAGGGATGAAGGGGCCAGATCAGGCACGGCACTGACTGGGGTGATCTGGAGCTTGGACTGTACTTTGACCAGCAGGGGGTCCTTGAAAGTCTGAGCCCTGCGTGACTCAGGTCCAGGACTGAACCGTGGCCCCAGGCAGGCTGTGTGTGATCACGAAACGGGGAGGGGAGGGAAGGGGAGGCGGTGCGGTTGCATGGGTAGCCGGATGAGTGGACGGACGGGAGGAAAGACAGGCTGAAAGCAGGTGGGTCAAGCGGGGGCAAGCAAGGTGGCCCAGAGGAAGCTGGCAGGCATGTGAGGGAAGGCAGTGAGGGGGAGGCGTTCTCGTGGCAGTGCAGTCCTCGTCTTCTCCTGCAGAGCCCGAGCACACTTCCATACGTGTGAATGTGCTCATGTTGCTCCCATGTTCAAGATGTGTCCGCAGCTTCCCATTGCTCTCTCTTTTTTTTTTTGAAAGAATTATTTCTCAAAAAAAAAAGAAAGAAAGAAAGAAAGAAAGAAAGAAAAAGAAAGAAACAGACCAGCAGTTAGCGTAATAGCTATATCGCTAGACTCCCACGTAGTCGACCGCAGTTTGAGTCCTGGACCTGGTGGCTTAAAACTCACGCCGGGCGTGTGTGTGTGCGTGCCCAAGATCCCTAGAGGAGAATGGAGGAGAAGGGATTGCGGCTTGGGCATCCCCCCTGGGGAGTGATTTCTCGCTTTCTGTCTGTCTCTCTCTCTCTCTCTCTGTCTGTCTGGCGAGCGCACGCACCCTATAGCAAAAACCTCTCCCCCCAAAAAAGAAAGAAAGAAAGAAAGAAAGAAAGAAAGAAAGAAAGAAAGAAAGAAAGAAAGAAAGAAAGAAAGAAAGAAAGAAAGAAACATAAACTTTAAGGGACCACCAGTTGGTGTAATGGCTATGTCACTGGATTCCCATGTAGTCGACCATGGTTCAAGTCCCGGACTCAATGGCTCAAACTCACGCCCGGCACGTGTGCATGCGTGCCTAGGATCCCAAGAAGAGAATGGAGGGGAAGGGGTTGTGGCATGGCCATACCCCTGGGGGTTGATTTCTCGCTTTCTGTCTCTCTGTTTCTCTCTGTCTCTGGTGAGTGCATGCGCCCTATAGCAAAAACCTCTCAAAAAAAAATGTAATTTTTATTTATTTATTTATTTGAATTTGGTCAGAGAGGGACAGAGTTGGGGCGGTGGGAACTAGTGAGAAAACAAGCTGCCAGGTCAGGGACTTGAGCCACAATCAGCGTTGTGGGAGTCCAGTGCCCTTAAATACCATGCCACAGGCTGCCCCCACCCCCTCCTCCCATTGCTGTTAAGGTTCAGATCTTTCTTTTTTTTGGAGAGGTTTTCGCTACAGGGCGCATGCGCTCACCAGAAAGACAGAGAGAGACAGAGAGATAGAAAGCGAGAAATCACCCCCCAGGGGGGATGGCCACACCTCAATCCCTTCTCCTCCATTCTCCTCTTGGGATCTTGGGCACGCTCACACCCGCGCCCAGCGTGAGTTTAAGCCACCGGGTCCAGAACTTGAACTGCAGCCAACTACGTGAGAGTCCAGCAACATAGCCATTACGCTAACTGCTGGTCCCAAGGTTCAGATCTTTCTGAGGGCCTGCGAGGTAGGCGCAGCTGCAGCCCAGCTTTCCATTCCGCGTCATGCCCTTCCCCTCCAGGCACTTGAGTTTCTGTTTCTTCATGGCACTAAGTTCCTGAGGCATCCACCCACTCCAGGCCAGGGCAGGCTCTGGTCCCTCTCCTGCAGTGTCCTCTATCCCCACTCCCTACCCCCACACCTTTCACTTGTTCACCTCAGTGACCCCCGCCATCATCCAGGGACAGTCTGAACGCCACTTCCTAGAGGAGGCCTTCCCTGACCCCCCAGCCTGGGTTTGGCTTTCGTGTCATACGGTCTCAGCTGCCTGTGGGTCTTCATTCTGGCACTCAGCAGAATGGGGACTGCTTGGCTACGGTTCACTATCCATGTCCCCCTGGAATAACCAGCGGCTCCCACACTGCCAGACTCGGCGTCTCAGCTTGAGCCACACCCACCACGTAGCTCCTACCCCTGCACAGGGAGCTCGTCTCCCACCAAGCTTTGATCTGTGCCTCTCTAGCGTGCTTTTCCCTGATGGCGTGATTCCCCTTCCTTCAGGTCTCTATTCACCTGCGTAGGAGGCCTTCATGACTGCCCTGTACCAGCTAGAAGCCCACCCCCTTCTCTGCTGTTTTCTCTCCGGGGCTCTCTCACTACCTGGGGTCACACCAACATTTCTCTGTTGGCTCTCTGTTCTGGGATCTGGCTCCCTGCTGAGGCCAGGAGTCTGGTTTGCTGTGTTCCTTGCTCTTTTCCCCGCACCTAGAACAGTGCCTGGCACATGGGAGGGGGTACTTGGTAAATGTTTTTCAAATGAATGAACTATATTGAGCCGGCCCATGGTCTAGGGGTTAAAGCAGCTGGATCCCACATGGCCAGCAGCATAGTTTGAGCCCTAGACCCAGTAGCTTCAGGAAAGTGCGGGGCATGTGTGCATGTCCAAAATCCCAAAAGGAGGGAGAAAAGAGAAGGGGCTGTGGTGTGAGCATCCCTTATAGGGGGTGCTTTCTTGCTCTCTGTCTCTCTGTCTCTCTCTCTCTCTGTGTCTCTCTCTCTTTCCATCTGTATCTAGCTTGCACACGTACTCTGGCAAACATGTTTTAAAAAGCTTGACAAACGAATGATCTATCAATTTGTTTACCACGATTACTTAATTTATTGCCAGCTGAGAGCCTAACACACAATCACTGCTCAGTGGGAAATGTTAATCAAATTTAAAGCATGGAAACGACCCCCACTCATAGAGCATCCCCACTGGTCACTGTGCAGAGCCGGTCTCACACAGCCGGGTGCTCTGATAAAGCCAGTGCCCCAGCCACGCGTGGCTTCAAAAATTGGTAGGCACCGACCGTTGAACCCAGACCCAACCTCGGTTGGTGTCGGGGTGGATTATACTGCAGCTCCCTTCCCAGCTTACTGCCTGTGGTCTGCCTTGTGTAGAGGATTATTACAGTTTGTTCTGGCTCTCTGGACTCACACTATTTGAATGCAAAGGTGGGCAGCCCAGAACCAGGATGAAGACAGCTGGGCACACACACGCACTGCTGGCCGTCCACAAAGTGTGCACGCAGTCGGGGGGAGCCCACGCATTCCGCGCCCTCAGGACATGCACTCATGGCCTACCCTTGAGCCACCGACGTTAGAGGCCGCCACATGCTTTGCTAAGCAAGTTTCTCTGTGTCGCGCTCCCCATCTGTGTTGATGGAAGCAGCAAAACATGAACCCAGGCTGTACAGGCAAACCTGTGAGCCCCAAATGTGCTTGGAAACTTCTCCATTCTTTCTTCTTTTTCTTTCTCCTCCTCCTCTCTCCCTCTTCTTATTTCTTTCTTCTTTGCTTTGGCCATTTCCTAAATAACTTTTATACAGTAAAACAGTAAGCCAAATCTCAACTTCTAAAATTCCCCTCCAAGGACCAGCAGTTGGCATAATGGCTATGTCGCTGGACTCCCATGTAGTCGACCACCATTCAAGTCCCAGACCTGGTGGCTTAAAACTCATGCCGGGCGCGTGTGCATCCGTGCCCAAGATCCCGAGACGAGAATGGAGGAGAAGGGATTGCGGCGTGGCCATCCCCCCTGGGGGGTGATTTCTCGCTTTCTGTCTCCCTGTCCCTCTCCGTCTTTCTAGTGAGCGCACGCGCCCTATAGCAAAAATCTCTCCAATAAATAAATAAAAATAAAATTCCCCTCCATGGCTCAACCCAAATGCACCTGGAGAAAAGGGTCTCTGTCCCCTCTCCAAGGTGCTGCCCTCTTTTCCTTAGTTAGAGGCTGACCTGTCTGCTGGAGCTCAGCTAATTCCAAACACTGACGGAAATCTGTCTTCCGAACAAATATTTGATCAACACTGTTCCCTTTCTATCTTTACAATTCACAGAGCAGTAAGTACTCCTCAGAAATGATCTATTATATATGTTTTGTTTAAAAATAAACTCAAGAGAATTCATTATAGCTTCTTCAAATAAAGAAACATTTCTAAACAGATCTGGGTAGAAGCCAGAATACCTAGTATACCTATTGAATCTTTGCCTTGAAATGGCCTACACGTTCTGAAACTTCCATTATTTTTAAGTAGAATAAGATATGATTTTTATTTTTTTCTTCCCCACCCCCAAAATTAATACCTGAACCCAAATCTGAGCAAAGCCATTTAGTGGCCCACTGCACTACCAAGGGTGCATGCAGTCCTTGGTAGCTGAGACCAGAACTCTACCAATCCCATTCAGATGACCTTCTGAGCATTGAGTTGCCTATTTCTAGACTTTTCTGCTTCTGGGGATGTGCAGACAGACTGATTTTTTTTTTTTAAGAGATTCTTGCTATAGAGCACATGTGCTCACCAGAGAAACAGAGAGATAGAAAGCAAGAAATCACACACACACACACACACACACACACACACACACCCCAGGGATCGCCACACTGCAGTGTCTTCTCCTCCATTCTCCTCTTGAGACTTGGGGTACACACACCTGCGCACCCAGGTCCAGGACTCGAACCATAGTCAACCATGTGTGAGTCCAGCACCTTAACCACTATGCCACCTGCTGGCCCCAGACTGAATTTTCACCTGCCCCCATTAGGCAATTACATGGAGATTCAAATTCATTCAGCTCAGTACTACAAGAAACAGGACAATAATTCTGAGCAGGCTGTACAAGGATTTGGGAGCTGGGGAAATTGGCCCTTGAAGACGCTGCCAGGTGGGTGGTCAGTACAGGTATATTCAATAAAGAAAAGCAGAGAAGTTTCCTAGACGTCTGACAAAAAGAATGAATGTAGGGTCTGGGGTCCTAGTGGCCCACTTTTTGCCCACTAGGGCATGGAGCCGTGTACTCTGTATGTTGTGCATGGCCACCCCTCTCCCCCGGACTTTGATAAAGAAAACAGAACCATCTCTGGCGACCCAGTGGGTGTGATTTAAGAAGCAAGGACCTTTAGCACTGGGGAGCTACTGTAATATGCGAAAGAACAGCAGAGTGGGCTCCATCTCTGGGCGTCAGCGATGGGAATGGCAGTGGGGTCCCAGGCAGTCTTGCTGAAGTGAACGCTCCCATGTGTCCGTTTACTCAAGAATGGCGACCCCTGAACCTTCTCTAGCTCACGCTGTCTCCTCCCTTCTCTCCCCAGGACCAGCTCTCAGAGCCTCGCTCTCCAGCCAATGGTGACTACAGAGACACTGGGATGGTCCTTGTTAACCCCTTCTGTCAAGAAACGTTGTTTGTGGGAAACGATCAAGTATCTGAGATCTAAATGCAGCAGGCTTTGCTTTGCCATTCCCTATTTTTCGTCTTTAAATTATAAATATACAAATATATATATTATAAATATAACCTTTGTGTAACCCTGACTTAATGAGAAACATTTTCAGCTTTTTTTCCTAAGAATTGTCAACATCTTTTTTATAAGTGTGGTTTAAAAAAATAATAACTTTACAGAATGATCTGTGGCTTTATAAAATAAAGGTATTTCTAAGCAAAGCAGTTGCATTGATTACTTCTCTTAATATCTGTTCTGGAGCACTTGGGGAATCCCAGGAGCCCTGGGCAGGTGAGGTAAGAGACTGATTTTCTGTAGAAGCCAAATGTTAAAATGCTCATGTGCACAGTTTTTCGAGTGATTCCTAAAACTCTGGTTCCTCTTAATTCAGTTTCAACCAGTTTCCTACTTCCTCATATGCACACCTCATAGGCAGGGAACTGTGCCACCCAGGGAGACCACAGATGCACAGAGCAGGAGGATGCAAGCTCTCTGCACCCCGTAGGATAAGGGCTCTGGAACCACACGATGGCACCTTTGGATGGGCTTAGTTCCATTCAAGTTATAGACAGCAGGCAGGGACATGCGGCCCTCAAGAACCCACAGAGGACACTGAGACATCCTAAAGCCATGTTGCCCTAAAATCACACAGCAGGGAGCTTCCACCATGCTCTCAGAACTGCCTTTCCCTGGCAGAAAAAATGTTTCCCATAAGCCCATTCCTGGCATCCTCCATAACACCCGCATCTGCATTAAACCCCTGGACCATTCCCAGGGAGAAAATTTAAGTGCAGATCTCAGTCCTGGAGCTTTAAAATGCTTGCCCTTCTTCAAGGATCAATTACCTATTGGGGTTCAGCTTTGTTTTTTTCAAAAGGCAATGATATTGTGTCCCTGAAAAATATGTTTATCTAAGAAGCTTCAGGTGTAGAAGTATAATTTTTGACACTTTCCTCCCACCATCTTATAAAAACAAGATTGCCCAACTGAAATGCTTGGGAGAAGATTCATTAGATCCCGGCTCATTGCAGACCCGCTCGCAGCATGGGCGATAGACTCGCTATCCAGCTCTCGTCTTCCCCTCACTCCTTCTGCTGCTCCCCGTGTCCCTGGGTAGCTCAAGGGGTCAGACCCTCAGAGATATCAGAGGGGCTTCCAGAGATGGCTGCGCCCCGATTCTTTTCCTACTAGTGGCTAAGGGAGACGGTAACTGCTTTGACACTTCCTTTCTCAGAAAGAAAAATAGTTTGATAGTATATTTTGAATATAAATGTTCTTACAGTCCGATTGGGAACCCAACTTGAATGTTGATTCATATGTTTGTGTCTTTGCTGTGGTCTTCTATCACGACTTTTTCTTCTCGTTCTGCATTTTCCTCTTTTTTTAAAAAAAAATATGGCCTTCAAAAATGTGTGTTCTTAATGTTGTATGAACCTACTTAACACGAGTTTGGTGGTGGTCTCTCCCCAAGGCTTCAACCCACAGAGAAGCAGTTACTTTGAGATTCATTTTGTAACGTGTTGCTGTCTGGGCTTTTTAACCTTATCATACTGTCTCTGTTAGCTATCGCATTTACTATGTCAATGTGTGTGAGTATATACAGAGAGAAATCTGTTTGTAAAGCAGAACTTATATATAATATATGTAATCAAAGATACATATGTTATATATACACACATACGTGGATGTATGACTTATTTTTCCTTATCCACAGAATTCAGCTACTGTGTATATATAAATAAACTTATTTTATTAGCCAGAGGATTAAGTTGCTAATACATTTTGCATTCTTTTCATTTTAAAATAGTGTTTGAACCTTTCTCAAGTAGTGCCAATACCACTTAATGTCCATCTCTATTTTTTACTCTGATTTAACAGTAAGCTGGGTTTTATGATTATGATAAGCTAATTGGATTAGCAATTTGTCATTTGATAAGACAGATCCTTTAGGACATATTTGCAGTTTCTCCAGAATAGAATAATCTTTTATCAAGTCCTTGGAGACATTGGTATTAATTAAAGTTCATCCCCTGTGCCTTCTCCACCCCTTTGCAACCAGGGCTCAGTGGATTTATAATAAAATCTTTTTTTGGGGGCGGGTAGGTTTTTGCTATAGGGCGCGTGCGCTCACCAGACAGACAGAAACATAGAGACAGAAAGCGAGAAATCACCCCCCAGGGGGGATGGCCAGGCCACAATCCCTTCTCCTCCATTCTCCTCTCGGGATCTTGGGCACGCACGCACACGCGCCTGGCGTGAGTTTTAAGCCACCGGGTCCGAGATGCGAACCACGGTCAACTACGTGGGAGTCCAGCGACTTAGCCATTACGCTAACTGCTGGTTCCCAGAGGGAAAGTAAGAAAGCAAGCCACCAGGTCCGGGACTCAAACCGTGGTCAGCCATGTGGGAGGGTCCAGGGCCCTAACCACCATGCCACCTGTTTGTCCCTATAATAAAATCTTAGGGTGAGAGAAATCTGAAGTTACCATACCCATTGAGTGTGGCCATTTTGTAGAGAATAATGCAAAATCTTAATCGGGAGCTTCTCCTTTCACTTAGCTTCAGAGGACTGACCCTGGGATTCACAAGAATGCAGACCCTGGGGACCCAGTCAGTACTGCAGTCACATGCCCCATGGGCCCTTCTGCTGCACCAGAGGTGGTGATCAAAGCAAGAATGACACTTCTAAATAAACAAGGACACAACTTGCCCTTACTTGATCCTGTTGGTTCTTTAATCGGTTAGTCAAATAACCAACAATAGTATTTATGAAGGACCTCCAGTGTCATTTCAAATAGGTGAAGTAGAAGGAAAAAAAAAAAAGGAATGAAGGATCGTGGTGTCCTCCTCAGCAAGAAGAAGACAGAATGTTTTAGTAGGTGACCAGGATTTTTAGCTTGACCTGTGTGACCTTGAGTGTGTACCCTGCTTTCTGGCCAGTGGGACTACAGAGGGTCCTAAATAAGTCACTGAACTAAGAGGCATGAGACCTCTCACCCCGGTTCTGCTAGTTCCTGAACACAGGATCTTGGGCATGCGATCGCATCTCCCAGGGTCCTCATCAGATGCTCACCAGACAGACAGAAACATAGAGACAGAAAGCGAGAAATCACCCCCCAGGGGGGATGGCCAGGCCACAATCCCTTCTCCTCCATTCTCCTCTCGGGATCTTGGGCACGCACGCACACGCGCCTGGCGTGAGTTTTAAGCCACCGGGTCCGAGATGCGAACCACGGTCAACTACGTGGGAGTCCAGCGACTTAGCCATTACGCTAACTGCTGGTTCCCAGAGGGAAAGTAAGAAAGCAAGCCACCAGGTCCGGGACTCAAACCGTGGTCAGCCATGTGGGAGGGTCCAGGGCCCTAACCACCATGCCACCTGTTTGTCCCTATAATAAAATCTTAGGGTGAGAGAAATCTGAAGTTACCATACCCATTGAGTGTGGCCATTTTGTAGAGAATAATGCAAAATCTTAATCGGGAGCTTCTCCTTTCACTTAGCTTCAGAGGACTGACCCTGGGATTCACAAGAATGCAGACCCTGGGGACCCAGTCAGTACTGCAGTCACATGCCCCATGGGCCCTTCTGCTGCACCAGAGGTGGTGATCAAAGCAAGAATGACACTTCTAAATAAACAAGGACACAACTTGCCCTTACTTGATCCTGTTGGTTCTTTAATCGGTTAGTCAAATAACCAACAATAGTATTTATGAAGGACCTCCAGTGTCATTTCAAATAGGTGAAGTAGAAGGAAAAAAAAAAAAGGAATGAAGGATCGTGGTGTCCTCCTCAGCAAGAAGAAGACAGAATGTTTTAGTAGGTGACCAGGATTTTTAGCTTGACCTGTGTGACCTTGAGTGTGTACCCTGCTTTCTGGCCAGTGGGACTACAGAGGGTCCTAAATAAGTCACTGAACTAAGAGGCATGAGACCTCTCACCCCGGTTCTGCTAGTTCCTGAACACAGGATCTTGGGCATGCGATCGCATCTCCCAGGGTCCTCATCAGATAGTGGGGACCTAGCCGTTGTAGCATACGTGACAGAGTTGTGCAGGCCAAGTGCAGTGCGTGTCAGTCCCCTACCTCCCTACCTCCTCCAGCTGGATTGACAATTCATTGAAATCCAGTACAGGAACTGCACACAGCACTGGGGTGGATTTGGGACTCACTGGAAGTTGGCTCCTTTCCCCTTCTCTCTCTGGAGGTATATTCCTCCATTACAGGAACTGGGGTAAATACTCAGTTCTGCGTCTGAGTTACCTGGTTTTTCCAGGGTAAAACTTAAATGCGGTGGTTTTTAGGTCCATGTTGTCATTCCTGGGGCCTTTCTGATCCTAGAGAAGTGATGGAAGGGTGCCTCTTGCCAACATGGCTAAGTAGATGCTGAGGGCAGGAATTAAAACTCAGGGGGAGGGGGATACCAGCAGATGGCATAATTGTTACATCACTGACTCCCATGTGGTCAACTGTGGTTCTAGCCCTGGACCCGGTGGCTTAAAACTCATGCTGGGCATATGTGCAAAAATCCTGAGAGGAGAATGGAAGAGAAAGGATTGTGGCATGGCCATCCCTCCTGAGGGTGGGAATGATTTCTCACTTTCTGTCTCTCTGGCAACCACACGCGCCCTATAGCAAAAATCTTTCTCAAAAAAGAGAAAAATCTAGGGGATATCAACAGATCCCGACTTGGAGTGAATTTTGGATATCTTTCCAGAAAACAATTTGCTGTTTTTATTAGTTTTCTGACCCATGGGGAAGCAGAGAAATAGGGAACAGCCAGAGCATAAGAAGCACCCAACATGTGCGGGCCCTGATTTGCCCCCAGTCCCTCATCCAGTGTGTCCAAGAGTCCGAGCCAGGCCAGTGTGTGGGAAGCAGGGTCCAGAGAGGGGAGATAACATGGCCACCAATGAACAGAAGAGTGTGGATGGAAAAGAGAAGAGAGGGGAGCTAGGAAGGAAGGGAGGGACCTGAGCAGCTGCCAGGGCTGAGGGGCGGAAGAGGCCCAGTTTCTCCGCCTGCCATGACTGGCTCGCAACCGTTTTCATCCGTTATTCCCTGGGTGGACGTGCGCTCACATTCATACTTGCCAGTGCACGCAGTGATGTCAAAGGCCCTGGGACCGGCCTCAAACACCTAGGGTGAGTCTGAGTTTGTGATCTGGGCCTAGGGCAGGTGATCATCTGTATCCCTGAGCCTCAGGTTACTTGTTTACGAAGTGGGGCCGTCTGGCGCCTACCTTGCCCTCTTTAGGTAGTGAAATACACAAACCCAGATGAACCCCCCAACACCGCCTGCACTGACCCAGCCTCCTCCACCACCAGCAGAAAACTCTGGGAGGTTGGGCACATGACCCTGCATCAAAGAATGCATGAGTGCCTCTCTGCACACAGCTCTGGGCGGGCCTGTTCTCTTTCAGCTCAGTGAATGATGGAAACTCATGGAAGATAGCAGACAAAGCAGCCCGGGGAGAGGGGAGCTTCCAGAGAGGCCCGTGACCAGGCCACAGGGACGCTGGGACTGTAGACCAAAGCCACTGGACTCTAAACCCACTGGGCACTGCAGAGACAGAGGGGTGATGAGCGAGAGGCGAGTGGTAGTGGACCTGCCTGCCAGTGCCAGCTCCAGCATGCCCCTCCAGAGGCGTAGGGTGTCCTTCAGGGGGGCACGGTCATCGTCCTCCCTGGATAGCCCCCCAGCCTCCAGGACCAACGCTGCAGGTGGCCTCGTTCTGTCGCCGGGGGTCTACGTAGGGACAGCGCCCAGTGGGTGCATAGGCGGCCTGGGTGCCCGTGTGACCCGCAGGGCCCTGGGCATCAGCAGTGTCTTCCTGCAGGGCCTGCGGAGCTCAGGCCTGGCCATGGTGCCTGCTTCAGGTATGGAGAAGGACCACGCTGCAATTGAGGACCTAGGGGGCTGCCTGGTGGAATACATGGCCAAGGTGCATGCCCTCGAGCAAGTCAGCCAGGAGCTGGAAATGCAGCTGCGGACGCACCTGGAAAGCAAGGCCGCACGCTCGGGAGGCTGGGGCGCCCTCCGGGCCTCCTGGGCCAGCAGCTGCCAGCAGGTGAGTACCGAGGCCTCTCCCGAGGCCTCTCCCCAGGGCTTGGCTGTGGGCTAGAGCTGGAGTGGGGGGAAGAGACGCCAACGGCAGAGGGAAGAAAAGCCATGAGAATGCTCAATGTTCATGCTGACAGTAAGGGCCGCTTTTACCAAGGTTCACCTGGGTTGGCCCACGCCAGTTCCTGTACGCGCCTCCGCTCCTGTAACGCCCAGAGCAATGCCATGTGGCAGGTCATTCACCGACTGCTTTTGTCAGGTGGGGAAACGGGCACGTAATTTTCCGAAGATCTCAAAGCTAGTAGAGAGGATGGAGCTGGCATTTCAGCCTAAATGCTGCTGGCTCCAAAGTCGTGCTTGCCTCACCGCCTGGCCTGCCTCTGTACACTTCTTTGTTGAGAATGGGTTTTCACAGTCATTTCCAATTGCATACTATCAAATGAACGTGTTTTTAAAAACAACGAGTAGATGGAGCCAGCTGGTGTGGTGCGTACGTGGGCGAATCCCATATGGCTGACTGCTCAGTTTGAGTCCCTGACCCAGCAGCTTGAGAAACACACCAGGTGTGTGGGCATGCATGCCCCAAATCCCGGGGGTGGGGGAGGTGGTCTGCCAGGTGGCATAGTGGTTAAGAGAGCTGGCCACTTGCACAGTTCAAGCCCCAGACTTGGTAACTTAAAAAACAGCCAAGCGAATTTACATATATACCCAAAATCCTGAGAGGAGAATGGGAGGAGAAGGGATTGTAATGTGGCAAACCCCTCGAGGGTGCTTTCTCTCTCTCTCTCTCTCTCGTT
>NW_006206814.1:480191-496283 GCF_000334495.1 Tupaia belangeri chinensis
CCCAGCTATCTCTGTGGTGAGCTTCTGGCAAGATAGAAAATATGAGACAGCACCCATCTGTAACGGTGCTGTCCGATAGAAATATGAACGACATAGGTAACTTACAAGTTTCTATTCCTCACAGTGAAAAACAAAAGGAGAAAGGAAACAGACGAAGTTACTTTAATATCCTATTTAACTCAATGTATCCAAAATGTTGTTTCGACACGTAATCAATATAAAAATATTCATTATTGGGTTGTCGGGGAAGTCAGGATGTATTTTTTTTTTTTATGTCAGGACTTTCCCGACAACCCCATAGATCATTCACATGCAAATGGAACCTCTGCAGGCATGAAAACGCCCTAGTGCTGTATCTGCACCACCCAGTCCAGCAGCCACGAGCCACGTATGGAAGTGTGACTAATGCGAGCAGAAGTGAGTTCTTACTTCAGTCAGTGATATAAATAGCTGCATGCGGCTAGTGGCTATCTCACGGGACGAGGCAGGATGCAGAGGTTTCATCCTTGTCCCTCGTGTGGTCAGGCCTACTTCCCGGGGCGATGTCAGAGTCCGCGCTCATCGGTCCTGTCCAGCCTGCGGGCTGTGGTTCCACTGCCGGGGCCCCAGCCAGCATTGCATATTTCAGCCGGTCTCTCTGTGGGCGTGGGTAGCTGGCTTCTCTCTCCCTTCTCCCCAGAATGCTCGCCTCGGGATCCCTCTGAGCTGAATCAGTCTCCCACCCAGCCAGGAAATGCCCGCTCATACCCCAGCCTCCTGGGGTCCGGTGTGCAGTGCGTGAGGTCACGAACCTTTATCGTGCGTGGCAGATGCACACAGGGACTGCCCACCCCCATGCCTGCCAGGGCGTTCTACGGCGCCTGTGCTGGACAACGCTGTCCTCTCGGGCTTCCCCTGGGGCCCTCGCTTCCCTTGCACCCATCTGGGCTGTCAGAGAGTGCCATCTTGGCATAGCCCGGGGCTCACAGCCTGTCAAATCTGAAAGCTAGCCACTCCTCCAGGGTTCTCTTCAACAGTTCTGAGTCCCAATATTCCTGCCGCATCAGCCTCCAGCATGTCCCTGGGCGTCCCAAGGGATCAGCATCTGCCGAACAAGTGCTCAGAGGCCCAATAGGTTTACAGGGAACATCAGGCCCCTGGGATGCAGTCAGAAGGCGTGACCACTTGGGCCACACTCCACAGACACTGACCTGCTCTGGCTCTGTATCTACCAGAGTTTTTACGACCTACTCAATTTCTGTGGGCCTCAGTGTCTTCATCTGTAAAATGGGGAAAATGCCTGGGCATTCTAGCAGATCCGTAGATGCAAAAGACGCACGGTTCCTGCCTGCAGGTGGACGGTGGGCTAGAAAGCTGCCAATACTATGCAAGCAGCCCAGCCTCAGCCAGAACACCCACCCTCGGAACTGCTGGTCCGAAGACTAAATGGGATCATTTTCCTCTTACGCAACTAAAAAGGTTGTGCAACAACTAATGAGGTTGTGCATATGAACAGAGGTCTCTCCTTCTTTTCTAAACACAGTCTTGAAGAGACAGACTCATCTAGTAAATGGAGTTATTACTTCTGTATCAAATAGCCCAGCCTTCTTGCCATCCTAGGCCCTAAACTATTAAAAAGAACAAAAGAAAACCACACGTTTGATAGAGGGACATGGTGTCTGCAGTCCGGGCTGCAGGAGGAGCTCGCCCACCCGGCCCACCCCCTTCCAGGCTGGAAGAAAGCACCTCCCCAACCCAACGACTTCACAAAGCGCTTCCTTCTCCCCCTTCAGGGCTCGGAGACAGCCACGCAGTCCTCAGTGTTCCCAGGCTCCAGAAAGCTGACGCTGTCACCCCTCTGCCCTCACACTTCTCGGCCGGGGACTCCAGTCACCCTCCAGACCGGTCCCATGGCCCCTTCCTGTGAGGTCCTCCTGGACCTCTCAGACTTCTCAGAGCCCTGCAGCTCACGTCCCCAATAGCTGAGCCCTGAATGGGCCGGATGGAGGTTGGGCAGGTAGACAAACTCGGCATGCTCCTTAGCCGGGCCCCAGGAGGGAGATCCCAAGAAGGCCCTCCGTCACCGTCACCCGTCACCCAAGAGCAGCTTGGGGACGCTCATTTCAGTGGCACTTTCTCAGGTCAGGCGATGAGTTCAGAGCAAGGGGAAAGCGTCATTTCCTACCAAGTCCACACGTCTGCAGATGGTTGAGAAAGGAGCCTTCTTTCACGGGGGCTAAGGAGGCAGCTCTGCTCTCCCTGGCCGAGGAAGCCCTCGGAGCCACCTGGGAAGCAGGAGCCTGTGCCCTGGGGTCTCCCCCCAGTCTCCTGCCCCATCAATATTTCCACCCACCAGCTGAAAGGCGGCAAAACCAGCTTTCAGAAAACCTAGAGGGGCGAAGGCATGGCAGAATGCCGCTGTCACTGTGCAGGGGCCACAACGTGGAGAGCGGCAGGACTTTTAGGAGGCTAGAGAGTTTACACTGCAGCAGGGTCAGGAAAGTCCTGGCGTGCAGGGAACTCTCCCCCCAGCCACTTTACCAGTTAGTGAGTCCTGGAAGGGTCACCCTCAGAGCAGCGATCAGCTTCATGAGTGGGCACCAGTGCAGCCCCAGGGGACCTGGTGCTCAGAAGAGCTCCACACTTGGGTTTAAGTCTCTGCAGTCCTCATCTTGAAATTTATAGCAGTCTTATCTTTTTTTTTTTTTTGAGAAGTCTTTGCTATAGTGTGCATGCACTCACCAGAGAGACAGAGAGAGACGGAGAGATAGAAAGCCAGAAATCACCCCCCAGGGGGGATGGCCACACCGCAATCCCTTCTCCTCCCTTCTCCTCTCAGGATCTTGGGCACGCACACACACACGCATCTGGCATGAGTTTTAAGCCACCGGGTCTGGGACACGAACCGTGGTCAACTACATGGGAGTCCAGTGACATAGCCATTACGCTAACTGCTGGTCCCTAACAGTCTTATCTTTGAATTTGTGTTTCATAAGTAAAGTCCAAGGAGACAGTGGAGCGAGTGCCAAGGGCTCTTGTAACGGCCCACCTCCCTCTGGGGCAGATTCTCAGCGGCCCGCTCCCCTATCCACCTCCTCCTCCTGTCTCTACCTGGACAGTAGCAACAGAGGAAGAATGCAAGCCTCTTGCCCACGCCTGACCCAGGTACCTGCAGTGTAGAACTGAGGTCTTAATACTCTAGCGTTACCACCCACTGCAAACACCACAAGGACACATCAGTCTGGTGGCTGGCCAGGTGGCATCCCAGCAGCTGCATACACCCTGAATCTTGGAAGAAGCTCCTTGGTGCCTCTAAGGGTCTGACCCAGCCTACGAGAATCTGCAAGAAAGGGATGAGCACATGGTATAATGGTTACCTCTGCTGGACTCCCATGTAGTCGACCGAGGTTGGAGTCCTGGACGCGATGACTTGAAACTCACACCTGCCACGTGTGCACGCATGCCCAAGATCCCAAGAGGAGAATGGAGGAGAGACTGTGGCATGGCCATCCCCCAGGGGGTGAGTTCTTGCTTTCTGTCTCTCTCTGTCTCTCCAGCAAACACACATGCCCTATAGCAAAAATCAATCTCTAAAAATAAATAAGTAAATAAATAAATGCAAAAATATCCCCATATCCAAAGAAGGATTAAATAGCAAATAAAAATTACCATGATAGGTTGGGAAACCATGGAAGAATGGGGAAAGCTAAGCTTGATATTTTAATAACTTTGTGCCTTTTTCTTACTTTTTCAAAAGTGGGCCCACATCTCCACGTTGCATTATATTGCCAGCCCTGGCTATAGATCAGACATATGAAGTTTCTTTTTAGTTCCCAAGGTCTCTCCCCCCGCTGCTCAGTTGTGCTAGAACCTCCCAGTCTCTTCTCCTGCTAAGGTGTTAAAGCAGGAAGCTCCTCGGAAGGCGGCCACAGTGGTCCCAGCAGACCAGGCCGCCCACCTCCCAGGCAGGGAGCGACCGTCTCTCTCCCTGGCCTCACCCC
This sequence comes from Tupaia belangeri chinensis, assembly GCF_000334495.1. Lineage (NCBI taxonomy): Eukaryota > Metazoa > Chordata > Mammalia > Scandentia > Tupaiidae > Tupaia > Tupaia belangeri. Next base: position 484,172 of record NW_006206814.1, read on the forward strand.
CTGCCCCTCACTCTTCTCGCCGAGTGAATGATGCTGATGACCGGCTCTGGTGGCGACATCCGGCCTCTTCGCCGCACACAGGCCAAACACAAGCTTGGAATTTGGCAGCCTCCCTGCCTTGGAGGTTCAGATCAAAGGAGAATGGGCATGGAGGAGCTGAGGCCAGGACGAGAGGCTGAGGACGACAGGGCAACGTGGAGGCTCTACGTCAGGACGTCAGTGGTCTCCATGGAGGAAACGCCCCCGTGAGGCTATCGGCCAGAGGGAAGTACCGAAAGGAGGCAGCCCACAGTGCAGGGGTGAGCCCCGGACACAGGGAGCCCGCTCCCACATGGCGCAGCCCTTGTAGCCTGAAAAGTGCACTACGTGTGTGCATGTGCCCCAAATCCCCACAGCATGGAGAAATGGAGAGAAAAGAGTGCAGAATGGGAACAAGCAGATGGCATAATGGTTATGTCTCTGGACACCCACTTTGTCAACTGTGGTTCAAGTCCCAGACCAGGCAGCTTAAAGCTTGTGCCGTGTGTGCCTAAAGTCCCAAGAGGAGAGTGGAGGAAAAGCGATTGCGGTATGGCCATCGCCCTGGGGGGTGATCTCTCTGTCTCTCTGTCTCTCTCTCTCTCTTTCTCTCATATCTTTCTGGCAAGCTCATGCGCCTGATAGCAAAAAATCTCTTAAAAAAAAAAAAAGAGTACAGAATGACTATGCCCTGTGGGGGCACTTTGTCTCTCTCTCTCTCTCTCTCTCTTTCTCTCTCTCTCTCTCTCCATATTCTTTCTCTCTCTGGCAAGTACCCTCTGGGAAAAAAAAAGTGACTGACAGGGAAGAGAATTTGAATTTAAAATGGGCCTGGCTGGACTACACTCCCACTGTTCACAGCACCTCTCTCTGTATCTGACCGATCCCGTACCCTGCGGATCTGCCTCTCCAGAAAAACTGCCAGGACTCCAAGCAGTCTAGGTCAGAGCCAGAGTTCCCCCACAGAACCTGTAGCCTTGGATTTTTTTTTTTTCTCTAAAAACAAAATAAAAAAAGACAAAACAAGAACTAATCCTTCCACTGAGTAAAGAGAAAAGTGACAAGGTCATTGTTCGAGAGTCGCAGACTGGTATCCCCGAAAGGCTGAAAGGCGAGGGCAGAACCCGGAGTTACTTTAGCATCTACGGAAGCCTGAGCACAGCGACCCCGGGCGGAAACCACCTTTGTCATAAGAAATGAACTCGTTTAATCAGAACACGCCAAGGGGCAGTGCCTGGGTCAGCCGAGCTACATGGGCCACTACCATGTCCTAGAAATGAAACTAACAGAGAAAAGTTCATTCATAAAGTCCCTCTTAGGCCAAGTGACTATACAATTGGAATCGATATTTCAGTAGGGCAGGGGAGGGGAAGGAGGCCGGAGGCTGCTCCCGAGGGACTTGTTAAGTGATACAGGAGGTTGCTAAGCTTCTGAGAAGGGTGGGTTCTCACTTGCTGCAGGACCTTGCTCTGCTCTGTACTATGGCTCTGGGCAGGGGAAGAATTGCTACAGAAAATAGAGGAGAGACTGGGACTTGTCCACCAGGCCTCTTGCCATGCCCTCCCATACTCTGTACTCAGCCACTCTTAAATCCTTTGAGCATTCGTAAAATGTGAGGTCCATGTTGAGGAATGGGTGGTGGCAGAGTGTGGAAGGTGAGGTGACTCATGTGATGAAAAGCAGAAATGCGGTGACAGATGGCACTCCAGCCAGCCCCGCCACTTACTACCTGCCTGCCCTTGAGTGGGTTCTTCATTGATCTCCCTGCATCTCAGGTTCTCTTTGAATGAGGATGTTTGGAGACTGCTTTGATACAATCCAATATCTCTAAGGAGGAAGCACTAGAGGAGCATGAGAAGGAGGCCCCCTCTCTCTACCACTGTGTAACTTAGTTAGAGGTGGTAGTCGATGTGATTAGACAAGAGAAAGCAATTGGTATTAGTATTGGAAAGGGCGAGGGAAAATTGTGGTTCTTCTGGAAAGCCCAGAGGATCAATGTGAAAACTATATGACACACGATAAGGTAATTCGATAAAGTAGCAGGTTATAAAATAACACCCCCAAAATCAATGCTATTCATAGATAGAAACAAAAAAGCAATAGAAGAGAAGATCCCATGTATGATATTAAAAAATAAAAAATTAAACGTCTCCAAATAAATTTAAGAAATCTCTAAAATCTATGTGAGACAAGAGTAAAAGCCTCCTGAAAGAGGCAATAGTCGTCCTGAGCAAATGGAAAGAAGGTACCGTACACTTGGCATCCAGAAACTGGCGCAGCAGCGATGCAGCTGGGCTCACATGAGGAGGTCCCAGCTTCCATCCTAGGCCCCCTCTACATGCTGGGCATGCGCAGAGGAGCGCCCATGATCTTGGCTGGCCAAGGCCAGGGTAGATTCTGGAACACATTGGTAGGGATGCCTGCCTCTTTCTCTCTACATATGTATCTCTCTCTCATGGAAGAAATACACTTTAAAAAAGAAACACAGGGGATCAGCAGTTAGCGTAATGGGTGTGTCACTGGACTCCCACGTAGTCGACTGTGGTTCGCGTCCCGGACCCAGTGGCTTAAAACTCACGCCGGGCACGTGTGCGTGCGTGCCCAAGATCCCGAGAGGAGAATGGAGGAGAAGGGATTGCAGCGTGACCATCCCCCCTGGGGGGTGATTTCTCGCTTTCTGTCTCTCTGTCTCTCTTTGTCTGTCTGGTGAGCGCATGCGCCCTATAGCGAAACCCTCTCCAAAAAAAAAAAAAAAGAAAAGAAAGAAAGAAAGAAACACAGGTGGTGTGGTAGTTAAGGGGATAGATCCCACATGGCCAATTCCGTGGTTCCAGTCCCAGACCTGGCAGCTTGAAAAAACACAGGTGGTATGGTAGTTAAGGGGATAGATCCCACATGGCTAATTCCACGGTTCAAGTCCCAGACCTGGCAGCTTGAAAAACATGCCAGGCTCAAGTGTGTGCATGCTCAAAACACCAAGAGGAGAATGGAGAAGGGACTGCAGCATGGCCATCTCCCCTGAGGGTCATTTCTCACTTTCTCTCTCCCCCTCTTTGTCTTGATGATGGTATGGTAGTTAAGGGGATAGATCCCACATGGCTAATTCCACGGTTCAAGTCCCAGACCTGGCAGCTTGAAAAACATGCCAGGCTCAAGTGTGTGCATGCTCAAAACACCAAGAGGAGAATGGAGAAGGGACTGCAGCATGGCCATCTCCCCTGAGGGTCATTTCTCACTTTCTCTCTCCCCCTCTTTGTCTTGATGAGTGCATGTGTTCTGTAAAACCAAAACAAACAAGCAAAAGACTAAATAGCATAAAGATGTCAGTCTTCCTCAAGTTAATTTCTAAACTAATGCAATCGTAATTTTTAAAATACTATTTTTTTCTAGACTTAAATAAGTAAGAACAAAAAGGCAAGAATAGCTGGAAAAGAAAACTAAAAAGAAGAGCATGAGGGAGGAGGTGAGGAAGAGGAGCAGCTCTACGATTCTAAAATGTTTATGAAGTTTCTAGAATTAGAATAGCTGAATATTGGCACAAAAAACGAGGATGACCAATGGAACAGAATACAAAATCTGAAAGTAGGCTCCTTGCATGTGGAAACTTGGTCCTGATAAAGGCAGCACTTGAAATCAATGGAGAAAAGGATGGGCTTTTTAATACATGCTCTGCAGGTAACTAGACAGTCATAAGGGAAATAATAAAATGGGATCTATCTTTTACTCTGCACTAGGATAAATGCCAAATGTATCCTAGATTTAAATGTAAAAAAAAAAGAACCCTAGGGAACCAGCAGTTAGCGTAATGGCTGTCACTGGACTCCCACGTAGTCAACCGCGGTTCGCGTCCCAGACCCGGTGGCTTAAAACTCACGCCGGGCGTGTGTGAGTGCGTGCCCAAGATCCCGAGAGGGGAATGGAGGAGAAGGGATTGCGGTGTGACCATCCCCCCTGGGGGGTGATTTCTCGCTTTCTGTCTCTATGTCTCTCTCTGTCTGTCTGGCGAGCGCACGTGCCCTATAGCGAAAACCTCTCCAAAAAAAAAAAAGAACCCTACAAGTAAAAAGTATGTGGGAATTCCTTTAGAACTTGGGCATGGAGAAACTTTTTTAATATTACAATTCAAAATCCAGAAGCAACAAAAAATAAATAAATTTGATTACCAAAATTTTTTAAAATTTTGCATTGCAAATGAACACAATAAGCAAAACTAAAAGATAAGCGGCAAACTAGAAAAATATCTGCAATTTAGAATACTAAGTGTTAATATTCTTATTCCAAAAACAGTATTGCATTTTGAGGTTAAAAAAGTATTTTTTTGGGACCAGCAGTTAGTGTAATGGTTATGCCGTTGGACTCCCACGTAGTCGACCGCGGTTCGCGTCCCGGACCCAGTGGCTTAAAACTCACGCCGGGCGCATGTGCGTGCGTGCCCAAGATCCCAAGAGGAGAATGGAGGAAAAGGGATTGCAGCGTGACCATCCCCCTTGGGGAGTGATTTCTCGCTTTCTGTCTCTCTGTCTCTCTTTGTCTGTCTGGTGAGCGCATGCGCCCTATAGCGAAAACCTCTCCAAAAAAAAAGTGCCTTTCTTTAGAATTATTTATTTAATTTTATTTGTTATTGTTATTTTCTAATTTGACCAGAGAAAGGGAAAATGAGAAAGCAAACTGCCAGATCCAGAACTCAAACCGTAGTGAGCCATTTGAGTCCGGCACCTTAACCACCATTCCACCTGCCAGCCTCTGCTCTTTCATTTACTTGTTTATTTATTTATTTTCATGACATACAACATATTTAATGAGCTGGCGACAGAGATATTTGGTCAAAGAAAGGCAGAGGAACTTTGTCCTTTAAGAATTAGAACCGAGCGGCTCCATTATCATCTGGCATCTGCTCAATGTTGTATCTGTGGTTAGAAATGGACAAAATAGGAACTCCTGGGGTCTTCCGGAGTCGGGTCAACTATGACCACAATGTAACACTTGTGCTGAGTTCCTCTCTGTACTAAGCAGTCATCCACCTAGGGTCCATTGTGTGTGCATGGTCATCATTCAAATCTTGGATCCTTAGGTCCTTAGAGCCACTAGGTACTTTTGCCCCAACTTTTCAATTTCAGCCATTACAGTCAGTTATACAAGGGACACACTTGGCATACAGACAGTCCACCATGGACTGCACTAGGTCCAGTTTGGCTTTAATGGAAAAGTTGAGAAAGTTGGTATCAACCAGGACGTGGTAAGGTGGACCCAGCTGTGTATTATATTGAAAGAATAGCAGGAAGGGCGTTAGGGAACGTCTCTTTCCTTCAGTGTGCTAGGGTCTTTCTTTTCTTTCTTTTTAGGTTTTAACCTGTCCTTTTCTTTAAGCCTCTGCTCTCTGAGACTAGCATTCGCTTCATGGTCGTGTACTTCCTTGTTTTCTTTTGTTTCCCCATGCTCACGCCACACTGTGGTTTCTTCCAGAATCCCGCTCCTGTATTTTTAAGCAGGATATAGGTATGAACAGTTGACAAACATAGATGACCATGGCACTTAATGGTATAAAAGAACGTTCAACTGCATCCATGATAAGAGAAATAAAATACCTATCTGAGATACCATTTCCACTTATCAGGTTGGCCAGACTGAAAGTGGTGAAGTTCTGGGGAAACCAGTATATTTCCACAGTGCTGCTGGGAGGAGAGAATGTCACAGTCCCTACGGAGGATTTGGCAATATCTAGACCAATCATGTAGGCATTTATGTACGTGCAAAGTGACTCGGCAACCCCACGCTTACTTCCTCAGTGACACACTGGCAAAAATAACGAGCAAGAAGTATGTGCGAGGCTGTTCACTTCATGCCATCTGTAGTAACAGAAGACACAGCACACATAAACAGCAACGAAAGCACTGATTGGGAGCCAGCAGGCGGCGCAGTGGCTCAGGCGCTGGACTCCCACGTGGCTGACCACAGTCCAAGTCCTAGATCTGGTGGCTTACTTTCTTTCTCTTTCCCCTTTCTCTCTCTCTGTCTCTCTGTCTCTCTGGTGATGTGTGTGCCCTCTAGCAAATTAAAAAATAATAACAAAGGATAAATTAAATTACTTTTTTTACAAAAAGCACTAATTAGTCAACTCTCAAGTCTGCTGGGGAACCAACTAATTGTTTTGGAAACAAATAATAAGAATCAAGCATTTTTTCCTATAAGACCTCTAGGTACATCAGGTGAAAAAAAAAAAAAAAACAAAGAAAAGAAGTATTTTTATAGACATATTTTAACTAACAAACAAATAATAGAATTACTATTAATTTTATTTATATCTCTAATTTTAACTATTGATATAAAACAGAACTACAATGGATACTATGCAGCCATGGTAAAATCAAGGCTCTCGGCGGCAACAATCATGAAATGGCTTCTAACATCACAGACACAAACCAGTATCGTGTACCTCCTGGTGGAGGATATGCCACCACCTACAAAAAAAAAAAAAAATCAAAACTGGAAATGATAAGCCTTGAGATAAATCTACTAATGCACAGAAAAAAAACATGGGTCCGATGATCATGCTAATGGTCAATACAAGGATAATATTAGCAAAATCCAGACTCTGGGAAACTATAGAATAAAAGGTCCATATTATTTTCTACAAATAAAAATTGTAAGAGAAAGAAGAGAGGTAGAGGGAAAACATTTAATTAAAAGTCTAGATTGACATACCAGCCCATTAAAATGGAGTTTGTTCAGATTGCTATTTTTAAAAAGACTGTTAAAACAATCAAACAAACAAACAAAAAACAGCTGGTGGCATAGTGGTTAAGGCTGCTGAATCCCACATGGCCCACTTCACAGTTCAAGTCCTGGACCTGGTGCTAAAAAACACACCAGGAATGTGTGCATGCACTCCCAAAATCCCAACAGGAGAATGGAGGAGAAGGGATTGTGGCATGCCCGTCCTCCTGGGGAGGGGCTTTCTCACTTTCTCTTCCTCTCTCCATTTCCATCACCCTATTGCAAAAACTAAGACACACACACGCACACACACACACACACAACTGAAGAAAGATGAGCATTGACTGGGTAGTTGATACCGAGTCATTATTATTGGTTTTTAGATGTGATCATGGTTGTGATGTTGTGTGTTCTTTAAAAGCATCCTTAAGGGCCAGCAGGTGGTCGGAGGTTAAGGTGGCTGGATCTCTCTCTGTGTCTATCTGGTCAAATTTTTAAATAATAATAAAATAATTCTTTTTTTTTTTTGGAGAGGTTTTTCGCTATACGGCACGGGCACTCGCCAGACAGACAGAGAGAGACATAGAGACAGGAAGCGAGAAATCACCCCCCAGGGGGGATGGTCATGCCGCAATCCCTTCTCCTCCATTCTCCTCTCAGGATCTTGGGCACGCATGCACACGCGCCTGGCGTGAGTTTTAAGCCACCGGGTCTGGGACGCGAACCGCGGTCGACACGTGGGAGTCCAGCGACATAGCCATTGCGCTAACTGCTGGTTTCCAATAAAATAATTCTTTAAAAAAAATTAAAGAATATGGCAGAAGTAGCCCTTCAGACTGAGGCCCAGTGCGGACAGAGATTGGGAGCTGGCCATGGCCATCTACACCAGAGGCTTCCCAGCGAGTACCGTGCTCGTCCAGGGCCTCCGCTGTCTCTCCCTCTCTGTTCCCAGAGCCTGGTGTGGACTGGAATACCACAGCACATAGTAGCTGCTCGACAAAGGACTAAGCAGGGGGCTGAGGTCAGAACCAGACAGGTTCAAGGGTTCAGATCAGAACTCTGAAGCAAAGGGAGGGAGGGCATCATTAAAATTCCACACCAGAAGAGAAAGACCAGAAACAACCTCAGTATCAGATGCAGCTAAACAACAGCAAAATCCCTTGCAGCTATAGGAAGAGAACAAGGATGCTCGTTATATATTGATGTGGAACTAGCGCCAAGAGACTTGGTTGAGTCAAGAAGCAGGCTGCAAAACCCGTCTACGCTCTGCACCGTCTGCGTGTGGAAACTCAAATTGGAAGCAAAAGAAGGGGCGGGACAGGGGCAGGAGCAGGTTTGCTGGGAGCCGTGTACCTTTGGCACTATTAGGATACTAGTGCAATACAAGGCAACAAACCCCTGCCAGCATCTCACTACTGCGGAGAAGCAGTTCCTGCCAGGTCCGGGCAGAGGCCGACAGAGCCCGGCCAGGCATGAGAACCTTCTAACTGGCATGTCCTGGTGGGAGAGTGGAGACCCATCTCCGTCTCCCCTCAAAACAAAAGCCAAAGAGCAACAGGAAGGACCCTGCGGTGTACGTTCTCCAGAAGAGCCGAATCTAGCTTAATGCAGCAGCTGGCCCAAGTACCAAGGACGAACATGGCTCTGCGAGGAATTATAGGGAGAACGGCTGAACCAAGCGGAATGTAACCCAGGGTCCCTCGTGTCCCCGGAGGGTTTCTGCTGATCCGCTGAGCTGAGGACTCAATCTAGAAAAATAAAACCCGTGTGTCGTCTGGCTGGGGAGAAGCGCATAAAGACTCATTTATCTGGCTGTAGCGAGTGAGTCGAGCTGGCTGCCACAAACACGCTGCTCAGCAGAAATGAGTTATTCCGGCTGCTCCCGGAGGTAATGAAAAGCCGGGCTGGGAGTGGAAAACTCCACCGCAGAACTGACCTGCTACTGGGAAACAACTTGTAATTTTTATTTATTTATTTCAGATGCAGTGACTAGCCATCTAAATAAGCCTTAGGGCAGACTCTGAGTGCGCGGACAGAAATGAAGTTAGGGGATCCTAACTGCCCACACCTGCCCAGCCCACCCTCCCCGCTCCACTCACCCCTCCTCAGCCCCTCGCCCAGCTCAACTGCACAGAATACTTTCAGCTTCAAATTTCACTTCATCTTCATCATCCTCATTCCCACCCCTTACGTAAGGACCCATTCCTCAGGCCCGCTCCTGGTTAAGGCTGAAAGGCAGGTTATCTGATTCATGAGTGTGTTGTTCTCACTTGCCAAGGAAACCTGGCATGTCTCTGAACTTGCTGAAATCTTATCTGCAGGATGAGGATGGGTGCTAAGGAGCAAATGCTGCAGAGAGGTGACACCTCTGGGGCATCTCAGGAGTGTGTCCCTAAGGAGCACCACCTGGGAGTGACTGGCTCATGGGGGTCCTTCAGGGCTGGGGAGTGAGACCTCAGGGCTGCCAGTGCAGAGCCAGGCCCAGAGGCCGGCCCAGGCCAGCCAGGTGCCTGAGTTCCTGGTACCGTTTGCCTGGATCCAGCTACCCCTGGAGAGGGCAGAAGGCTCCAGGGATTCTGCAGGCTCACGTCCAACATGTCCTAACAAAAGCGTATTTCTTCCTTAAGATAAAACCACGTAGTAATACTTTAGTAAGACCTGCGTAGGTAAATGCGTACTGTGAACTGCAGGCCTCAGCCGCTGCCCTCGTGCGTGCAGCACAATCTCCTGCCTGCTCTGACCCTCTCAGCAATGCATGGCCACCCAGGGAGGCGGGAGCATGTCTGGGGCATCAGAACAAGCATGCAGACCACCTCAGTGGCTTGGACCACACGAGTGCGTTTCCCTTGGCTCTGCGTGCCAGACGTCCAAAGATGTCAGTGGGACTGCTTCTCCTGCGGCCTCTCCTTGGCTCGTGCGTGGACATCTTTTTTTTAAATTTATTTATTTATTTATTTATTTTTGGAGAGGCTTTTGCTATGGGGAGCGTGCACTCACCAGACAGAGAGACAGAAAGCGAGAAATCACCCCCCAGGGGGGATGGCCACGCTGCAATCCCTTCTTCTCCATTCTCCTCTCAGGATCGTGCCGCCCGGCATGAGTTTAAGCCACCGGGTCCGGGACTCAAACCACGGTCGACTACGTGGGAGTCCAGCAACATAGCCATTACGCTAACTGCTGGTCCCATGCACGGACATCTTTACCGTCTTCACATCTACACCTGCGTCCCAATTTTCTCTCCTCACAAGAACACTAGTCACCCTGGATGAAGACCTCATTTTAATGCAACAACCTCTTTAAAGACCCATTCTTAAAATACAATCACATTCCCAGGTTCCAGGAGTTAGGACTTCAATGTGAATTTGGAGGAAGGAGGAACACTTTTTTTTTTTTTTTTTTGGAGAGGTTTTTACTATAGGGCGCATGCACTCACCAGACAGACAGACAGAGAGACAGAAAGCAAGAAATCACCCCCCAGGGCAAATGGCCACGCCACAATCCCTTCTCCTCCATTCTCCTCTCAGGATCTTGGGCATGCACGCACACGTGCCCAGCGTGAGTTTCAAGCCACCGGGTCCAGGACGCAAACCGCAGTCGACTACGTGGGAGTCCAGCGACGTAGCCATTACACTAACTGCTGATCCCCACAATTTTTTTTAAAAAGCAGATAGAAACAGTTTATGATTCACTTTCTAAGGGAGAAAGGGGGCAGATGCAGAGAGAGTGGTGCAGGCTCTGAAAGGTTGAGAGCTAAGAATTTTTGAAGGAAAGGGGCAGAGGGGGCTGAGGGGGTCCTGAGATAGCATGCAGTGGTCTTTCAGAGCTGGTGGGTTCCTTCTCTCTGGGTGACCCCTCCTGCAGCAAGGTCAAGCCACCCCCTTTCTTCCCTTCTTTCGGGTGAACACCTTCCTCTGATCCCGAGGAATTAGGAGGAACACAATTCGGCCATAAAACCCATTTTATAGAGAAAGAAACTGTGGCCCACAGAGAGGAAGTTTTCCGTCGAGCTAGCGTTGACCCGGCCAGGACCAATCAGTGTTTTTACCGGAAACCTGCCTAAGGCGAGCTCGGCTGCGGCCCTGGACGGTACCCGGCCCAGCTCTCCGCTCCCGTGGGTAAGACAGAGCTAGAGCCAGAGAGGCCCTCCTCCGTGCGGGGCCTAAACCGAAATGTGCCTTTGTCTCCCTCCTCTGCCTCTTCAAAAGCTGTCAGAATGGATGACAGATCCTGGAACGACCCATCAACCCCGACGGCTGGGCGGCCTCCCCCTCCGCCGCCGCTCAGGAGCAGCCCCCTCGGGATTTCTGTTTTTCTTTTTCAGTGATTTTAATGCTCAGAAATATGTGCTGAGCTGTCGGCACGCGAGGCAGAACGTCTTTATCTGAGTAGTTCAGAGACTCCCCACGAGGCCCGGCTCCTGCGCCCCAACACGCTCCCGCCCTGGAGGTGGGCCCTGTCAGGGGGAAGAGGCTGCCACTAAAATGTCACCTGCTTCAAGGGTTCCCAACGCCGGTGGGCTGGCCCCTGCTCCTGCAGAGCTGTTCACCTCCCACCGTGAGCACCCAGGGCTACAGGGGAGCTGAGAGCCCGGTGGGAGGTGAGAGGCCACGCCCAGGGGCTGGAGTCCTAGGCGCCCAACCCTAGCGTCCTGGCTGCGACTGAGGCAGGCACCCATCAGAGCCCACCAGCCGGAGACCACGGAGAACAGCAGACGGGCAGAGGGACTCTCAGGACAGGGCTAGGCGGGCTGTCAGGTCTGGGCTGCTGAGTGATGTGGGAAGTGTAAGGAAGAGGGCTTGCTCCGGTTCCATGCTGCCAGGAAGCAGGGACAGGCTGATGACTGAGGGTCCCTGGGGAAGGAAGGAAGGAAGTGGGCAGAGTGCTGCCGTTGGGAGCAGAAGGGGCGTACCAGGTTCCTGCGGCCTCAGGGTGCTGGTGCCTCTCGCTCAGGTGTGGCCTGGCCTGGCCTGGTCTGTCTCTTCCTGCTGTGATGGCACAGTGACCCTGCCTGGTGACGTCCCGTGCAGGTGGGACTAGGCCTGGCGGAGAGCTGACCTCAGGGCCGTGGCCTCACCTCCTCTCACCATCGGGTGTCCTCAGCCCCTCCTTCCCAGCAGCAGGGCTCGGAGCCTCCAGCTGCCCGGGTCTTTGAGGCTGGGGCAGCAGTGTTTGGGACGGCTGTGACCTCAGGAGGGTGGCCCGCTCTGTGCCCACGAATGCGGCAGGCGTAGCTCTGGGCCCACACTCAGGCCCGTCTTACCTTCCAGCCCTTCCCCTTCCCCAGGGCCCCTCCTTGGCAGTCATGCACTGGAGCATAAACAGAGGTAGGCCATAGCTGAGCCGTAAGAGGGGCCCTGGCCCAGTACCACCCACCCCCCCC
>NW_006206814.1:497246-514660 GCF_000334495.1 Tupaia belangeri chinensis
CCCGCCCCAGGACTCAGTGTCCTTCTCTGTCAATGGAGGGGAACAACCCTGTCCCTTGGTGTATCCCGGCCAGGCAGCAACACAATGAAGCTGCCTGTTTTTTAGCACCCAGGAACAACACCGCATAGGTGCTCAGTAAACGCTGGGTGAGTCCTCACGTGGGCGAGCCCCCAGTCACAGGGTCAGTGAGAGGCAGCAGTCTGATCTCAGAGGGCTGCCCTAAGGAGATCCCACAGACCGGGTAGGGTAAGACAACAGGCTCTTTTTTCTCTCCCAGCCCCGGCGTCTGGAAGGGGAGACGCGGGAGTCGGCAGGGTGGGTTCCTTCGCAGGCCCTGAGGGAGAATCTGCTCCCGGCCTCCCTCGAGCTTCTGGCTGGCAGTCCTTGGCACTCCTCGTCTCGTCCACACTGCCCGGGCTCTGCGGGCGCCCGTGTCTGTGTCCAGATTCCCCCCTTCTCGGGAGGACAGCAGCGCCTTGCGTTCAGGCCCACACCAGGGGCCTCGCCCTCATGTGTACGGGGACAGGTTCTGGTCACAGGCACTGGGGCGACCTCAGCATCTCTCGGTGAGGTACACAGTTCAGCCCACGGAAGTAGCTTTTTTCTTTCCCACGTTATAGTTCTGTCTCCTCGAATCCATGTGTAAGTCTGCAGAAACGCCAAGGTCTCTATCCCTACCACTTCACCTTCACTTCCTTTTGCACTTCAAGTCAGATCCTGCTTCCCGTCGAACTGTGTGGGGTGAGGGTTTAGAAAAGAAAGCCATGGGACCAGCAGTTGGCATAATGGCTATGTCGCTGGATTCCCATGTAGCTGACCGTGCTTCGAGTCCCGGACCCGGTGGCTTAAACTCATGCCGGGCGCGTGTGCGTGTGTGCCCAAGATCCCGAGAGAAGAATGGAGGAGAAGGGATTGCGGCGTGGCCATCCCCCCTGGAGGGTGATTTCTCGCTTTCTGTCTCTCTGTCTCTCCTTTTCTTTCTGGTGAGCGCACGTGCCCTATAGCAAAAAAAAAGAAAAAAGAAAAGAAAAGTAAAGAAAAGAAAAGAAAGGCATGGTACAGAGACCAGGAGAGTGTGGTCATATACACAGAGACTGGGAGAGTGCTGGTCATAGGCCGAGAGTAGACGTAGATGTCGCCAAGTTGCCTTGTGACCTCAGACGGGTTCCTCTACCTCACTGAGCCTCCAGTTCTCGATCACCAAATGAAGGGACAGGATCTCGCTGACATCTCCCCGCAGATCCACAGGAAAGTGGCCAGATTCCCTTCCATAGCCTGGCAGGCAGGTGAGACGGACCTCTCCAGGCTTTGAAGAGACCTGGCAGAGCTGAGCCCCCTCTGTCCCCACTTCTGACCGCTCACTAGCTGTGTGACCTGAGACAAAGCTCCTGCCCTCTGAACCTCTCCCCCTGCAAAATCAGAGGGTAGAAGTCTCTGCTCTCCCTAACCTGCAGCCATGGACCTTTCTGCCTCTGCTCTCCCTCCATCTCCAGTGGTGCACGGAGCCTAAAAATCAGAGACAACCTCCAAGTGAGCCTGTCCCCCCGGCCCTTGCAGCTCAGAGGGCTGGCTGGGACGGGAAGCGTTAGTCCCTTTGGCCACCTCCTGCATTCCCGGGGACCAGGTGGTGGTGGCGTGCTTCAACACTGGCGAAGCAGTAGTTTCATTAACCCTGCACGCCCGCCAGAATATCTCCCAGGTGTTACCCAATGGCAACAAAGAGGAGGTTATCTCCCCAGTTGTCAGGAAAGTCATGATGGGCCTTTTGATTTTTCTATGCAAAAATGTGTCATGACTTTTCCGACGACCCAATAGATAGGGGCTTCCCTGGGAGAGCTCAAAGGCCACACCCGACCCAAGTTCACAAAACCCCAGTTTAAGTTAAAACAGCAGACGACTGACATTTCCAACCTGGTTTTATTTTTTGGCGGTTTTTGCCTAGTGCGCATGTGCTCACCAGAAATAGACAGTGAGGAGGGGAGATGGCCACACCACAATCCCTTCTCTTCCATTCTCCTCCCAGGATCTTGGGAGCACACACACACAACACACACGCACGCACGCGCCCAGCATGATTTTCAAGCCAACGGGTCTGAGACTCCAGCCATGCAGGAGTCCAGGACGTAACTGCTACGCCATCTGCTGGCCCCTGACAGTTCCGATTTGGACAGCCCCCAGGGTCCGGCCTGCCTGGAGCTAATGCTGACCCTGCATCCCCCTCCCAGTCACCCACCGTTGTAATTCCGAGCCTGCTGGTCACACAGCCTGTTAGAGCAGAGTGTGGCCTGAGCGGTTCTGAAGCTCGCACTCAGCCCAGGGCCAGGCACAGTGTAGAGGAAGTGAGGGTAGAAACGGAGGCGGGGAGGGAGGGACAACGTCTCGCAGTAGCTCCTGGTGCAAGCCAGAGAGCACAGAGCCAAGTTCACACTCGGGTTTTGCCAGTGACCAACTCAAAACCTAAGACCAGTTTCTTAGCGCCTCTGTCCATATTCTGATCTGTAAAATAAGAATATTCCCACCACAGGGTTATTGTGGGAATAGAACCAAGTCATTCCCTTAGAACGCTTAGCACAGCGCCTGGCCGTGGGAAACTGCGGTCGGAATTTGCGTTGCTGCTCACAGTTGTTGAAACAGTAACACCCACGTTGGTCGCCTGGCCCTGCCGCCACCTGCACACCCGACTTCATAGGCCTTATAGTAAATGCTAATTCCAGCAGGGGAAAGGAGCTAGCATTTGCACAGAGGCACACTGAGATGGGCCCCTGTGTTCCTGGAGCATCCCACTCGTGGCTGCGATCCCAGACCAGCTCCAGGACAAACCATAATTGCTGGAGAGCCCCTGTGAGATGGGGGAGCCTCAGAGGGCTGCCTCTGACCTGGTTCCCTCAGCACGTAGTGCCACCTGCTGGCTGCTTCAGGAACTGTCTTGCATGCTTAGTGGCCCCGCTGCTAAGTGTTACTTGTGTCAAATCCTGCCGTCCTCACTGCGGAGCCACCTTGATCCTCGGAGGCCACTCACGCCATTCATACCGCCCAGAAGTCGCTCTGTTCATGTCAGCATTTCCACGACAGCTCCCAATTTCCCAAGGATTGTAAGTCAACTGTGAAATTTCACTCTGCTCTGAGACTTCCCCTGTATCAGCCAGCAAATCTGCTCCTGTCCTTCGGCCTGTATCTGCGACAGAAGAAACCCCTCCCCCTCCTTTTCTCTTTCAGACGCATTTTGTGTCCTCTTGGGGTTTAGGTCAGAGCTTGCGTCTGGAGCCCTGGGTTCTGGGTTCCAGTCTCAGATCATCAAATACTCTGCCGGGGTCCCTAATTTCTCCCACTCTCAGCTTCTTATCTGCAGAATGAGGGAGATAATTACACCTGCTATCATGGCCCTGACCCTTTCAAAGCATAAAGGAGAATGACATGGTGGGAAGGGCTGTCAGTGTGGGAGGTCAGGCTGCACCTGCTGGGCCTGTGGGCATAATCAGTGTCACATGTGAGGACAGACTCTTCAGTGATGGTGGCATGTGTTTGCTCCGCCTCCTTCCTCACCGGCAGCCTGGGCGGCGCCACATTTGTAGCTACTGTGGGGCTGGCACGGGATTCAGGTTCACCTTGTTCATTTCCCAAACCGTGGGTGTGGGTCTACCATGCACCAGGCGACAGGGGAATTTAAATATTAAAACTCAAGGGGCAACTAGTGGCCTGGTGGCTCAGGCAGCTGGATCCCACATGGCTGACTGGACCCCACAGCTTGAAAAACATACCAGGCGTGTGTGCATGCTTGCCCAAAATCCTAAGAGGGAATGGAGAAGTGATTGCAGTGTGGCCATCCCTGGGGGGAGGGGGGGTTCTTTATCACTTTCTCTCTCTCTCATGAATACACATGCTTTATGGCAAAATTTAAATTATATATATATATATATTCAAAATGCTTGTACTCTGAGGCCTGCAGGCCTAGACAAATGATGAGTAAATGAACCCACGCACTGGCCCAACCCCACTAAGGGCCTGCTGTGTGCCAGGCACGGTGCTGGGCATCAGGTGGATGTCAACTGCAGGCCAGACAGAATGGACCGATGAGGCACAGTTATGAAAGCATTGGGTTTGGCAGGGACCTCTCCCGAGATTCCTTTGAACCTGCTCAGGGGGTGGTAGATTCTGTACCTTGTGAAGGGTACCATGAATTTTCTGGTCATTTGTAGGCAATTACAATTTCCATAGTCACTGTAAGTCATAAAACAATCTCAATTTAAGAATAGAATGTCTAGTCAATATGATTTTTTTTGAGAGGTTTTTGCTATAGCGCATGTATGCTCACCAGAAAGACAGAGAGACAGAAAGCAAGAAATCAGCCCCCAGGGGTTGGCCATGCCACAATCCTTTCTCCTCCATTTTCCTCTTGGGATCTTGGGCATGCACATACACACATCCAGCGTGAGTTTAAGCCACCAGGTCTGGAACTCGAACCACGGTCGACTACATGGGAGTCCAGTGACATAGCTATTACACCAACTGCTGGTCCCATCAATATGTTTTTCAGCACATTCACAATCATTTTCTCCCCCTCCCGGCCAAGCAGTTTCCAACACCTAGGGAAGGAATAAAGTAATCTCTCTCTCTCTCTCTCTCTCTCTCTCATCTCTCCCCAAACCACTCCCCAGCTGCTATTTCTAACCCAGCGGAAGTCTGAGCAGGAAGACAGAAAGAACAGGAAGGCAGGAAAGGTCTTCCTTAATAGGTATTATTGTAAGTAGTCTGGCTCTGGCTGGAATTTAAACCAGATCCTTTCTCCAGGGGACACTTCTCTGAATTCTTTTGAGAACCCGTGTAAGACCCTCTACAAGCGCACGTCCACCTTCAGTGGGACACTTATAACCCCCAGCTTCTGCCCCATTGGTAGCCTGTTACCCTCACAGGCCGCCCTCTCAAGTGACCCAGCTGACATGCCTGCTCGCAGGACGGTGCACCTTTATGACACCAGAAGAGTCACATGGTGGCATCGCAGGCTCAGAGCAGGTGGTCAAGTATCCCTTGTAATCATCCTGTGATTCAGAGTGAGAAATTTTCCTTATTCCCAACCCTCAAATAGAGACTTTCAGAGCAGCACACAGTCACCAAGTGACAGAGACGGGATGGCCTCGTCTCTCGAATCAGAGCCTGTGGTCTGTCCATGAGTCCTCGCTGCTGGACTCTCAAAGGCAAAGGAGCCACACTGGGGCCTGGGATAAGCCACTAAACGCTTGCTTTGAGTCTTCATCGTTCACGGTCACCAAGAGCCCATTCTAAAGCTCTGTAATAACATTTCTGAGTTGAGGTGGCCTAGCAGCATGTGGCAGAGAACTGCAGAAGCCCCCTCCCCGGCATGGGCGGTGACCCCCACAACTTCACTCTCCCCTTTCTGCTCTAACACCCCACGTTGATGGGCACGTGCCTTAAGCAAGTGTCGGGGAGGGAGAGAGAAGACCATGCGGGGAGTGCCAGCATTTCTGCACCCTCCATGAGGAAGTGCCCTGGCCTGAGCCCGAGATGGGATGCATGCGCTTGGCCCTCTCCATCGCCCCGTGCCTCTCACGATGAGAGGGTCACGCCCTGCTGAGCATGACGCTGGCGTTCAGGAAGGGACTTTCCCAGGTAACATGGCTCCTAGTCTTGGCCAACTGTGTCATCTGCACTTCAACCATCAAAACGATTCAACTAAATGCTGGAGAAGGCCTCACTGAGTGAGCCTTCCTGACGGTGGGTCTCCAAGATGGTGCCCTGCTAAGCAATTTCTTTCTTTCTTTTGGAGAGGTTTTTGCTATAGGGCGCGTGCGCTCGCCAGACAGACAGAGAGAGACAGAGAGACAGAAAGCGAGAAATCACCCCCCGGGGGAATGGCCACGCCGCAATCCCTTCTCCTCCATTCTCCTCTCGGGATCTTGGGCACACACGCACATGCGCCTGGTGTGAGTTTTAAGCCACCGGGTCTGGGATGCAAACTGCAGTCGACTACGTGGGAGTCCAGCGACATAGCCATTACACTAACTGCTGGTTCCTGCTAAGCAATTTCTAAGGACCATCTCGACTACGCAGTCTCGGTGTTCTCCAAACACCCTCCCTTTATCGCTGCAGAAGGGACTACAGTGTGTGCAGCACGGTACCTTGCATGCCCGGCTCTGTCATGTCTCTAGGTCACAGCCTCCCTGCGGAGAATGCAGATCAGGTGCCATTACTCTGTTTTTACAGATGAAGAGACCGAGGCTCAGTGTCCAGGGAAAAGCAGAGCCAGACTTACTTGCACCTCGATCTCCCAGTCCAAATCGGACATCTGAGTTCTGCAGCCTCTTTCTTGCTCATCTTCACACAAGACTGAGCAGTTCCCTGCCCTTCCCTAATTTTCTACCTGCCAGAGTCCCATTCCCAGACGCAGAGCCCTAGCCTCTCTCCCTGCGCCGCAGACACCTCAGTGTTGGGGATGGGGTAGAGTCTCGGGCAAAGGAGGGGCGAGGGTTACTATTCCTTTAGTAGTATATCGGCCACATGCACTTGCCAGCAGCCCCCTAACCTGTCTACTCTGTCCCAGCGTAATAAATTGCAGCTCTGTGTTTTTACAACAGAGAATGGTTTGTTCCCTTCATTAAATTACCCTGGGTTTGAAGCATATCTATTCCTTGATTGCCCATAAGTGTCCTGGAACCAGCAAATGGCATAATGGTTATATTGCTGAACTCCCATGTAGTTGACCATAGTTCAAATCCCAGACCTGGTAGCTTAAACTCATAGCAGGCACGTGTGCGTGCGTACCTAAAATCCTATGAAGAGAATGGAGGAGAAGGGATTGTGGCAGGGCATCCTCCCTGGGGGTGATTTCCCCCTTTCTATCTTTCTCTGTCTGGAGAGCACAGGTGCTCTACAGCAAATATCTCTCTTTAAATAAAAAAGAAGTTTCCCTTTGTTTTAGGGGAGATTAAGAAAACTAACAGCAGGCACGTGTGTGTGCGTACCTAAAATCCTATGAAGAGAATGGAGGAGAAGGGATTGTGGCAGGGCATCCTCCCTGGGGGTGATTTCCCCCTTTCTATCTTTCTCTGTCTGGAGAGCACAGGTGCTCTACAGCAAATATCTCTCTTTAAATAAAAAAGAAGTTTCCCTTTGTTTTAGGGGAGATTAAGAAAACTAACATTTAGAGCCAGCTGGTGGCATGGTGGTTAAGATGGCTGAATCTCACATGGCCAACTGAGGTGTTCAAGTCCTGGACCTGGCAGCTTGAAAAACATGCCGGGTGCGTGTGCACATGTGCCCAAAATCCTGAGAGGAGAAGGGAGGAGAAGGAACTGTGGTGTAGCCCTCCCCTTTGAGGGCTGCTTTCTCACTGTTCCTCTCTCTCTCTCTCTATCTCTATCATCTCTCTCTCTGCCGAGTGCATACCCCTATAGCAAATTTTAAAAAGAAAAAGAAAACTAACATTTGCTGAGTACTTACTTTATGCTTTGTAGAATTTGCTCTGAGGGTTTTGCACCTCTTAGCTAATTTAACCTCATAACTCCACACGGCCCCTCTTATGGCCCCTTTTATAAAGGAGGCATGGCGCAGTTAAACAGCGAGGAGGTGATGGGAACAAGCCTTCAATGGGCAGTCTGGTTTCAGAGCCTGTGGCCCAGCTCCACTCTAGACCCACCGGGGTCAGGTAGCCGGAACCTCCTGAAGCTGAGGCACAGGAAGCTGCTAAGACTTACTTGTCTTAGATTGCATTCCCACGAGGCAGAGACCACACAGGCCACAGGAGGTGCTCCTGGGAACCAGCCAGGGAGAAGGGCGGGACTGGAAGGGAGGAGCAGGCATGACCTGGCCATCCCTGCCTCAGACTCAGAGCTGTCCCAGCCCGTGCCGGGAGCTGGCCTTCCTGCACTCACAGTGGCCAGTCATAGCCAGGGCCAGCGTGCAGAGCAGGACAGGGGCCCGGGTGGCCTGGAGGCCCCACTCCAAAACAGCCACTGGCTGTGGGGAGTGAGCGCAGGAACCTGGGGGCACGCAGAGCTGTTAAAAAATGGAAACACGCCACGGGGATCAGTCAGGACACGCAGCATCTGCCCAGCAGCCCCACGTGGACTAGGAGAGAAGAGCGTGCAATTTCCTTTAGGCTTCAGCAAGTCCACGTGCATGTCTGAGGAACGTGGATTCCTCTGACGTTGGCCAGCGCCCAGGGGACAGACCTCAGAGGGAGTTGGCAGGCGGTGCCACTTCTGCAGGGAAGCCAGGGGCTGGGCAGTCCTGACACCACCAGCCAGGTGGCTGTCCACAACTCTGCGCACCCAGTGTGTCACACTGCAGTCCACGCCGGGCCCCATAGCCCTCCCCACCCCGGCCCATTTCCTGTTGCCTCTGGTCCCTCCTCATCAAACCTGTCTTCAGCCAGTCTCACAGGGTTGTTGTTTTTAAGAATTATTTTATTTATTGATTGATTTCACATGAGTTTTGCCAGAGAAAGAGTGAGAGAGGGAGAGTTAGAAAGCAAGCCGCCTGGTCTGGGACTCAAACCAAGGTAGCCCATGTGGGAATTCCAGCACCTTAACCACCACTCCATCTGCTGGCCCTGCACAGGGTTGTTCTTAATTTTCACAGGAGACAAAAAGCCAGACACTCCCCTGCCAGCGTTTCCATGCCACAGTCTAGAGTCCGTGCGGTCTCAGCTGGCCTGGTCATGGGCACACACACAGCCTACATGCTGTGGTCTCAGCTGGCCTGGTCATGGGCACACACGCAGCCTACATGCTCCGGATACAGGATACGAGCCCAGGGCCTTCCTCATGTGTGTCCCTCGCACTATCTCAGCACCACCGGCCTGGGCCCCGAGCCAGGCTCTCTGTACCATCAGGAGCCCAGAGCGCCGACCCCTGGACCACTTTTCTTTTTCCTGGTTGACTTCGTCGATGCTGCCTAACACCCGGCGAGGGGCTCCATGCTCCCAGTCCAGGAACCCGAAGCCAGCTCAGCCCCTCGCTGCTCCACACCCCAGGAGAGGCAGCGTTGTTGCTGAGAGTGAAGGAAAATCTGAGTGTGGCCGCACCAGGAAGACGAGTCTCTCTGACTAGTCAGTCGGTTTACAGATGTTTTCATGGGGGAGGGGGATGCTAGGCGGCTTACAGGCATCTATAGAAAACAGGGAAGCCGACTAGTCAGTCGGTTTACAGATGTTTTCGTGGGGGAGGGGATGCTAGGAGGCTTACAGGCATCTATAGAAAACAGGGAAGCACACAAGTTAATTTTTTAGCTGAGGGCACAAGTAACTTGTCTTTGGCACAGGTTTCAGTCTTAGATAAGGGGTACAATCCAACGATCCATCTTGAAAGACAGGAGTTCCAACTCATGTCAGGGGCAGTGTCCCTCCTTGTTCCAAGCTCCTGGCTGGCCGGCCGTTCATCTCCTTGGACTTCTCGTGAGAAACCTCAAAGAACTTCAGGCTGAGAAGGAACAGGGTTTTTTTGTTTTGTTTTGTTTTGTTTTTTAACAAGATGGAGTCAGTCTGGCTAAGCATGCCCCAGTTACACTACCTCAATTTTTTCCTCCTTATTCATAAAACATTGGCGATCCTATAAAAGGGTCCCCAACACTCAGCATTGTCAACTCCGAACGTCCCTTGCTGCAGACGTTTTAAACGTGGGACCATAGGTTTTAGATTCAATCAAAGCTCCCCTCATGCCCTACCCTGACTCTCCAGAGACTCTGCATTTGCCATTTATCATCCCTGTGAATGTTGTCCTGACTTACTTCAAATGTAAGATAGTTTTGTGTGGTTTTGAACTGATGAATTTGTATCACTGTGAATTATTAGTCAGGGTTTTCTAGGAAACAGCCAATAGAATTTGTGAGTATGTGTATGTACATATGTGTATCTGTGTAGTTACAGATAGAGACCGATATACACACATACACAGAAAGTATACATACATAGGTATATATGAATATAAATACATATATTAGAGGAGAGACGGAGTTTAAGGAGTTAGTTTGCTGATTATGGACAGCAGAACTTTGTATTAGTCTACTATGGTCTTGCAGCAGAACCATCTCAGACTGAGTGATTCATACAAAAAGAGGTTCATTCAGCTCACGGTGCGGAGGCCCCAGGCCTAGGGGCCAACTTCTGATGAGGCTACAGTGTGGCAGAGGGTTGGAGCTATTTTTTCTTCCTTTTTCTAATTTTCCATAAAGTACGTGAGGTCTCCAGAGAGAAGCAGAGAAAGGGAGAGGGAGACAGTGTTCCCCATGTGGTATGGTCACACTGTAACCCCTTCATTTCTCCCTGCTTTTAGGGTTTTGGGCAAGCACACATGTACCCAGGATGTTTTTCAAGCCACCTGCTCTGGGACTTGAGCTGCAGGACAAGCCATCTGCTGTCCGGCTCCCTTAACACCAGGCTACCAGCTGGCCTGAAGATCTTGAGCAGGTGGCTGCCCTAACTTTCTGCCTTCCCCTTCTTAGCGCACCACAACTCAGTCATGGGGTCCTACCCTAACATTACCACACCCAAAGGTCACATCCTGGGATAGCACGAAGGGATTAGATGTTCACTGAACACCTTCATAACACAGCCAAGTGTCAGTACATGAATCGAAGAACAGGCCACCCATAGCAAATTCCAAGGCTGAGGTGTGAGGAGATTGGGGGCCCAGGGAAGGGCAGTTAGGTCTGAAGGCTGTCTGCTGGCAGAATTCTATTTTTCCCCAAAGGAACCTGTTTTTGTTCCAGTCTATTCAGCAACTGATAGGATGAAAGCCACCCACTTTAGTAATTAAAATCCACTCTGTTCAGAGTCTATTGATGTCAATGTGAACTCACCCAAAATCCAATGTGCTCACAGAAATGTCCAGGATAATGTCTAACCGAACATCTGGGCACTGTGGGCCAGGCTGTAAAAGTGCCCATCAGCGTCGTTTCCTTCTGGGACTCATTTTCTTCACCTGTACTGTTTTTGAGATGGGTCCGCGTTTATAAGGCAGCATTTCATCTTACATCCCATATGGACTTCCCTGTTGACGGGCGTACTTTCCTCCCTACATCCTCTGTCGTAAACAGGAGGGGACAGAAACTCCCTCTCGCACACGTGGGAGAGCCTCTCGAGGGAAGCTGTGGGGGACCATAGGCGGGCCGGATCCCACGGGCACCTGCTGTCACAACCTTCACTGGAGCACAGTTGTCCCCATCCACGGCTGCTTTTATACCGCAAGGGGAGGGTAGTGCAGTGGCCGCAGAGACCATGTGGCCCACAAAGCCTAAAATATGTACTCTCTGACCTTTTTAGCCAGTTTTCCAACTCCCGTCTGTGTCAACATGGAGTAGGATGGCTTGTCTCCATCATCGCCTTTTTGTTTTTGAGAAGAGAGATTTTTGCTATAGGGCATGTGTGCTTGCCAGAGAGACAGAAAGTGAGAAATCCCCTTCCAGGGGCGATGGCCACGCTGCAATCTCCTCCTCCATTCTCCTCTCAGGATTTTGTGCATGCACACACATTCACCTGGTGTGATTTTGAAGCTGCCGGGTCGGGGACTCAAACCGCAGTCGATTACATAGGAGTCCAGTGATGTAACCACTACTCCACCTTCTGGGCCCATCATCAGCTTTCATATGACATTGTCAACTTAATTTCCCAACTGGCTACACAAATACCCTCCCAGAAACTGTGAGCTCTGCTTCCTTTGCCTCTTGGTATCGTCAGACTTCAAAGGGTTTGTCAGGGACCTGGTGGCTGAGGGAGCTGGCTCCCACATGGCCGACCGTGTGGTTTCAGTCCTGAACTCAGTAGCTTGAGAAACACACCAGTGTGTGCGTGCCCAAAATCCTGAAAGGAGAGAGAAATGGAGAAGAAAAGATTGCAGCATGACTATTCCCCACAGGGCGTCTGGTGGGCGGGTGGGGGACAAGGGGAGGTTCTCACTTTCTCTGTCTCTGGCCCTGGGGAGTGCATGTGCCTCTGGCAAAACTGGGGGTGGAGGTGGAGAGTTTGCCAACCTGATGCTTGTGAATTGGTTTCTTGCGGGTTCACATGTTTGATTCTTTAAACCTGTATCTTGTCCTCATTTGTTTAATAAGTATCTATCAAGGGATTACGGTGGCATAAGATGTAGTAAGTGTTGAAATGTTTCAGTTTGACTTGTCTCATTTACTTTTCACCTGTGCTATTGAAAGAAAGCCTCCCCATTTTATAAGAGAAAAAAATTCAGTTCTGCCACGTTAGTATCACTGCTCAAACATGGTAGGTAAGGCAAGATGTCAGGGTATGGGTTTGGTGAGCCCGCCCTGGATAGGGAGTGGGGAAACGTAAGCAAACAGCAGCTTATTCTGTAGGCCCAAGGATGCTCCGTTGGGAAGAAAAAAAAAAACACAATTTGGCTGTCTTCCCATAGCATCTGACAGCCAGGGGTGTCTGCACCGTAATTCTTAGCAGAATGGACCTATATTTCACACAGGCATCCGTAAAGCAGTTTAGTCATTAAACTGGATTTTTGTCTTCCTTTTGACCTCAGAAAATAAAACATCTGTGATATAAGAGAGCGAGCGAGTGTGAGAAAGAAACTGTCGATAATTCATGTAACAAGAAATAGAGCTTTATTATTTCAAGTTACCGAAATTGCCAGTAATTGGGAAGGGAGGGGGATAAGTGAACTAAATCTTCATTTGTCAGCTCTGCAGTCAGTGAACGATGTCTCTGGCTGATTATTCAAGCAATTAATATGCAGAGGGCCAGCCCTGTAGCGCAGCGGTTAAGAGCTGTGCACTGGAAGCCAGATCCAACATGCCAAACTATAGTTCGAGTCCTGGTCCTGGTGGCTTGAGAAGCACACTGGGGGAGTGTGCATGCATGTCTGAAACCCTAGCAGGAAGGAGACAGGAAGAACAGTGCGGCGTGACCATCTGTCCTGCGGGGGCGGGGGGGGGCTTTCTCGCCCTCTCTCACCCTCTTTTTGAGGAGCACACATGTCATCTGGCAATTAAAAAGAAATACATAAAAATATGGCAGAGGTTCTAGACCAAAGATAAGCTGAAACTGCTGGGAAAAAGGATATGGGAACAGGAAGATGTGGGACAGGGAAATGTTTTTCTCTATCAGGTCTTCCGTACTGATTAATTGTTAACATTGAGTGTATGATTAAATACAAGAACTACAAACTAGAGCGAGGACTATTAAACTATTTACAGATATTCCAAGTGATGTGTGCATAATAATCTCCAAGATATGGGTAGAAGTTGGTGGGGGTAGAGGTTTTTTTAATTAGCCATTGGGGCTAGGCAGTAGCACAGTGGTAAATGCAACAGACTCTCTACAAGGCTGACTCACATGGGAAGGTCCTCGGTTCAAGCTGAGAGACTTCCTTGAGTATGCCAGGCACTTGTGTGTCCGTGATCTGGGGGTGACTTAAGCTGGGGGTAGATCCTGGCCTGAAGACCTTTGCTGGAGTGCAGTCTCTCTCCCTCTCACTCTCTCTCACAGACAATAAATAAATAAAACTTTTTAATTTTTTAGAGGTTTTTGCCATAGGGTGAATGCACTCACCAGAGAGACAGAAAGTGAGAAATCTGCAGCAAGGGAGATAGCCACATCACAATCCCCCCTCCTCCTTTCTCCTCTCAGGATTTTGGGCACACACGCACACGTACCCAGCATGAGTTTTAAGCCAGTGGGTCTAGGACTCGAACTGCAGTTGAATACATGAGAGTCTAGTGACATAACTATTATGTCATTTGCTGGTCCCAATAAATAAAACTTTTAAAAATAAAGATTAAAAATAAAATTAGCCATGAGATTTCAACTATTGAAGCAGGAGAATGGGGAGGTCATTATTCTAGTCTTGTTCTACCTTTTTTTTTTTTTTTTGAGAGATTTTTGCTATAGGGCGCGTGCGCTCGCCAGGCAGAGAGAGACATAGAGACAGAAAGCAAGAAATCACCCCCCGGGGGGATGGTCACGCCGCAATCCCTTCTCCTCCATTCTCCTCTCGGGATCTTGGGCACGCACGCACACGCCCCCGGCGTGAGTTTTAAGCCACCGGGTTCAGGACGCAAACCGAGGTCGACTACGTGGGAGTACAGCGACATAGCCATTACGCTAACTGCTGGTTCCCTCCTTCTACCTTTCTGTATCAATGTATAGAGTGGAAATTCCCATAATAAAAAGTGATTCAAAAGTGCATGTACTGTCAGGGGCAGCAGGTGGCATAGTAGTTAAGGCGCCAGACTCCCACATGCCCGCCTGAGGTTTGAGTCCCAGACGGTGGCTTGCTTTCCCACTTTCTCTCTCTCTCTCTCTTTCTCTCTCTCTCTCTCTGGTAAGCGCACATGCTCTATAGCAAATTCAAAAATAACAATGATGAGAGACCAGCAGTTAGTGTAATGGCTATGTCGCTGGACTCCCATGTAGTCAACAGCATATCAAATCCCGGATCTGATGGCTTAAACTCACACTGGGTGCATGTGCGTGCATGCCCAAGATCCCGAGAGGAGAATGGAGGAGAAAGGATTGTGGCATGGCCATCCCCCTGGGGGGTGATTTCTTGTTTTCTGTCTCTCTCTGTCTTTTTGGTGAGTGCATGCGCCCTATAGCAAAAAAAAAAAAAAAAAAACCTCTCCAAAATTAATAATAACAATGATGATAAATAAAATTAAATAAATATTTCTTTAAAAATTTTGCAAAAGAAGCATGGGCTGTGAGGTCAGCTGAAGCAGGTTAAGTGCTAGTTGGACCACTTAGTACTATAGGCAAGTTGCTTAGACCCTCTGGCCAGTTTACTCGCCATGCAATGAACATCACTGTATGGCCACTCACAGTGGGTGTAGAGATGGAATGACATCATGCCTATGGAGGACTTACATGGCATAATATGTAAATAAGAACTTTAAAAATGCTTGGTTTTGATTTATTCAGTTGCTTCTGTTCTGGGTTTTATGAAAAAAGTTTGGGTCTAAAGTTTGAGCTCTGCTTCTCAGGCATCTTACACTTAGTTCCCTACCTCTGATGTGTTCCGCTGTCCTCGTGCGTTAACTTCCTCTCCTCCGCTACTCTGCTTCGTCTACTCGGTTAACCAACATTTATTGAGTGCCTGTGGGCCAGGCACTGAGCTGTGAGCTGAGGAGGCAGACGTGAGAGACAGCCCAAGGACACACGCGGTGGTGGTGGAGAAAGATGGGAGAATGTCAGAATAAAACGGAACATGACAGCTGCAGATGAAGGTGCACCCCGAGGGGATGTAGGGAGAACAGAGATGTGAGTGCAGGCTGGGTCAGGTTTTGCAGGAGTGGAAGTTCGCCTGGCAGAGGAGAGTAGGGAGGCCTGCTGGGGGAGCCAGCTCGTGACATGCACGGGTAACAGCAGAAGGCAAGGTGTGAAAGCTTCAGATCCCTGAGTCTGCTCGGAATAACGGTTCGGTCCATATTGTGAGGAACCCCAGACAGCAGGCCACAGAGGTCACAGGGGCACACCTCTGGGTAAAACGTGAGGTCAGACGTGCATCTTAGTAAGTGCTTCCAGGAGAGCAGGGGTGAGGGACTGGAGAGACCAGGAGAGCAGGGGTGAGGGACTAGGGAGAAGAGAAAGGACGATGGAGGGAGGGAGAGATCAGCCAGCTGTCTGAGGGCACCAACATCAGCTGCCCTCAGGGTTGCTAGATCTTGATGCACCTGGAGCTCAGAAGCGTTCTTTGGGCATCTGGAGAGAACGAAGCTCTGAAGGGCTGGCTCATGACAGACCGACTCACGCTTATGCCCAGGCGAAGGTATAAAACCCCGAGATGCTGCACCTCCTTACTGTCCAGCCCTGGTGCCTGCCTACAGAGCGCGCCTCCTGTTTCTGAGGTAGTTCGAGGCACATGCCACGTGAACCCAAAACCAGAGTTCGGACAGGCAGAGGGGCTTCCAGGAAAAGCGGGGCCTACAGAGCTTTGTCCTTGGCACAACGGAAGGCAACTTCCAGGGACCAAGGTGCTCCCACTTGCCCAGCGATGGCAAATAAACACCCGCACCCCAGCGCTGGCCTCTCACTCCTTGCCTCTCTGACCCCTTTTACAGAGGCAATCGTGCTTCAGCCAGAGCACGGTCATGATGGGTCGAGGTCTGTTTGCAGCACAGGCTCAGAGGTGTCCATTGCTCTGGCCTTCCAAGGTGAGCCCCAGCCTTAGTCCTCAAGGGTCCCGTATTCTCCCAGGACACCAGTGGCTGTGATTATGCTTGGGCTGGACTGTTTCCAGAGATGGTTGAACTTCTCCATTGTCCTTTCAGATGCAATGGTGATTCACTGTGCCTGGGCTTCTTATCCCCCCCCCCCCACCTAGACACCAACTATCAGGTTAAACCAGGAAGCAGCAACTGGGGCTCAAACCAAGCAGAATAATTCATGCAGTGGAGATGGCTTGGGGACACCCCTGTGTGGGGGAATGGATAGCTCTTTTGACTTGGAGATGAGAGAGAGGGGAGATGTCTAAGGTGGTTCTCAAGTTGGAATCAGGTAGGAAGCTGGGGTGTTCCCTGAGGGTAGGAACTAGGTCTTTTCTGACTTGGTTCTTCATAAGAAAGCAGTGCTGTTGCTGAGCCTGTTCATTCAGCTGATACCTCCTGTACCAGACGCCACACTAGGGATGGGACAAGACCAAGCCAGATGCCATGCTAGGGGTGGGACAAGACTGAAAGGTAGTCTTGCCTATTGGAAGTACAGGAAAAATAATCAATAAATAAACATTAAAACCTAGGGTCCAGCAAGCAGTGTGTTGTTGAAGGTGCTGGACTCCCACCTGGCTGACCATGGTTCGAGTCCCAGACCTGGCAACTTGCTTTCCCACTCCCCACACTCCACCTCTCTCTCTAGTCAAATTAAAAATAAATAAATAATAAATAAGATGAAAATAAAGAATTCTTTTTTAAAAAAAAAAATTGAAGCCCATGATGGCAAGTTACCCTTATCTGAAAAGTAACTGAGGAGAAATAATTCATTTTGAGACTTTAAGGCTTGGCCCATGCTATTAAAGGAACTCCATGCTTTATGAGGTATCAAATTGCAAAGACTCCACAGGGACTCGTGTATGCCCTGCTGGGCCCCCAGTCTAGTGAGTCATCCATCTGAAGCTTGAAGACCACAGGTGTGTTGCCCTGGTAAAGCTCTAGCCTACTGGCTGAGGGCTCTGAGGTCACATGCCGTGGTAGAAACTCGCAAGTAGCTGGAATTTGGTTTATGCTTTTACTGTGGAATAAAAGAATGTTTGTCACATTTTACTTTATTTTATTTTACTTTATTTCATTTTTTATTTAAACTCTTTAAATTTTTAATTAATTAATTTACATTCATCCCCTGAGCATAATCACAACATACAAAATGTGATTTCCCATCCAGAATACACTGCATAGTGGCTTAATCATGCACATTATCATCAATAATTTTCCATTTCTAGTTTCATATA
>NW_006206814.1:515206-532741 GCF_000334495.1 Tupaia belangeri chinensis
AGTTGGCCATTTTCTTAGTTTTTTTTTTTTTTCTTTTTTCTTTTCTCGGAGAGGTTTTTGTTATAGGGCACATGCACTCGCCAGAAAGACAGAGAGAGACAGAGAGGCAGAAAGCGATAAATCACCCCCCAGGGGGGATGACCGTGCCATAATCCCTTCTCCTCCACTCTCCTCTAGGGATCCTGGGCACATATGCACATGCGTTTGGCGTAAATTTAAGCCACTGGGTCCAGGACTCCAACCGTGGTCGACTACATGGGAGTCCAGCAACATAGCCATTATGCTAACTGCTGGTCCCCATTTTCTTAGTTTTTGAATACTTATTTCTGTGTGTCTGTATTTAATTTTCCTTGTATAGCACTCCTTTAAGAACTTCTTGGAGATTTGGTCTGGAGTTGGTAAATTCTTTCAGGTTTTGCTTATCTGAGAATGTTCTTCTCTTTTCTTCCCATATGAAGGATAATCTTGCTGGATACAGTATTCTTGGTTGAAATTGCATTTCCCTTAACACTTTGAATATATTTTCCCATTCTTTCCTCGTTCACATTGTTTCCAGTGAGAAGTCTGCTATTAGCCTGATGGGATATCTTTTGTAGGTAACTTGATGTTTTTCTCTTGCAAATTTTAGTACCTTGTCTTTGTCTGTGGTTTTGGTTAATCTGGCTATAATGTATTTTGGAGAAGATCTTCTTGGGTTAATTCTATTTGGGGTGCTTTGTATTTCTTCTCATTGGATCTTTGAATGCCTCTCTAGGTTTGGAAAATTGTCTTCCAGGATTTCATGGAATAGATTATTAATGCCTTTATGAGTCTGTTCCTCCTTCTTGGATACCAATTATTCAGATGTTTGGGTATTTGATGGTATCTAGTATTTATTATTCTCACTTTTGGGGGAGCAATTTTCTCAGTCTTCATGGTGGATTTTTCTAGGCCAGTGATTCTATCTAGTCTGCTTTTAATATTTTCAAGGGAGGCTTTGACTTCCTGTATTATAGCCTTCCTCTCTAACAGTTCCATTTGATTCTTTTTATGGTGTGTAATTCCTCTTTTAGATCTTGCAAGAATTTCCTCACCTCCTGGATATCAGTCAGCTCCTTTCTCCTGCGTCTTCTGCAGTTCATTGTCTCTCTTCTCTTGCATCTCTGTTAGCTTGGTCACTATGAATATTCTAAATTCTTTATCTGACATTTCCATGAGTTCCATTGTACTGTCTGTGGATGAAGAGGAGTTGTTCTCTTCCTTTGGAGGAGAGGTATTTTCTTGATTTCTCATATTTGTTGTGACCCTATGGTGATTTCTGGTCACCTGATGGATTGTGCATTTCTTCTTAATTCTTGAAGTTGAATCTGAGCGTTCAGAGGTGTGCAGGAGGAGGTAGTCTGCAACCTCTCTTCCATTCCATTTTTCACTCTTTGTCCATCAGATTTAGTACTCAGATGTTTGGATATTGTTCACTTGGACCTGTCTAGACATTCAATGTGTGAAGGCTACTGGAAATGAATCTGGAGGGAGGAGTCTCAGCAGAAAAATCTTCATTTTTAGTCAATGAAAGCAATATTTCACATCTCAAGTTTAGTAGCCATCTCAAGATGGGCCTGGGTTTGAGCCCTTCCCACTAGAAACGAATCTGGAAGGAGGAGTCTCAACAAAAAATCTTCATTTTTAGTCAATGAAAGCAATAGTTGACAGTTCAAGTTCAATAGTCATCTTAGCTATTTTACTTTATTTTATTTTAATTTACATTTAATCACATTTATCTTTATAGTGTACAACATTGCTTTTTCCAGCATGACTACCATGCATATCAGTCGAGATAAAGACATTAGTATATACATTATCACTAGCAAATAGCTTTTCATTTTTTTGTCAATTAAACGTACTTCCCCCGTTCCTCTCCCTCACTCTGTCCCACCCCCATATTACCCCATCCTTACTTTCTCTAGTATCTACCATTGCCCTCCCTGCTTCTGTACCTTCCAGACTTTCCGTTTCTGCTGTACATTTTAAAAATTAATAATAATTACAAACGGTTATAATTGTTTTAAAGGGAGCTGACAATGCACACAGGGGCAGAGTAAAGGGGATACTCTACTTTTAGGAAGGTGATCAGGATGAGGGAGCTACCAATTCAAAGAAGAAAGGAGGAGTGGTCCAGGCAGAGGAGTTGACATATACCAAAGCTTCGAGGCAGGGGAGAGACTGGCATGGTCCAGAAAGACCAGAGACCAACATGGCTAGAGCCCTGGGAGCAATGGGAAGGCTGACTAGCATGCAGGGCCAGGCAGGTCACTGTGGTAAACTTGAGTTTATTCTAAGTATAAGAGATAACTGTGGAAATTATAATTTAATTTAATCAGAGTGACAGGCTCTAGTTTCTGCTGTTGTTCTTTGTTTCTATTTGTACTTTTGTTTTTATTTTTATTACCAGAGGGTGCCTGTGCTTGCTGGAGGTGGGGTTGGGGTGGGGGACAGAAAGAAGGAGGGAAAAAACAACTTTCAGTGGGATGTGGTCACACTGCAACCTCTTCTCCTCTGTTTCTCCATCCTGTCAAGATTCGAGGCACATGTATGGGCAGCTGGCATGTTTTTCAAGCCACCAGGGCCACAACTTGAACCATTGTTGCTCATGTAGGATCTAGCTCCTTTAACCACTAGGCCACAGCATGATCTGATTTTTAAGCGTTTGACAAGGTCATTCTGGAAACAGCATGAAGACTGCATTAAAGGTGAGGAGAACAGGCAGGGAGTTGCAGGGTGTTGTAATGGTGTGGGAGAACCATGGTGGTGACTTGCACCAGAGTGATGTCAAGAGAGATGGACAGAGGGAGGTGGATTTGAGATAGATTCTGGGGATAGAATTAACGACTTGGTGTTGGACTAGAGGTGGGAGATGAGAGAATGTGAGAAGGCAATGCCTACCCTGGTTTCTGGGTAGATGTCGCTGCTGTTTACTGAGATAGAGAAAAAAAAAAGCTTTGTGAGAGGTTTTTGCTATAGAGCGTGTGCGCTCGCCAGAGAGACAGAGAGAGACAGAGAGACAGAAAGCAAGAAATCACCCCCAGGGGGATGGCCATGCCACAATCCCTTCTCCTCCACTCTCCTCTCAGGATCTTGGGCATGCACGCACATGTGCCCAGCGTGAGTTCAAGCCACTGGGTCTGGGACTCGAACCGCAGTTGACTACCTGGGAGTCCAGTGACATAGCCATTACACTAACTGCTGGTCCCCTGAGATTGAAAAGATTAAAGGGGGATGAGAAAAGGAAAGATTTGAAGGCAAAGATCTACATTTCCACCTTGGGACATGTTTAGTTTGAGAGGTCTAAGAAACAGCTAAGTAGAGTCTAAAAGAAAGAGCAGATGCGCAAAGCTGGGAGGAGAGTTCTGAGCTAGAGGTACCAATGTGGGAGCTGCTAGCACCTGCAATGGTATTTAAATCATGTGAGTAGACCAGATAACCTCAGGATTAAAGGAAGACTCTCCAAGACCCAGTCCTCAGGAACTCTAGCATTAGACCAGATAAGGGAGACTCGCATTTAGATGTCAGACAAGGAAGAAAGACCTCACAAAGGAGGGAATGGTCAGTGAAGCAGGAGGCAGAGCAGGAGAGAGTGGCAGTGGTGCCATGGAAGCCCAGAGCGAAAAGCGCGTCCCCTGTGACAAACGCAACTGATAGGCCAAGGGAAGCACAGAGAGCATCCATGGGCTTGGTGATCATGCCAGTATTTGCTACCTTGGTGAGAGCGGTGTTACTGGGGTGCGGGGGACAAATAATGACTCCTTGCATATTTATTGCTGGAAGCAAGTCATGCCGAGCATCCACCCTCAACTTGGAAGTCAAATAAATGTGGGAAGGGTATCCGGGGAATCCTGTACCTTGCAACTGTACCAGCT
This sequence comes from Tupaia belangeri chinensis, assembly GCF_000334495.1. Classification (NCBI taxonomy): domain Eukaryota; kingdom Metazoa; phylum Chordata; class Mammalia; order Scandentia; family Tupaiidae; genus Tupaia; species Tupaia belangeri. The sequence continues at coordinate 519,100 of NW_006206814.1, forward strand.
GAGTTTAATTTCCCAGGAGGACAGTCTTGCCCCCTTCTCCCCAAGCCTGCAGCTTTAGCTGCTAATGTGCCAATATCTTTAACTCCAAATAAAGCATTAATTGTACCCTTGGGCCCCAATGATAGCCTTTTTATAAATGCTGCTGATCTTTGCCTTTTGAAAGCACAACGATAGTCAAGTCTCTCATGCTCCAACAGCAGCTCCATCTATTCTATAACTCGGTCCACAGTGAAGACAGCGGTAGTAAGGGATAAAATCTTCGTCATAGTACAAATGACCACGGGTAGGAGACACTGAGAGGAAAAAGAAATCAAGTCACTAGATGGACGTCTTTGTTCAACGGCCTGTATGCTCAGAAAAAGTGGTGTGGAAACAGCGCCAGACCACACACACCCATGGAATTCATTTGACTTTCATTGGACTGCTTTGTACAGAGACAACAATAGCAATAATGGCCGCCATTGATGGGCGGCGTGCTCTGTACCAGGCAGCCTGCGGAACGCTTCACATACATGGGTTCTTTTCATTCTCACAACTACCCGAGAAGGTAAAGGGTAATGTTATACTTGTTTTAGGAGTGAGGAAACCAAATCTTAGAGTTACTTATTTTAAGTGACTGGCTCAAGCTGGTGAGTGGAAGAGCTATGTTCAAGAAGAAGAAAACGCTGTCAGGGGCTAGTAGGTGACATGGTAGTTTAGGCACTGGACTCTCACATGGCTGACCACAGCTCGAGTCCCAAACCCAGAAGTTTGGAACTCACACTGGGCACATGTGTGTGCCCCAAAACCAGGAGGAGAATGGAGGAGAAAGGGGTTAGGAGGTGATTTCTCATTTTCCCTTTCTCTGTCTCTCTCTGTATCTCCAGCAAGCACACATACCCTATAGTTAAAATTAAAACATTAAAAAAACAAATAACACAACTCTCAAAGAAAAAAGAAGATGCTGCCGGGCCAGCTGGTGGCGTGGTGGTTAAGGAGGCTGAAAAGTTCGCATGGCCAACTGAGAACTTTGAGTTCTGGACCCGGCAGCTTGAAAAACATGTTAGGCATGTGCACACCAGGTACATGCACACCAGACACATGCATGCTGGGCACGTGTGCATGTTGAGCCCAAAATCATAAAAGGAGAAATGGAAGAGAAGGGATTGCAGTGTGGCCATTCCCCGTTGGGGGTACTTTCTCACTTTCTCTCTCTCTCTCTCTCTCTGTCTTTTCCAATGAGCACAAGCACCCTGTAACAAATAAAAAGAAGAAATAGAGAAAAAAAGAAAACACTGTCTTTGTCTACAACGTCGAGCCTGCGTTGGAATCCCCTGGAAAGCTCATGGAAACACAAATGGAGGCTTCCAACGCAGGCTCCACTTTGAGACTCTGCTCACAATGCCTCAGGCTCAGCAGGCAGCTGCCCAGGCCACACCCGGAGCTCCCCACGCTGCTTGGGCCACTGCCGACACCTAGGACGCCGTGATCACCCCCTCACACCCCCTAGCGCTGGGGCCAGAGAAGGCCTGCTCCATGTTAATGCTCATCTCAAACATGGCTTCCTCTTCACTCATTCCTGTCTCTACTTCTTCTGCACAGGATTGTTCATTACTTATACCTGGGTCTGTGCTGGTTGTTGGATGATTAGCAGCCGTTGTAGGAGACTGGGTTAAAGGTGGGCAAAGGCCAGGTCATAGAGGGAATACCTTGGAGACACAGGAAGGGAGAGGGGGTTACTGGGCGGCCGTGGAAAGGCTGGATGCAAGGAGCAGCTGTGACCTGTGTGTAAGGAGACCCACAGGAGAGGGTGCTGGAGGTTCCAATTCCTACATCTGAGATGGGGTCTGCGAATCTGCATCTCACGGGTTCTCCCATGGTGCTGGTGCTGCCGTCCTGGGGTGCTTCGAGAACCACTGGTAGAGGATATGCTAAAGGTGCCCATGGTGTGGTGATTACGGCAACTGGGTCCCACAGGACCAACGCCAGAGCCCCAGACCCAGAATCTCGAGGAACATGCTGGGCACATGTGCGTGCGTGCCCAAAATCCTAGGAGAAATGGAGGACAGGGGATTGCTGTGTGACCAACCCCCTGCCAGGTGCTTTCTCACTTCCCCTCTCTCTGTCTCCCTCCACCAAGCACATGTTCCCTCCTGAAAACTGAAAAAAAAAAGAAAAAGAAAAAGGAAGAAAGGATGCTAAAGGAATCCCCCCATGTGGAAGAGCGAGGGCCGACGTCTCCTGCAGTGACCCCTCCCCCTTCCACCCCACTGCGCCCCTCCACCAGAGAGTACACCATTTCCTTGCCACGATCTGTATGAAACCTGGACTATCTCTAACCTGGACCGCAACCCAGGCTCTCCTCCTGGGACACCTTTTATACTTTGTAAGAATCTCTTGTTTCTCTAGCAAAACTCATGGTCCCAAGTCTTAGTCCCTCCAGACCATGGGTCCTCACACAGCAGCACACGCCAATGCTGCCACGACAAACACTGCTTCTTTTTTATTTATTTATTTGGAGAGGTTTCTGCTATAGGGCAAGTGCGCTCACCAGACAGATAGACAGAGACAGAGAGGCAGAAAGTGAGAAATCACCCCCCAGCGGGGCTGGCCACTCCGCAATCCCTTCTCCTCCATTCTCCTCTCGGGATCTTGGGCATGCACGCACACACGCCCAGTGTGAGTTTAAGCCACCGGGTCCGGGCCTCGAACCGCGGTCGACTAGGTGGGAGTCCAGCGACATAGCCATTATGCTAACTGCTGGTCCCAACACTGCTTCTTTTTAATAGGAGTTAGATCACGTATCCAGGAGGGTGCCATTTCCGGTTCTGTCTGGGCAGGAGAGAGATTAGGAGAGCCCTTTTCCGGGTGGCCCTCCTAGCACGCCATGTCACAGGCTGCCCGCCTGCCCTTCAGATCTCCTCCCGAAGGACACAGTGACATTAATTTATACCTTTTTCCTAATAGAGAAGGCAGACATGCTTGCTGAGTCATGGGTAAATATATTTGCATTCATAGCAGCAGCAAATGACTATACATTTTAACATTTAGTATTTTTGTTGCCTTTTTCCCTGGAAAGGAAAGATAATCAGAGAGGCAGAGTTAATTTGCATCCACCGGGGCTCTAAATGGGAGGACTAGCTAATGTACATACCTCACAGCTTAATATGCAAATTAGCTTTCTTTTCTAGGCCTGATGATGGAGTACTCAGCAGGACAAGTCTTCTAGGTCTCAAAGGTGGACCCACAGGCCTGCCCCATCTCCTCTTAGCTTACAGGGCTCTGACATCGAAGCTCAGGAGTTTACAGTGAGAGTTTGGTATGGTTCGGCTTGGTTAGCATCCCCCTACTGAGGAAGGAAGATGTCTCGTTATCTTCACCATATAGCCCAAACAGGGGTCAGGAGTCCTGATTTGTCTGTGTTAGAGGAAAAGACAGAAAAATTCCACCATAACAGAGCCTCTCTCTTAATTCTGACTAATCTTTTTTTTTCTTTTTTTGCAGAGGTTTTTGCTATAGGGCGCGTGCGCTTGCCAGACAGACAGAAAGAGACAGAGAGACAGAAAGTGAGAAATCATCCCCAGGGGGGATAGCCATGCCACAATCCCTTCTCCTCCATTCTCCTCTTGGGATCTTGGGCACGCACACACACATGCCTGGCGTGAGTTTTAAGCCACCGGGTCCGGGACAAGAACCGTGGTCAACTATGTGGGAGTCCAGCGACATAGCCATTACACTAACTGCTGGTCCCAATTCTGATGAACATTTTTAGCTTCCAAAGCTGATGGCAAATTTTGCTCACTTTTGAGGTACATCAACCTGGCTTGGCATCGTGGCTCAGTCATTTTCCAGCTGTGATTCGGGTCAATTTACTTAAGGTCTCTAAACCTCAACACCCTCATCTGTAAAGTAAATGTGTTGGTATAGGCTTTAGAGAGATGCCATGATTATTTAACGAAGTCTTGAATGTTACATATCTCATATGGTGCCAGGGATAGCCATTGAACTAGGATCTGCTCAACGATCCGCTCTCCATGAACAAAAGGGTCTGGCTTAGCATGTTTGCCGATTTCCCTGGTGTAAATGCTCTCACTATGGCTATGACATACAAAGTTATGACATGCAGCTATGAATGCAGAGTTGTAAAGAGATACGCAGTAGCTCATCATCATATGGCATTTCCCATAGACGCAACAGCAGCAGAGCACGCAAGAGCAGGGGAAGGTCAACAGCAAAACAAAACATTAGTGAGGAGCATCATTTCCTTTGAGTTTTGAGTATTTTTACCTTTGTTTTAAAAATAATTCATCTAATTGTGGCTTCACATAAATTAGTGTTTTATGATGGCTGTGTTTAGCAACCAGCTCACAAAACTCCTGAAGTATTTAGCAGTCCTCTCTCAAAAGCCAGTACAGGGCTACTTCTGTGGTGTGGCCGTGATAAACTGCTCAGGAAAGGCAGATCCCACATTGGAGACCCCAGTTCAAACCCGCAGCCCAGTCAGCCCGAAACACGCTGGGCACAGTTGGAGGGCTGGAGGGCTGGAGGGGCCACCGCAGCGTGACCGCATCCTGTGGTGCAGGCCTCTGTCACGAGTGTAGAAAGAAAGGCTGGTACAAGCAGGAGCTGGCTCTGGCCTTGCTGGGCTTGCCCCTGGGTGGTCAGTAATGCTTCTCTCTTCTCTCCTCTCTCACCTACCCTGGGGAAGATTTCATGGAGATTTTCTCAGGTAGAGAGATTGCTTTTCTCTCTTCCCCTGAAGGTTCCCAGTCTTTCTTTTGGCCTTGACCCCTCTGGGCCAGCATCCCAGTTCTCAACCTCAGCCAAGGTCCTAATCCTCTTCATGCCACCGGCTGGCCTTCCCCCAGCTGGGGTGCTGGGGAGCCACCGGGACCAGGAAGGACCCTGCCCTGCTAAGCTGCGGGTGACTGCACCACAAGGAAGGGCTCTCTCTGGCTGCTGGCAGCGGCTGCTGGCTTATTTTAGGGTCCCGTGGAGGAGCTGGGGAAGCGTGGCCAGCAAGCTGTACTTTGGCAAGTAGGGCCTATAATTCTCTCCACTTGTGGCTGGAATCAACTCCTGGTTGTTACTAAACAGCAGCGAAAAGCAGGAAAGCCTCCAGCTTCCCTAAGACCCATCGCCCGATCCCCCAAGGACAGACGCTTAGACAGAGCAGCCCTGTCTGCTGGGGAGCGTCCAGGAGACCCCAGAAGGTGCTCCTGCTCTCAACCCCAGGAGGACTCGGAAGTTGCTGAGGAGCAAGGGCATGGGGACCTGGCCCTTCCCCTCACGTCCACGCGTCCACCCAGCCCCTCCACAATTGCTCCAGGCATTCCCTTATGTATAAAGACTGCAATAAACTGGAAAAACACTTCAAAATCACACCCTGTACTGTTGCAGCTGGGCAAAGCAAAGCAAAGGCTTTATGTAGACACGAGCCTGAAAGGGAGTGTTTCCAAACGCTGGTGGTGTTCATCCTGCAGAGCCGACCGGCCGAGGGCGTTTTCAGCCACCTCTCTGCTCTCCTAGAATCACATGATTCTAGATACGGTACGCACTTATCCACACCCACCCCAGCAGTTGTTTTTAGTTTGCACTTTTCTGTCCACTGTCTGGGACCCAAGTTTAAAAAGCAGAAACAGGGACCAGCAGATGGCATAATGGTTATGTCACTGGACATAACCACAGAGTCGACCGTCGTGGTTTGAGTCCCAGACCCAGCAGCTTCGAACTCATGCTGGACACATGTGCGTGAGTGCCCAAGAGAATGGAGGAGAAGGGACTGTGGTGTGGCCATCCCCTCCGGGGTTGATTTTTCTCTTTCTATTTTTCTGTCTTTCTGTCTTTCCTGCTAGTACATACATCCTGTAGCTAAAATCTCTCCAAAAAAAAAAAAAAAAGGCAGAAACAAACAAAACTAAGCCGTACTTAAATGGAGAACTCAAGCTTCCCTTTCCCTGCACGCACGCTTTCCAAGGCCCTATAACTAATTTTGTATCTGTCATATTTTATCCTTTTTTTAAAAAAGGGTATCCGGGGGACAGCAGGAGGTGTGGTGGTTAAATCACTGGACTCCCACATGGCCGACTACAGATCAAGTCCCAGGTCTGGTGACTTGCTTTCTCATTTTCCCTCTCTTTCTCTCCGTCTCTCCGGTGAGTGCATGTGCCTATAGCAAATTTTAAAATAATAATAACAATAATAATAATTAATAGAATTTTTAAGAAGGGGGGGTGGTCTCGCAACTTGTAAAAGCTACAGGCGCTGCATCTGCCTGCCCCTGTATTGCCACTGGTCTATAGCATTTTTAAAAACTGGGACCAGAAGTTGGCATAATGCCTATGTCACTGGGCACCTATGTGGTCGACCATGGTTCGAGTCCCAGGCCTCATGGCTTAAACTCACACTGGCCACGTGTGTGTGTGCACGTACCCAAGATCCCGAGAAGAGAATGGAGGAGAAGGGATTGCAGTGTGGCCATCCCCCTGGGGGAGGGGTGGTGGTCATTTCTCACTTTCTGTCTCTCTGTCTCTCTCTTTCTGGTGAGCACACACGTCTTATAGTAAAAACCTCTCAAAAATTATTCCTTTAATTTAATTTGTTATTATTATTATTTTAATTTGACCAAAGAGACAGAGAGAGACAGAGAGAGAGAGAGAAGGGGAAAGTGAGAAAGCAAGTCGCCAGGTCCAGGACTATGAGCTGCAGTCGGCCACGTGGGAGTCCAGCACCTTAACCGCCACACCACCTGCTGGCCCCTCATCTGTAGCACCTTTGAACTGCTCTTCTCTAAGAGTGGTTTCTGAGCCCACAACCGACACCAGCTGTGACGCAGGCCTGATGCTCAGGGGGACCGTTTGCCGGGGCATCGCTGGGAGAGATCGAGCAGGGTGGTGGTTGCAACCTCGGTCAGCCGTGCAATGGCCTTGCTGGAAGTCTGACGCCTCGGAAAGGGCACCCAGCCGTGACGGGGATAAAGGGCGAGCTCAGCCACAGCAGCCAACCAGTCCTCGGGGTGGCCTCACACAACAGCCTCGCTGTGAGCCATGTCCAACTGCGTTAGCTATGCTTATTCTCTGCATTCGGATGCCGGGCGTCTGGGGTCCCAGGGACCAGGCTGCCACTCCCAGGACTGGCTAGCTCTTAGAGAGAGTAAACTGCCTCCCTGTGAGTACGCTGAGTCCAGACAAGGCAATATTCCTCTGCCCTCATCATCCCGGGGCCAGGCCAGGCAACTAGGGACCTCCCAGAGAATGCTGGTGTTACCGAGCTAGATGAGCCTAAGTCTATCCAGACGCTTGCCTGGCTTTGCTCATCCCTTCCCATTAAAACCACAACCAGGGCATTTGCCCTCACTCCCCCCTCACTCCTCCTGCCTCCTGACCAACCTGGGGCTTCTCCATGCGGCCCAGGAGGTGGGACAAGCCTCTTCTCCTGGGAAATGTGAGTAATAAACTACCTTCAATGGCACTTGCTTCTTGATGTGTTGACCTCACCTCCCTAACAAAAATTAACAAAAATTAAATCGTGGGTACATTTTTTTAGAGAGGTTTTGTTTTGTGTGTGTTTGTTTGTTTTGTATTGGTTTTTGCTATAGGGTGCGTACACTCACCAGAAAGACAGAGAGACAAAAAGTGAGAAATCACCCCCAGGGGGGATGGCCACGCCGCAATCCCTTCTCCTCCATTCTCCTCTCGGGATCTTGAGCACACACACACACACGCCTGGCGTGAGTTTAAGCCACTGGGTCTGGGGCTTGAACCGCAGTCGACTACATGGAAGTTCAACGACATAGCCATTACAAGCTAACTGCTGGTCCCTGGAGAGGTTTTTGCTATAGGGCACACGTGCTCACCAGAAAGACAGAGAGAGACAGAGAGACAGGAAGAAGAAATCACCCCCCAGGGGGGATGGCCATGCCGCAATCCCTTCTCCTCCATTCTTCTCTCGGGATCTTGGGCATGCACGCACACGTGCCTGGTGTGAGTTTAAGCCACTGGGTCTGGGGCTTGAACCATGGTTGACTACATGGGAGTCCAGCGACATAGCCATTACTCCAACTGCTGGTCCCAATCCTGGGTACGTTTTAAACACCCCTCTTGGGGGCTGCTAGGAAAAGACCTTCAAACCTGAGACAGGAGCAGGTCAGGCGCTGCTCGCCTCGGGTCTCGGCTCACACACCCAGCCACTCAGCGAGTATTTGCAGAACGTCTGCCTCCAGCCAGAGCCGGGGACCACAGTAACAGGTGCTGACCCTCAGAGAAGGCCGCCCCGACACAGTGGGAGACAGGCTCTGAGGGGAACCAGGGCAGCAGGGCAGAGCCCCGTCTCAGCTATGGAAGAAGCAGCCGTGGTGCCCTCCTGGACCCAGTGTAGTCATCCCACTCGGTTTCATTTCATCCAGTTGCCCACTAGCAAAGCTACTTTCTTTTTTCTTTTTCTTCCCACTACAGCCTGGCCCTGGAGCACTCTGGGACACAGGCATACTCAGATGTCGCCTCTCTCATTTCTTCCTGTTTCTTACCTTTGTGTCGGAAGTCCTTCTGATCCATAAAGAACTTGCAACTCCGGATATGTCCCTAGAAATGGACTTGCTGGGTCTATGGTAATTCTATGTTTAGTTTTCTGCGAAACCTCCGTACTGCTTTCCATAATGGCTCTATGTATCAGCCAGATCTCACATGGCCCACCAGGCAGTTCAAGTCCCTGACCCAGCAATTTGAGGAACACACCGGGTACCTGTGTGGGAGAAATGGAGAAGCGATTGCAGTGTGACCACATGCCATTTGGAGCACTTTCACCTTTCCCTCTTTCTCTGCCTCTCTCTCTGGCAAGAACATGTGCTCTCTAGCAAAATAATAAAATTTGTAAAAGAAAAGAACTTGCAACTCGTTCACAGTCAAATGCAGAGGACTAATATTAATATAAAGCAGTGATTTGCATGCTTCTTTTAAACTTCTTCCAAAAAGGTTTTTTGCCTCCCAAAATAAAGCTTACAGAAAAACTACATATGTAAATATGGGGGGAGGGCATGGTCTTCAAAAACATTGTGGAAAGGGACCAGCAGTTAGTGTAATGGCTATGTTGCTGGACTCCCACGTAGTCAGCCGCGGTTCGAGTCCCGGACCCGGTGGCTTAAAACTCATGCCAGGCACGTGTGTGTGCGTGCCCAAGATCCCAAGAGGAGAATGAAGGAGAAGGGATTGTGGCGTGGCCATCCTCCCTGGGGAGTGATTTCTTGCTTTCTGTCTCTCTGTCTCTCTCTGTCTGTCTGGCGAGCACACGTGCCCTATAGCAAAAACCTCTTCAAAAAAAATAAAAAACATTAAAAATATTATGGAAAATGTATATTATGAAAAAAGCTATGCATAAATTTCAAAAAAATTTTTAAGAATTAGTTTATTTAACTTTATTTATTTTTAATTTGACCAGAGTGAGAGGGAAAGTGAAAAAGGAAGCTGCTAGGTCCAGGACTCGAAACATTCTCAGCCATGTGGGAGTCCAGTGCCCCTAACCATCATGCCACCTGCCAGCCTCAATTTAAAAACTGTTGCACCAAAACCATTTCGTATTTTAATTCCGATGTCCACAAACATTTGGAAGTCCCTTGTACATATGTATATAAATAAGCTTCCGAGGTTAAAAATAGAACCCCCTCCCCACCTTAGCCCCTACCTGTGAGGAGCCCTGAGAGGTTTGGGAACCAAATTTGACAGAACTGCTCCTCGAGGCTCCACAAAACCCCTGAACTACAAGCACCGTGTTTATGTTCCCAGGCATGTTTTCGGGGTGAATGAAATTCTGTAGTCATGTTGTCCAATGTACTCGCCACTAGCTTCATGTGGCTATTTAATTTAAATGACTAAAATTGAAATAAAGTAATTGTAACCTTTATCTCTCTGTCTCTCTCTGTCTTTCTGGCGAGTGCATGCGCCCTGTAGCAAAAACCTCTCAAAAACAAACAAACAAAACACAACAACAAAACACAAACTTTTTTTTTGGGGGGGAAGGAGGTTTTTGCTATAGGGCGCGTGTTCTTGCCGGATAGACAGAGAGACAGAAAGTGAGAAATCCCCCCCAGGGGGGATGGCCACACTGCAATCCCTTCTCTTCCGTTCTCCTCTCAGGATCTTGGGCACGCACGCACACACGCCGAAGAGTGAGTTTAAGCCACCGGGTCCAGGACGCAAACCGCGGTCGACTACGTGGAAGTCCAGCGACATAGCCATTACGCTAACTGCTGGTCCCTTCCAAACTCTTAAAAGATATCCAGATTTTCTGCCTATTGTTTGCAGAGGGACACTTTAATCTAAAAATATTTATTATGAGAAAGGTGCTCTGGGGACAGCAGATGGTGTAATGATTATATCGCTGGGCTCCACATGACAGATTGCAGTTTGAATCCCGGACCTGGTGGCTTCAAACTTGCTCTGGGCACGTGTGGGTGCATACCCAAAATCCCAAGAGGAGAACGAAGGGGTTGCGGTGTAGTCATCCCTCCGGGAGATGATTTCTTACTTCCTATCTCTCTATCTCTGTCTCTGGTGAGCGCCAGCAACCTACAGCAAAAAAATATCTCTTAAAGAAAAGAAAGAAAGAAAAAGAAAGGTGCTCTGAGTACCCTAGAAGCTCTGGGCCCAATGCAAGTGTTGGCAAGTGACAAAGGACATGCCCAGTGACCTTGTCCCCTTTGGTGTATGTGATCGTTCTAGGTTGGCGAGGCAGTCCTGGAAAACGCCCGGCTCATGCTGCAGACGGAGACCGTCCAGGCGGGTGCAGACGACTTTAAGGAGAGGTAACGCTCTGCAGCAGAGGGGCAGCCACGCCCTTACACGCCCGGGCACCCTGGACGAGGCTGTCCGGGAAGGGCCACCACACCCTTACATGCCTGGGCAACCTGGACGAGGCTGTCCAGAAGGGCCGTCACACCCTTACACGCCTTGGCACCCTGGACGAGGCTGTCCGGGAAGGGCCACCACACCCTTACATGCCTGGGCAACCTGGACGAGGTTGTCCAGAAGGGCCACCACACCCTTACACGCCTGGGCAACCTGGACGAGGTTGTCCAGAAGGGCCGTGACACCCTTACATGCTTTGGCACCCTGGACGAGGCTGTCCGGAAGTCTGCATCATTTCAGCTAATGAAAGTCTGGGGTGGGCTAAAAGAGACCCGGAGGATCCAGAGCCATGACTGCTCACCTCCAACCCTCCTAGACACAAACTAATCCATGGTTCCGAGCAGGGCTCTCACACTCGGGTGCCTCGGATCGGATCGCTGGGCCGGCCCATGGCCTGGAGGCCCAGATCCCGCAGGACCAGCTGTAATCCGAGTCCCAGACCAGCAGCTTGAAGCACCCTGGGTGGGTGTGCTTGGTACCCCAAATCCCAAAGTGACGGGGAAATGGAGAGTGTGGAGGTGTGGCCATCCCCGCTGGGCAGTGCTCGCCCTCCTCCCTCTCTCCGGGACTCTGTCTCCCACTAACAGTGCGCCCCCCCCCCCCCCCCCCCACATACACACACAAAAAAAAAAAAGAAGAAGAAGAAGAAGAAGAAGAAAGAAACAGGAAATGTGGGTGACTGTGCCCTCCCCCCCCAGAATTCCTTATTCAGCAGGGCTGGAGCAGACCCAAAATGCCCATGTCCATCCCTGACCAGTCCCAAGGACGCTGATGCTGCCGGACCTGGGTTCATACTTTGAGAGCTGTTGGTTTAAGGCCATGGGTCCCAATGGGGTTGCATATCAGGATTGCCTGGGCAGTCCGCATGCAGGTGCTTAAGCCCTGCAGGCTAATTAAGTCAGAGTGCCTGCCGCCAGGGCCTGGGCTTCAGTGCTTTAACAACTCACTGGGTGACTTCATTTGCATCCAAGCTTGAGAACCTTTGCTTTGAAATCTAACACTATGTTTCCTAAAGTGTGGTGTGTACACTGTTGCCACTGATCACCTCCAGTGGTGTAAGCATAAACATGTTATTTTAACAGTTACACACGTATTTCTATAGTTGCCTTCTATTTCTGACTCATGAGTGTTTTTCCCACTACAGCAGCACCACTTAGAGCAATTTGAAGTTTATTTGATACAGTCTTAAAATTAATATGAGGGGTTTTTTTCATTTATTTACCAGAGGATGCATGCACTTACCAGGGAGAGACAAAGAGACAAAGAGGCAAGGGAGAAACACCCCCGCCCCCCACAGTAGGGCGTAGTCACGCTGCAGCCCCTTCCCCTCCTTGCCTCCGTCTTTCCAGGATTTGGGTCATGTTTGCATAGTTGGCAAGTTTCTCAAGTCGCTGAGGCCGGGATTTGAACCATGTGTTTGACCAAGTGGGATCTAGCTCCCTTAACCACTAGAGCATGGGACAGGTCCGAAGATTGACTTTTTTTTTTTTTTTTTTTTTTTATTCTCAAAACTAACTTTTAAAAAGCTTAAACTTAACTTTAAAAAATCTTAAGTGAAAATATAAACCAGAATAAACAAGAGAAATGTTTCTCTTTGAAATGGGGATCCAGTACCTCTGAGTATTCCAAAAGAGCCTATCTCCCCAAGGTGCTCATGGGATTGGTGAAAAATACCACATTTAACATACTCATACTACTTTTTTTGTGTGTGTGTGTCCTTTTATTTTTTATTTTTTTTTTATTATCATAATCTTCTTTATATTACATTGGATTACATATAACTTTACATTGACTTCCATTGCTTTTTCAAAAGGGAATGCCATGCATGTCAGTCAATACAGAGGCATCGATCTCCCCGCTTTATCATTCAAAGTCTTTTCCATGCATTTCCCAATAATTATTATTATAATTTTTTAAAACAGTCAATCACTATTTCTCATTTTGCTTATTAAAAGACTTCACCCATCATGAAATACTTCCCAGACCAGTCCAGTTGAGAATACTATACACGTCATCTTCAACAGATAATAAACCATATCTGTTTCTCACTAACATCCCCTCTATTGTTCACTTGCTATCTTTCTCTATCCTCTTCTCTTTTTTTTTTTATAGTTTATTTTTTATTATAATTTTTCCCCATCACAACACACAAATGAATTTTCCATCCAAAATACACTGTGCATTGGCTCAATCAAGCACGTCAACATATATGTTCTCAGCAAATAATTTCCCAATTCTTGTGTCCTGCATACCTTGCCTTTTGTTTTACCATCCTAGATTCCCCATCCCCCTCCCTCTGTTATGACCCATCCTCCTCCCACATTGTCCCTGTCATCCCCGATTGCCCTCCGTGCCTCACCCCTCCCCAAATGATCTGTCAGTGATCTTAATTAGTCTAAGTCTCTCCAATAGTTATCACAGCTGACACATGCCTCTACATGAACTCAAGTCTGACTTTAGGCCTAAACCCCATTGGGTAAAAAGAGCATACTATAAAGTAGAACCCAACTGGGCCCATACCGCTCACTGCAGCCATCAAATATCCATTTTTTTTTTAAATGGTACGAATAGTTTTACCGTTTTTTTGTTTCTTTTTTTTTTTGTTACCTAACATTCATTCCCTGAGCATCATCACAGCGTACTAAATGTAATTTCCCATCTAGAATAAACTGCACAGTGACCCAATCAAGCATGTTATCATCAATAATATTCCACTTCTACTTTCTTGCTTATGCACATATATATGTTTTTTTTCCTCTTCCTCT
>NW_006206814.1:533319-567698 GCF_000334495.1 Tupaia belangeri chinensis
GGCCAGATTGACTTTTTAAGTAGATAACTTTAATGGAAAATATAAACAATGACAAGAGTAACATGCTCCTAGGAAGAAATTATAAGGATAAATGAAGTTTGAGAAATACCGGTCTAGTGGAGAAGCAGAATGAAGACCATCTTACGGGAGAGCACAGTGATTCTGAGACTGTTCTGCAGGAAGGTTGTCCTGGAGTCGGGCAGATGGATGGCTGGTGAGACCATTACGCAAGGCACCGTCTCCGGGAATTGGTGAAGGCAAGAGGAGAGGCATGGGGTTGGAAGTCTTGGAGGAGACGGTGATGGCATTTAGGGTGGAGAAATGAAGGAAAGGAAATTGTGGCATGACCAGGCCCCATTTGGGACCTCTCTCCCTCTCTCATACGTGTGCCCTCTAGCAATTAAAGCACACACGCATGCACACACACACACACACACATACACACACACTGATACACACATACCCACACACACAGTCTGTAGCAAACGCAATGTTGAAGGGAGCATAACCCAGACGAGAACAGGATCCCTGGAGAGGTGAGCAAAGCTGGGCTCTGCAGAAACACGGGAGACTTCCAGCTTGCGAGTGAGGATTGAACCCAATGGTGTGGGTGGGTTTTTATTCTAGCTGGAGGGACAGGATGTTTGTCCCAATGACCTAAAATATTAATAAAAATACAATCCTACATAAAGAATAGATTGGAGTAGAAAATCTGATCTTACACAAAATTGCGTTGGCGCATGGTCTTCTAAGGGCTGATTCAAAGGAACAGGTCCAACTCTGAGAGCCTCTGACGGCATGGCACAGGGCTCTGCCCCTTGGTCCCTGCATTGAACTACATTTAACTGCAGATGCATGAAAACAAGTGGACCAACGTCAGATGACGCAAAGCCAGGAAGAACAATGAAGAGAAGAATGACAGGATCAGGATTAAAGATTATCCTAGGCCAGTCCATGGCCTGGCGGGTAAGGCAGCTAGCTGACCACCCAGTTCGAGCCCCACACCCAGCAGCTCGAGAAACACACTGGGCGTGTCTGTGACCAGGCCCCAACTCCCAGAAGCAGAGAGAAACGGAGAAGGAAGCACGCCATGACCATGTCCTATGGGGTGGGGGAAAGATGTTTTCTTGTCCTCTCTCTCTCTGTCTCTTTCCTTTCTCTCTCCCTGCAACAGCCTTCTAGCAAAATAAATAAATAGATAAATAATTTAAAATATCTAGAAAAAATCCTGGGCCAGACAGTGACAGCAGTGAACTGCGATGCTCTGTGGGCCAATGCCACCTGGGAGGGTTCCAGACTTGATTCCGGAGACCTCCCTGAGTGTGCTGGGCACGGACGTGCCGTGATCTGGGCTGGGGTAGGTTGCGCACCAAGAGTTGTTTCACTCATGGAAGAAATAAATACACAAACTCTTAAAAAAGAATCCCAACACATGAAAACAACGGGCTGCTGATGAAAGAGGGCAAGTCTTCACTCCCACTTTCAAGTTCGAACACCCGCTGCACCTAGAGAGGGTGCGAAACCTGGGCTGCAGGGCGTCGCTGTGACAATGCCCAGGGCTTCTGCTGCTGTCAGTGACGGAGACAGCTGTGAAAATAAAATGAACAAACACACACACAAACCCCACAAAGCCAGTCTTAGAGTCCACAATGAGCAAAATTAAAGGGTTTAAACACGGAAGTGGATAGTCCACAGGACTCTGCACTGCTCAGGCAACATCCGGACTTTTGAAGTCAGCTCTTTTTCTTTTTTTTAAATTTCTTTTACATTCATTCCCTGGGTATCATCCCCACATACAAAGTGTGATTTCCCGCCCAGAACACGCTGTGCAGTGGCTTACTCACACGTAGTCGTTTCTTATGTGTGTGTGTATATATATATATATAACCCCCTACTTCTCACCTTCTGCCATGTCCCACCCTCCTCCCACACTGTCTCTGATATCTGCAGTTGCTTTCCATTCCTTTTTATTGTCCCCACATTTTATTGATTCACAAAATGTCTTACTGAATCTAACTACTTTCAACAGCAAGTTCAGCGGATACATACAGATCTGTGAACACATGTCTGACTTAGGGCATGAAACTGTGAGGAGAATGAATGAGCCTACATAGCTTTCTGTGGTCCTTAAATAGGGATTTTTTTTAAATATATATATATTTTTAATTTCAAGAAAGGGAGTTTTAGCTTTAATAAATCAAAATCAAAAAATGGTAAGAAAACTTTGCTTAAGACTTAAAGCCAGGCAACGGGATAGGATTCTGTTTGAGTAGTAGGCACATGGACCTGTCCACAACTCGAGAGAAGACAAGAATCCTTAACTCTGGAAAACAAAGCGCAGAAGATCAGTGCTGTTTGAGTCAAAGGTCATAAGATTCTATTTCACCAGGCCAGTCTCCGGACTTGATCTCCTGCTACGGTCCGACCTTCCTGTTTAAATTCTGGAAATGACATTCAGCTCCTCACTTTTTTTTTTTTTTTTTTTGAGAGGTTTTTGCTATAGGGCGCATGCACTCACCAGACAGAGAGAGACAGAGAGACAGAAAGCAAGAAATCACCCCCCGGGGGGATGGCCACGCCGCCATCCCTTCGCCTCCATTCTCCTCTCGGGATCTTGGGCACGCATGCACACGCGCCTGGCGTGAGTTTTAAGCCACCGGGTCCGGGACGCGAACCGCGGTCGACTACATGGGAGTCCAGTGACATAGCCATTACGCTAACTGCTGGTCCCAGCTCCTCACATTTTAAGGCAGATGCAGATCGACTGAGGCCCTGATTACTCCACAAGCACACCGTGAACCTGGAGCTGGGTACTGGGAATGCAGTGATGAGAGGCTGTCTCTGCCTTTGACAACAAGAGATATGGAAACCAATTTATGTGGAAGTGGAGGAAGGAAGTCTGACCTGAGAAAGAAAAGGCTTAGAGGATGGAGGTAGTGGAGGAGTAGGGACATATGGGACAATCTCTAAGTATTTGTGAGATTTCCAGAAGAAAAAATTCAAATGATTTGGGGTGTTCCAGAGAACAGAACTCAGATTTTTATAGGAATGGAGACTTAAGCTCTTGAAGGAAGAAATTTGCAATAATTAGAGCTATCAAAATGTAATGGTGGGGGCCAGCAGGTACTGTGGTGGTTAAGGCACTGGACTTCCACATGACCATGGCTCAAGTCCCAGACCCGGCAACTTGAAAATCACATTGGGCACATATGTATGTCTGCCCAAAGTATCAAGAGGAGAATGCAGAAGGAGGATTGGGGCATGGCCAACCCCCCAAGGAGTGACTTCTCTCTCCCTCTCTTCCCCTGCAAGTGCATGCACCCTATGACAAAATAAATAACTAAATAATGGTGATTTTGAGAGGTAATGAGGCCACCATCATTGAAAATATTTGAACAGGGACTATAAGATGACCACCTGTCAAGAACGTGGGGGTGGGGGGCCAGCAAGTGCCATGGTGGTTGTGATTGGAGTCCCAGATCCGGTGGCTTGAAAATATGCCAGGTGGGGAACCGGCAGTTAGCGTAATGGCTATGTCGCTGGTCTCCCACGTAGTCAACCATGGTTTGCGTCCTGGACCCAGTGGTTTAAAACTCACACCGGGCGCGTGTGCGTGTGTGCCCATGATCCCAAGAGGAGAATGGAGGAGAAGGGATTGAGGCGTGACCATCCCCCCTGGGGGGTGATTTCTCGCTTTCTGTCTCTATGTCTCTCTCTGTCTGTCTGGTGAGTGCATGCGCCCTATAGCAAAAATCTCTCCAAAAAAAAAGAAAAAGAAAGAAAATATGCTAGGTGTATGTGTGTACATGCCCAAAATGCCAAGAGAAGAATGGAGATGAAGGGATTGCAGCATGGCCCTCACCTCTGGGTGGTGTGTGTGTGTGTGGGGGGGGGTAATTTCTCACTTTTTCTCTCTCTCCAGCAAAAAAATCAAAACAAAACAAAACAAAATAAAGATGCTAGGGTTTGTCACTAGGTCAGATTTTGAATAGTTGAACTTTAAAATCCCTTAAGACTCTAAGACTCAATGCTTTCCAGAGTGAAAAGTGTGAGATTTCTCCCTAGCATGGGAGCATGGAGGTACGGTGTGGAGCCTGGCCGCGCAGTACAGGCCTGCAACAAAAGGAGTGGGACAGGGGGGAACTGGCGGAGATGTTGAGTGGCTTTAGAAGGAAGGTCCTGTGGAAACCAGAGACTTTTTTTTTTTTTTTTGAGAGAGGTTTTCGCTATAAGGCGCGTGCGCTCGCCAGACAGACAGAGACAGAGAAACAGAAAGCGAGAAATCACCCCCCAGGGGAGATCGTCACACCGCAATCCCTTCTCCTCCATTCTCCTCTCGGGATCTTGGGCACGCACGCACACGCACCTGGCGTGAGTTTTAAGCCACCGGGTCCGGGATGCGAACTGTGGTCGACTACGTGGAGTCTAGCGACATAGCCATTACGCTAACTTCTCGTTCCCGAAACCAGAGACTTTTGTAAACTAGGATGGCAATAACCCAGAGGGAGCAGTTTCCGATGTTTGTACACACACACACACACACACACATGTTATTGCACAAGTTGTAAACTTTTTAAACTCTGGATATTTTTTTTTCTTTTTTTGGAGAGGTTTTCGATATTGGGCTTGTGTACTCACCAGAGAGACAGAGAGAGGCAGAGAGATAGAAAGAGAGAAATCACTCCCCAGGGGGATGGCCATGCCACAATCCCTTCTCCTCCATTCTCCTCTCGGGATCTTGGGCACGCACGCACGCGCACCCGGCGTGAGTTTAAGCCACTGGGTCCGGGACTCAAACTGCGGTCGACTACATGGGAGTCCAGCGACATGGCCATTATGCTAACTGCTGGTCCCTAACTCTGGGTATTTCACATACAAATTCGGGCTTCCCATTTCTCTTGAAGAGAATGCCCTCTGCACCAAGCTCCCGCAGGGCAGTACTGGGGAGGAGCTGAGCAGCAGCGCCCCCTTCAGGTAAAGCCTGAGATCTCCTGGGTCCTGCAGTCCCCACTCTCCCTGTGGCCCAGACCTGAACTCCTCCCTCTGTATTTCTATTCTCCACATGGTCCCTGAGGCTTTGGGGTTACAGCCACAGCCCTGGAATTTCACGTGGGCTCCTCAGAGACAGAAACTGCATTCCCCATTTTGGGATCCACGTGATACGTACCAGGTTCTCCGAAATTGTTGTTAAAGGAACATCAGGTGAAAGGACAGGCCAGGAGAGTGGGGACGATGCTGGATACCCTTATCTGGATCTGAACTCCTGAAGGAGTTTCCCTTGAGCTCTGTGCTTCTAAATCCCCCACGGGGCTGGCACCCAGGAAGCCTGATGACCACAAGTGGGCTACAATCATTTTCATTTTAATAAGTCAGCCTGCGGCCAAGTGCTTTCACAGTGCCCTCCAAACTATCCGGTGGTGACTTTAACACTCATTGTCCAGCTGTCACGGAAGTGGCCTGGTGGTGACATTCATGATCTGATTTGTTGTCTTTGGGTTCCCGGCTGTGCTGACTAAGTTCCTTTATCTGCAGATACGAAAACGAGCAGCCATTTCGAAAGGCAGCAGAAGAGGAGATTAACTCTCTGTATAAAGTCATCGATGAAGCTAATTTGACGAAAACGGATCTGGAGAGTCAAATAGAAAGTCTGAAAGAAGAGCTCAGCTTTCTGTCGAGAAACTACGAAGAGGTATCGGGGCTGGGTGGCCGGGCCGGTGTCGTCGGTGGGCTAACCCTCAGAGGGCCTGGCAGCGCATCTGGGCCTCTCTGCGTGGCTTGCGCAGGGGAGGGAAGATGTCTCTAAAGTACTGTGGGACCCTTGTGGTGGACTGGCCATGCTGGCAGCCAGGCTCAGTGGCCTACAGCAGCAGCCCCAGCACTCGAGAGTCGAGAGTGACGGAGCCTGTGCTGGGGTGGAAAAGGCAGCAATCCCCCCCCAAGCATCCTATTTCAGGTATTTTCTGGATCCTGTATCGAACAAATAACTCTAGGGCAGATGCAGGCTGTGGTTCAGACACGCTGCTTAATGAAAGTCAGGGAGAGGGCTGAGGGACAAGGTCGAAGAGGACACCCATGGCTGTGTGGCCTAGTTTGCACAGGACTGCACTCACTCTGAACCCCTCACACCTGCTGCAGTCGGATGCAGGCTCTCAGGGCTTCCAGCTGCAAGAGCCAATGCTCACATTGGGAAGTGCCTCCTTGCATCTGACCTTGAGCCCCAGCAACCAAATCCCCTTTCTCTCTGCTCTTGGCTCAGTCGCTTAAGCCCTCGCTCCAACCCTCTAGAGACTCCCAGGTGACCGTTACGTCTCAGCCTAGTCTGACCACGCCTACATCCATTCTGCCATCATTGCTTGTTTTGTTTTTGCTTTTATTTATTTAGCTCTTTGTTTATTTTCACTTTTGCTTCATGCCTGAGCCTGTGGCGATCCACCTAGGAAATGAATCGTTGGGCATGGAGAACGTGCCCATGGTGGGAAGAGGGTTATCCGGGACTTGGCCAGCCTCTGTGAAGCCCACGTGTGGCGGCAGCAGCAGCAGCAAAAGCGTGGCCTCTCTGTCGTTTTCAGGATGTGAAGGTGCTGTACAAGCAGCTGGCAGGTTCTGAGCTGGAGCAGATGGACGTTCCCATCGGCACCGGGCTGGACGACATCCTTGAGACCATCAGAATCCAGTGGGAGAGAGACGTGGAAAAGAAGCGGCTGGAGGCGGGAGCCCTGCTCCAAGCCAAGGTGAGCGGCAGGGCCATCCCCTCCACCCTGCACTACGCAGAAGGCCAAGCAAAGAGGGCTAGTGCTCAAAAAGCAGCAGAACTTGTGTAGTAACAAGCGCGACCTCGTTAGACGCTAATTTAAAGCATTGTGTGCTGTTTACCTATCTGAAAGCATTAAGTGTTTAAATGGTAATGCTCAACCCTGGCAGGTATGCAGAGAACAGTTTCTATGGTGTTATGGTGTTGTGCACCACCTTTGAACAGAGGGTGTGGCAATATGTATCGAGAGTGTTCAGAAGCCCCTACCTACCAGGTGGACGATCTAGACCCGGAGCTTTAGAGAAGTGAGAAAATTGGGAACAATATACCAGTGTGGAACCAGCAGAGGGCTCAACAGTTACATCACTGGACTCCCACGTCGCCAACTGCGGTCCGAGTCCCACACCAAGCACCTTTAAACTCATGCCAGGCACATGTGTGTGTGTGTGTGTGCCCAAAATCTCAAGAGGAAAACAGAGGAGAAGGGATTGTGATGTGGTCATCCCCTCAAGGGGGTGTGACTTCTTACTTTCAGTCTCTCTCTGCCTCTCCAGTGAGTATACACGCCCTATAGCAAAAATCTCTAAACATAAATAAATAAATAAATAAATAAATAAATAAATAAATAGACCAGCAGGTGGCGTGGTGGTTAAGGTGCTGGACACTCCCACATGGCCGACCATGGTTCAAGTCCTGGACCTGGTGGCTTGCTTTCCCACTTTCTTTTCCTCTCTCTCTCTCTCTCTCTCTCTCTCTCTCTCTCTGGTCAAATTAAAATAAATGAATGAATACATTAAAATAAATAAATCAGTAAATAAATAACATATAAATGTTTACCCCAGGAGAAAGACTAGGCTACCACCTAACTGCAGTACGTGATGAAGTAAGAGAGCGATTAGAAAGGATGAATGAAGCACTCATAACATGGGGAAATGCTCGTGCTGTAAGTACAGTGCAGGGCAAGAGTGTGCAATCGTATACGCTGGTGCCCACGGACCCGTTCTGTGCAGGGCAAGGTCTCAGTCTTGAAGAGCAGCCGCAGACAGCAGGCGACGACGAGCATGGCCGCGTTCCAATAAAGCTTTATTTGCAGAAACAGGCAGTGGGCTGGATTTGGCCTACAGAGCACAGTTCCCCAACTCCTAATACAGACAACTGGGGAAGCATTCCACGCAGAAACTGTACCGAGACAGAATGGGAGGCAGGACTACAGTGTTCACAGTGTTAGCAACAGCAGTGTCTGAGCCGTGGGCCTCTCCGACACTTCGAGCTTTTCTTTTTTTTAATTTGCCGGAGAGCTCTCCAGTGGAAGATAGTGAGTAAGAGAGAGAGAGAAAGAGAGGTAGAGAAAAAAGAAAACACCTCCTGGGGAATGGTTATGCTGACTCCCTTCTCCTCCATTCTTCTCTCAGGATTTTGGGTGCACACACATGTACCTGGTGTGTGTTCTTCAAGCCACCATGTCCTGGACTCGAACTGTACAGTCACCCATGTGGGATCTAGCAGCCTCAGCCACCATGCTGAGGCTGGCCACCTTGCTTGGGCTGGTTCAAGTTTTTATGTGTTTTTTTTTTTTTTTTTAAGTTTGCTATAGGGCACATGTGCTCACCAGAGAGAAACACAGAGAGGGAAAGTCAGAAATGACTCACATGGTGGCTGGCCACATCAAAATCCCTTCTCCTCCATTCTCCATTCTCCTATCAGGATTTTGGGCATACACACACACGCACTTGGTGTGTTCTCAAGCCACAGTCTAGGACTCAAACCACACAGTCAGCCATGTTGGATCCAACACCTTAACCTCCACACCACCTGCTAGTCCCGAGATGTTTTTATTTACTTATTTATTTTAGTATTTTTCAAGTTTCTATTAAGTAATATGAATTACATGAAAAAACTTTTATTAAACCTCCTCAATAAAAAGGACTTAAACTGACAGTAGACTAAAAAAGGTTTATTCTTCCCTTCTCCATCTCCTCTTCATTCATAACATAGGAATTTTCAGGCAGAGAATGAAAAGAGAAGAGAGACAGGAGGAGTGGGGAGGACACAATAGATACTTGAGAAAAAGCAAGAAGGCTGCTTCGTACTTGGATACCTTGTCACGGTCCTTAACCCTGAGTGCAGAGCAGGATTCCTTCCGAGCACTTTCAGAAATGCCCATGCCCAGGGACCAGCAATTGGCATAATGGGTATGTCGCTGGACTCCCATGTAGTCGACCGCGGTTTGCGTCCCGGACCCGGTGGCTTAAACTCATGCCGGGCACGTGTGCGTGCGTGCCCAAGATCCTGAGAGGAGAATGGAGGAGAAGGGATTGCAGCGTGACCTTCCCCTCTAGGGGGTGATTTCTCGCTTTCTGTCTCTCTGTCTCTGTCTGGCGAGTGCATGCACCCCATAGCAAAACCTCTCAAAAAACAAACAAACAAAAAACACAAGAAACAAGAAACGCCCATGCCCAAGTTCTATTCTAGATCGCCTAAGTCAGAAGGATGGAGAGACTTTGCGATTTTTTTGAAAGCTGTCTGGATGCCTCTAACCTGCAGCCAGGGTGAAGAATCATGACAGTTATAAAAGTGACCAAAAGAGAAATAGGGGCGCCTTCCTGTCCCTCTCCCGTGCTCTCAGCCCCAGCCTTTCCAGCACCGATAGGAACCTCCCAGCAGGGTCTCAGACTCCTGGATCTCCCAAACGTCTGCCAGGCCAGAAAACATCTTTTACTTCCCCACTTCTCTGCCCCTCCGCCATTTCCACAGCTTCTTTTCTTTTCTTTTCTTTTTGGAGAGGCTTTTGCTATAGGGCGCGTGCGCTCGCCAGACAGAGAGAGACATAGAGACAGAAAGTGAGAAATCACCCCCCAGGGGGGATGGCCACGCCACAATCCCTTCTCCTCCATTCTCCTCTCAGGATCTTGGGCACGCACGCACACGTGCCCGGCATGAGTTTAAGCCACCGGGTCTGGGATGCGAACTGCAGTCAACTACATGGGAGTCTAGTGACATAGCCATTGCGCTAACTGCTGGTTCCCCACAGCTTCTTTTCTGGCCCAGTCACTGTGGTGCAGCAGTAGCATGGGACCTGAAAGTTGTAAGCGATGTGGGCAATTGTGGGTTCCAATCCTGGGACTGGCTTGAAGCATGTCAGGTGCCTATGCATGGACACTGGGCTCCTGAGAAGCTGGAGAGCTGGGGAAGGCGACTGGCATGAGGAGAGCCTGTCGGACACGCTTCTCTCTCTCTCTCTCTCTCTCTCTCTCTCTCTCATATGTACGCACTATCATTTAAAAAAAGAAAAGAAGCTTCTTTTCTTCTGTCAAGTTCTCTTTTTTTTTTTTTTTTTACTTAAGGTTTTTCCCATGTGGTGTGTGTGCTCGCCAGAGAGAGACTGAGAGAAACACAGAGAGGGAAAGTGAGAAAGCACTTGCCAGAGCAGTGACCATGCCACAATCCCTTCTCCTCCAGTCTTCTCTCAGGACTTGGGGCGAGCACACACATACATCCAGCATGATTTTCAGGCCATCAGGTCCAGGATTCGAACCACAGATAGTCATGTGGGAGTCCAGCGCCTCAGTCACCACACCATCTGCCACTTCTGTCAGTTTCATGAAGAAGGTCACTACAAACACTTTTTATGGCAAATAGTGCCTGTTAACCCAACAAAAGGAGCCCCTCTGCCTCTCCCCGACCTGAAGGGGAGGAGCACCACAGGAAAAATGAACCCCGAGGTTTCGTTTTGGTCCATTGCCTCTTTCTTAAGCGACTCATGAATATTTACAACGAATCACTCTAAAAACCGTCTAATCTCATTCCCTCATTTTATTACTTTCTAAAAAGAAGATCTGGACTATGACATGAGTCTATTGTATTCTCTCTTACAAATAAACTCTGTTCATTACAGAGCACGCACACATGCATGAGGGGGAGAGAGGCAATCTGAGGCTGATGGCATCTGGTCAGCCGCTGTCCCCTCCTGCAATCCTCCAGCCATTGAACCTTTCTTTATTTTTATTTATTTATTTTTCAAGAAAGATTTTTGCTACAGGGCATATGCACACCACAGAGACAGGAAGTGAGAAATCATTTCCCAGGAGGGATTGCCATGCTGCAATCCCTTCTCCTCCATCCTCCTCTTAGGATTTTTGGCACACACGCACACATGCCTGATGTTTTAAGCCACCAGGTCTGGGACTCGAACTGTGGCCGACTACTTGGAAGTCCAGTGCTGTAACCATTAGGCCATCTGCTGGTCCCCAGCCCATTGAATCTTGAACACACACATACTCTGCATGTTTAGGCTGACAGGGCCAGGGATTCGAACCATGGTCACTACGTGGGATCCAGCCTCCCTTCCGTAGTTCATTATCGCTGCACCACAGAGCCAGCTCCTCCACTCCCTTATTTTAGAGGTAAGGAGCCTGAGACCCAGAGAGTGTAGTCTCCTCCCCGGGGTCACACAGCTGGTTGGAAGCACCAAAGTTCAACTCTCCTGGCTCTTGGTCTAGAGCCCTTTCCTCTGTTTGGGGCTGCGTTGTTGCTCCCGGGCTCTGTTCCCAGAGTTAAAGCTCAGTGGCCCCGTGGTTTGCAACCTTCCTTCTGTCCCAAAACTCCTGGAGCGTGTGGCACACTGTAGTGACTGCTCCTTTGGGAAAGGGTGAAGCCACTGTAATGATCAGCAATAAATCCAGCACAGTATAGACAAGGAAAAAAAAAACCCAAAACTCCTGCTCACTATCGTTCACCCCTCACCCCTTGAATCAGCGCTAGCCCAATAGTAACCCAAACATTAATTCTGAACAGACTCATTAGTGTCTTTTAATAGAGTAATCTGAAAGCTACATCTCAGAGAAAACAGTCAGTGCTTGTTCTAGCTTGGCCAGTGTAGCCTGGGCCTCTTGCAGAGAGGCAGGGCTCAGAAAATATTTGCAGAATGAGTGAATTCCTCTGATCATCAACAGAGATGAGAACTGACAGCCAGAGTTCCTCCAGTAAATAGTTTTGTCAGCTGCGGCTGTGCCCTCGGGGGCTGACATTTGCCCGTCCGGAGCATCGCTCATCTGTTTCTTGGTAGCAAAGCCTCAACGTGAAATGGCTTAGCGCACACACTGCTTTCAAAAGCTTTTGTAAAGGGAACACAAACATCCATTTAATTACCATTCAGCCCAGGGTGGCTGAAAATTAATTAACGTGATTAATTTATGTCTTAGTTTAGGTTTCCCCAGAAGCAGATCCTGAGACAAACACTGGAGTGGAAGGAGTTTGTTTGGAAGTCGGTGGGGATGGGGTGGGGGGCAAAAAAAAAAAAAAAAAAAAAAAGGAGAAGAAGAAGAAGAAAACAAGAAGCAGACTGTGCTTGGAATATCTGAAAACATTGCCCTCCATCTCCCTCAACGCACACACGCTGTCTTCCAAAGGGTCCAGTCTGTGAGCTTAGTTTAAGAGTCAGGATGACAGGGTTTCAGTTTCCTGTTTCCAGTGGAAACTACTGACCTCAAATAATCTTAAAAATAATCTGTAAAAGATGAGAAACAGGGAAGGGAACCATGAAAGAATGCTTCATTATCACCAGCTACCACTGTGGGAGACTAGGACATGAACCTGGGAGGATTCGGGAGATGGTATAGAATACAGGAGAGGGGAAAGCCAGGGAGCTCGGGTCTTAATACCATCTCCCATCATATTCTAGCACGGTGACCCTCAAAGCCTTCAGAGAAAGTTCTAGGAAAGCCATACAGAGCCCGACAGTAGGAAGCTAGAGAACACTGAAGTTCAAACGTTGACCTGAAGGACAAAGGTAGATGCCATCAGCATCTGCTACAACTCCCGCCAACTCTTTACTTTTTAAAAAAAATCATTAAAAACTTATAACGAGATCTTAGCTAGGATCAGTGCTGTTAACCACATTCCCTGCAGTCACAGGGTTACAGATGTCACAAACCCCAGTGGTCCAGTTTTTAGAGCTTCTGAAGTTTTGTTACCCAACTCAAATCAGGCTCGCTCCCCCAAGCGCTGTAAACCAAGCCATAGTCACGCGGTGTGATGAAGGAAAGGACAGCTTCATTGCAAAGCGCAAAGCAAGGAGAGCGGGCAGCTCATGCTGAAAAGACCCGTCTCCCCGAGATGTTCCCCACATGCGTTTTTAACGACAAAATTAGGGGCAGAGGTCCCAGGTGTATGATCAGTTCAGTGATTGGTTCAAGAGGGCGTGATCATCTCGTGGGCATTCTTGATTGGTGAGGCCTTAGATAATCAAATTCCTCTTCAGGTGTCTGGAGCCACCCAGCCTGGAGTCTTTGAGCTCACAACCAGCAGTTTCCAGCCTATAAAATATCTTACATACTGAATGAAAACCTTATCGTTCCTGTAAGTGAGAATTTTAGAGGCCAAATGGCCCTCTTTCATGGTCCCTGTTGGTCATTATCATAACCAAAGTCTGAAGACTTACTTCTTTTTCTTGGCCATTACAATGTAAATGGACCATGTATTTCAAAACCTTAGAAAATACATTAGGGGGTCCCTGCTCAGCTTCAGTTTCATAATTCAGTGATTTGGCAGATCAAGGTGGTCCAGAGAATTCCTGGGGTGTCTTACCGTCTTGCTCTTCCTTGTCTGTGGGTTGTGATGCTTCAGGAACCTCAGACGCCATGCCATACCATCCTCTAGACCTCCTGGTTAGTTGTATAAAAGGAAAAAACATTTTTTTTTTCCTCTATATTCCCACACAATTCTCCTGACACCAGGCATGGGTCTCTTCCACACCGAGTGATTCTCAGAACACCACCTGGATGTCCCACAATTGTGATTCTCTAGAGACACAGGTTGAGAGCTCTGTCCCCTAAGACTGCCCTCACTTCAGATGACAATTGCAAACCTGTCCTCTGGTATTTCTGACCACCTGGCGACAAGTTGGGGGATTCTCAGAACCCCCTTCTCAGATTCAGTCGTGAGGATGGCTCATGGGACTCAGGGAAACACTTCACTTATGTTTAGTGGCTCATTATAAAGTGTACAGCCCAGACGGAGTCTCTTGAGACACAGCAGCATGTGGAAGGGGTACAGAGCTCCCAGTCGGCTCTAGGCACATCACGTGTTCACCAACCCAGAAGCTCTCCAAACCCAGTCCTTTGGGGCAGGGGGAGGGCTTCATTAAATAGGCATGGTAGATTACCTCATTGGCCCTGGTGGTTGCATCAATCCCCAGTCCGCCCCTCCAGGGAGGTCAGAGGTGGGGGTTGCCCCTGGCAATGAGCCCACCTACCTAGTCCCATCATTAGCAGCTTCCCAAAAGTTAACTCATTGCCATAATCTCAGGTGCTTGGTATGAAGAACAAAAAGAGCTCCTTTTGGGTTTGCCAAGTGGCTTGGTGGTTTTGGTGGCTAGATACCACATGGCCGACTGCACTGTTTAAGTCCTGGACCCGGCAGCTTGAAAACCAGGAGAAGTCATCTGGCACATGTGTGCACGTTTGTGTCCAAAATCCCTAGAGGAAATGGAAGGGATTCTATGGCCACACTTCCTGGGAGCGCTTTCTCACTTTCCTCTCTCTTTCTCTGTCTCTCTCTGGTACATGTCATATAGGAAAAAAGAAAAAGAAAAGGAAAAAATGGAAAGAAAAAGAGCTCCTTTCACCTTTATTTCTCCAGAGCTATTTCAAAGGCAAGGGACCAAACTTAAATACAAATATTGTAATGAAAAATGCCCACTCGGCTCTAATCACTTATGTAATCACAAGGATTTTAAGATCAGAAGTCAAAAACGAAGACCAAATATACATATGTATACTTCCTAAGCTATCACAACGTGCACCACAGAATACATTCCCCAATCTGCAACCAATAGACCTTAAAAAGAGCACCTGAAGGGACAGTTTATAGCTCAAAGGTTAAGGGAGCCAGATTCCATGTGGCTGTCCATGGTTCAAATCCCAGCTTCTCAGCTTGAAAACCATGCAGGCATGTGTGCGTGCATGTCCGAAATCCTAATGGGATAGAGAAATGGAGGAAAAAGGATTGCAGTGTGACCATGTCCCATGGACACAGGGGTCTTTCTCTCTCTCCTGGCAATCTGGCAAGTGTTGATGCCCTCTGGCAATTAAACCAAAAAAAAAAAAAAGAAGTCACCTTGAGAAATCACTGCAGTGCCTGCTGTCACCCACCTATTTCTTAGAACTCATGTGCTGAGACCTCTTTCGGGGTATGAACAGAGACGGGAAACAGCAGGAGAGTGCTGTGCCCTGACGTGCCCGCGTTCAGCTCTTCTGTGCCCTTCTTCCCCAAAACTCGTACGGAACTTGTGGGCTTACTGAAATCACCCCATCATCATTGGTAAAAGACCTAGAACTCAGAAATAAAACTGATAACCTACTGGGGTCACTCCACTTGGCCCGATCTTTGTTTATTTTATTTTTTCTAGAATTATTTTTTATTTAATTTTATTTATTCATTCATTTATTTATTTTAATTTGACCACACACACACACAGAGAGAGAGAGAGAGAGAGAGGGAAAGTGAGAAAGCAAGCCCCCCTTTAGGTACTCACACTGTGGTCAGCCATGTGGGAGTGCCCAGCACTTTAGCCACCATGCCACCTGCTGGTCTCCTTGGCCCAATCTTTGACATCCTCTCTTATTTATTTAATTCTCATGTCAGCCTCAAAGCAGGAGCTATCTTTTTGTAAAAATCTACTATAGGGCCTGTGGGATCACTGGAGAGATGGGGCACTTCTCGGGGTGAGGAGGATGACCACACTGTAATCCCTTCTCCTCATTCTCCTCTCGGAACTTTTGGGCACATATGTGGGATCCAGCTGCCTCCACCACTACCTGACTGGCCCAAAGGAGGGGCTATATTTTTGTGGGAGAGGGAGTGGGAATGAGACGAGAGATGTTTTTCTATAGGGTATGCCAGAGAGACAGAAAGAGATGGAGAGAGAAAGAGAAAGTGAGAAGTCACCCCACATGGGGATGGCCATGCCACAATCCCTTCTCCTCCATTATCCTCTAAGAATTTTAAGCGTGCACACACACATGAGTTTCAAGCCGCCAGGTTTGGGACTCAAAACGCATACAACTACGTGGGAGTCCAGTGCCTTAACCACTACACCACCTGCTGGACCCAAAATAGCTATTTTTTTTAATTCCCAATTTACAGATATCGTTACTGCTACTGTAAACCTAAAAAGGTAAACTGAGTCAAGGTGTGTAAAACAAAAAAAGTTTATTTGGGCATAAATTTGCAGACTGTAGTTGGCATACAACCCAAAGGAACAGTATTCAGGTTGCCCCAAACATGCTCACCCAGGTCTCACAATCCTCAGTTTTTATAGGCAAAAAGCACACAGGGGGAAGGGGATTGCATCATTGTTCAGACGCTAGCAATGAGTGCCAACCAATGCCACCTTCATTACAGGGTCACTGTTGGCACCAGTTGGCACCAGGCAGACTGGCAGTTCCTGGGTAGGTGTTCTCACAGAAATGAGCACTGGCAAGGTTGCCGTGGTCTTTGTGCAAAGTCGTGGTTCTGACAGAGTCCTTGTGACAGTTCTCATTGTCGGTGACGTTTGCGTGAGAGAAAATACCTCCTCTGTGGCCTTCTCCAGCTCAGTTTACCTGGGAGTGACAGAAAAGTCTTCATTTTGATTCTGAAAACTTTTGCACTACCAAAAAGAAAGGAAGAAGGAGGGAAAGATAGGAAGGAGAGAGCTTCTAGTTTCACTGTAGCCAGAACACTTTTGCCAAGTTTTGTTTGTTTTTGTTTTTCACAAAATGCTACCTTCTCTAAGGTCGTTGATGGCCAACAGGAAAATGATGTTCTGGGTAGCCAAAAAGATACTGTCGAGAATATTTGCAATTGTTATCTTTCATGTCCATACTGGTCCATGATGGTAAATGAAATCAAATGTTTTTTCCAATTCACCTTTGTCTTACAGTAGTTGATCCTCCTAGAGGCAGGGCTGCCAATAGGCTACGAACTTCCAAAGATTCTAAAAAGAAGTCTCTGGGTATTCAAAAGGTTGACCTTTTTCACTTCTCTTGATCCCCATCAACAAATTGAAGCCCTGCAAGTAGTAAAGTGTATTTGCTTCCTATTACTTTGTAACAAATTACTATAAATGTAGTCACTTAAAACAACATGTATTTGTCATCTGGATCCTGTGGGCCAGGAGTCCAGGCTCACGGAACCTCTGGTCAGGGTCAAGGCTGCAGTCAAGCTGTCAGTCAGGGCTACATCCTCGCCTTTCAAGCCCATTTAGGTTCTTTGCAGAACTCGTTTCTTTCTGGGTGCAGGACTGAGGCTCTCAGTCTAGAAGCCGCCCCTCCCATAGGTGGTTTATGGCTGTTTGCTCTTTGGAGGACAGTGGAAGAGGGTCATCCTTTTAAGTCTTTCATCTGATTAAGTCTGGTCCATCCAGATAACCTCCCCTTTTGATGAACTCAGGGTTAACAGATTTTGAGTCATTGTTGCATCTTCAGATTCTCTTTACCCTTGTCATGTACCGCCAGCTAACCACTGGTACAGTACCACAGGCAAGAGATCTCACGGGCCACCAGGACCCTCAACACTGAAGCAGCAAATAAAACCATATCCCTCCTTGGGACCAGCAGTTAGCATAATGGCTATGTCGCTGGACTCCCAGGTAGCCCACTGCAGTTCGAGTCCCAGACTTTGGTGGCTTAAACTCATGCCGGGTGCGTGTGTGTGCATGCCCAAGATCCCGAGAGGAGAATGGAGGAGAAGGGATTGCGGCATGGCCATCCCTCCTGGGGGGTGATTTCTCGATTTCTGTCTCTCTGTTGTTCTTTCTGTTGAGCACACATACCCTATAGCAAAAACCTCTCAAAACAAACAAACAAACAAAATATATCTCTTCCAGCCTCCTACCATCTCACCTCCTCTGCTAGGCAGACGACTCTGCCTTAGTCTACCTCTTCCCAGAGAGTACAGTCTGAGTTCTCAGCCTGGCCACTAAACGGGCTTTGCTTCCTCACCCTACCCTGGTCTGCAGTCTGCATCCAACGAGGAAAGCCCTGTTCCACCTCCTCGACCTCCTCTCTCTCTGTCCTTTGCCCGCTGCAGCTGTACGCTGTGCTCAATCACCAAAGGCTTAGTCACTTACCAGCACACGCTGGTGGTTGACCCCACTGAGAGAGCACGCAGTCCCTTCGATCGTCCATAGAGGCCAGGAAATCCACAACAAGTAGATTATTCCCACATCACCCCCTCCGACAGGGGCTCTGCTCTGGCCTGGGAGCAGCTTGAGACCTCTTCAGTCAGGAACTCATCTGAGGTGT
This sequence comes from Tupaia belangeri chinensis, assembly GCF_000334495.1. Lineage (NCBI taxonomy): Eukaryota > Metazoa > Chordata > Mammalia > Scandentia > Tupaiidae > Tupaia > Tupaia belangeri. The sequence goes on from NW_006206814.1 coordinate 551,356, forward strand.
GACTGGCCTGCCTTAAAGGGTCATGATGACAGGTCTCTTCTTTTATTCTCAGGGCCTTGGGCATGCACACACACATGCCAGGCATGAGTTCCAAGCCACCAGGTACAGGACTCAAACTGTCATCGACTACGTGGGTGTCCAGTAATGTAGCCATTACGCCATCTGCTGGTCCCAGGGATGCTACTCTTTTTTTTTCTTTTCTTTTCTTTTGGAGAAGTTTTTGCTATAGGTCGTGTGCCCTCACCAGAAAGACAGAGAGAGACAGAGAGATAGAAAGTGAGAAATCACCCCCCAGCAGGGATGGCCAAGCCGCAATCCCTTCTCCATTCTCCTCTTGGAATCTTGGGCACACACACACATGCACCCCGCGTGAGTTTAAGCTCGGTCTGGGACTTGAACTGCGGTCAACTACATGGGAGTCCAGTGACATAGCCATTATGCCAACTGCTGGTCCCCCAGGGACGCTACTTTTAAAATCGACTTGCAAAGAGGAAACAATTCAAAGCCCTGGGAAAGCAAGGTAGGTTAGCTCATATCCTACATTTACCTAGAAGGAGACAAAGCAGAGGAGATCCTTTTCCTTAGGAACAAGATGACCTCAATAACAGAACAAAAACAGTACAATTTAGACTTTTCCAATCGTCAGTCTAAGGAGAAAATTCTATTTCCTCTTTAGAATTAGGCCCATGGCTGAGCCTCTTCTGCTCTTACCAGCTGCGTCTGTCTGCTCGTCCCAGCGGGTGGCAAGCCCACGCGGCCCTTTACTGTGCATTTCCTTTGGCGGCTTCAGCAGGGGCTGGGAACTGGCCCTACACCTGGAAGGGAGCAGCTGCCACCACCAGGCAGACTGCGGGCTCCAGGAGAAACGGCCTCGCCTGTCCAGGCCGGCTCTTCTGCCAAGGTTGGCGTTTCCCTTGCGAGCCGTGAAGGAGAATCCATGTCACGGGCACAGACTGGATGGCATCCAGTCTTCTCCCAAATAAACCCTGCATCTGGCCAGGGCTGTCAGGGTGTGCGTGCTGCCTGTCAGAAACTATCCTTAGCTGACACATGACACCGCAGGCCGGCAAAGTGACTAACAGCCATTACAGTAGTAACAGCTGATCCTCCTCATGGAGAAGAGATTTCGTCTCATTCCACTCCTGGTGGGCTCGCCTCTTCTTCCCTGCCCCTGCATCGTTATTGCTCAGGCTGTTTTTAGGAGCGACAGGTCTAATTAGCAAAGTGGGTCGGGTTTGGCAACGGCTGTTCCCCCTTTTCTTTCCTCATTAGTATCTCTGACAGTCAGACTCTTGAATACTTAATTGCAACTTACTCAAAAGCACGCTGCTTTTCTTCTCTTACGTCCATCCTTCACTTGCCGTGACATACAAATCCGAAGGTTTTGAAATGTGAAGATCTTTATGCCCCCCAAAACGTGATGGAACGCAAACACAGGCAGCCAGCCCCTGTGCGGGACTGCTAGTTTAGAGCCTGGGACTGATGTGTTCAAACCCCACCACACACTCTAGCAACCACACTGAGCCTCAAACCCGCCGATGCTTAAGGCCTAGCATCACACCCTTCCTGTTTGGTGTGTGAAGAGAAATCTGGAAGCGCTGGGTTGAAATTAAAACAGAAACAGAGGTATTACAATGATTGGAAAGTATAACTCTAAAATACCAGTGGAGAAGAACATGTCATACTTTTAGGGGAGTTAAAGCAACGAAGATGATTAGAGAAGGTACACAACACAACGTTAAACGGCACTGAAAGTCAGAGCAATCAAATTAATTTCTTTTTTTTTTTTTCAATTGTTTTTTTCCCCCAGAAGTCACTTGTACTTGCCAGGGACAGACAGAGAGAGGAGAAAGCACCCCCTCTGAGGGACATAGTAATGCCACAGTCCTTCTTCCATCTCTCTCCGTTGGGAATCTGGGGCATGCGTGCACACATGCCTGGGTGTTTCTCACGCCACTAGGTCTGGAACTCAAACTGTGTAGTCAGCCATGTGGGATCTATCCACCTTAACCACCATGCCAGCAGCTGGACCAATCATTTTTATAATTCTATCATCGACAGTACTTCCACACAATCAGACTACAAAGAATACTTGATTTTTTGACTTGCTTGACTAACTTCTGACTAAGCAAACAGTCACTCACATCACGGATGAATGATGATACTTTTTATATGAATTCTGGTGGATATTTTCATTGACCTTAATTAACCCATTTATCAAAAATGTTAGTAACTTTTTTGCTGAACTTGATAAAAAGTAATCTTAACTTTTTTTTTTCTTGGACAGGTTTTTGCTATAAGGCATATGCACTCGCCAGAAAGACAGAGAGAGACAAAGAGACAGAAAGCAAGAGATTACCCCCAGGGGGGATGGCTACGTCGCAATCCCTTCTCCTCCATTCTCCTCTTGGGATCTTGGGCACGCATGCACATGTGCCCAGTGTGAGGTTAAGCCACCAGGTCTGGGACTTGAACCGCAGTCGACTACATGGGAGTCCAGCAATGCAGCCATTACACCACCTGCTGGTCCTAACCTTCACATTTTTAAAAATGTTTTCTTCATTTATTTTTTTTAACATTTATTTATTTATTTTTACATTTTCCCACAAACTTTTACATTATGTATCAGAAAATTTTTGCTCCTACTCCATAGTTCTTGGCAGTCAATAAACAACTTTCAAATTTTCAAAAAAATGAATTTTAAAGATAATGTTCAAAATATTTGTTATCATTTTGTTTGTGACTATATTAACAACAGAGACAGTATAGTTTTGAATATTTTTGAGAAAATATTTACACGTGGGACCAGCAAGTGGCGTGGTGGTTAAGGCGCTGGACACTCCCACGTGGCTGAATGCAGTTTAAGTCCCGGATCTGGTGGTTTGCTTTCTCATTTTCCCTCTTTCCTCTTTCTCTCTCTCTGTGTCTCTCTCTGGTCAAATTTAAATAAACAAATGAATAAATAAAATTGAATAGATAATTCTTTTTTAAAAAAAAAGAAAATATTTACATGTCAGCTACTCAAACTGTAGAAAAGCACACACCCAGTACACAATTCACACATAAACCTTCTCATTTCAGCCCTGCCTATCAAGCATTCTGTGATATACCATCTGCTACAAAGATCAATCTCTTTTTCTTCCTTCAAAGTCTTCTTCAGGATAATCCTCTGGTTGTGGCTGCTCCTTTGCAATCTCTGATGGTGATGCTGGGCTGGAAAAGTCCAGGTTATTGTATGGTACAAATATGGCTTCTCTAATCCTCTCTGCCAGGCAGAACTGTTTATGGTGCCAGGCCATCTTTCCAAGAGCTTCTGTTGGCTTACTTGAGATCTACTTTAGTTCCATAGTTTTTTGGTTTAATCTTTGGATACAAACCTCCAGTCAAAGCCCTGTCCAATAACAAGTATTTCTAATTTCTGATTCAAGGCAACAGGTATTATTGAGTTTATGCAAATAACCATTCTCCCACAAAATAACAATACTCCCAAATATTTTCCCATTCCAGAGGGGTCAGGAAGGGAGAAGAGTTTATGTTTCCACTTAAAGAAACAAACAAACAAGAAGAAAAACATTTTAAGATATTGCTGAACCTATCAACAACTCAAAAGAAAACAAACTCCTTAAATTGAGAAAACAAAGCATAGTAAAGAAAAAAATCAGTAATGTTTTACTCAAAAGTCATAAAATTCTATGTCACCAGTTTAGTCTTATGTAATTAATCTCTCTTCTGTTGAATTTGCAGTGTTACTGTGGTCCGATCTTTCCCTTTAAATCCTGGAAGTTAACATTCAACGTTATTATTGATATTCCCTGTCTCTAGCTTTAAGTTGGTAATTTTCTTGGTTGCCTTTGTTCTCTTATTTCTGTATGTGTGTCTTTTGTTTTCCTGGTAAAGCACTCCTTTCAGAACTTTTTTTTTTGGGGGGGGGAGTTTTTTTTTTTTTTTTTTTTCCTATTTGGGGGCACGTGCGCTCGCCAGAGAGAGAGAGACATAGAGACAGAAAGCGAGAAATCACCCCCCAGGGGGGATGGCCACGCCACAATCCCTTCCCCTCCATTCTCCTCTCGGGATCTTGGGTATGCACGCACACGTGCCCGGCGTGAGTTTTAAGCCACCGCGTCCAGGACGTGAACCATGGTCGACTACATGGGAGTCCAGCGACATAGCCATTACGCTAACTACTGGTTCCCTCCTTTCAGAACTTCTTGAAGAGCTAGTCTGGTGTTTGTAAATTCTTTCAGGTTTTGTTTATCTGAAAATGTTTTTATCTTTTCTCATATGAAGGATAATCTTGCTGGGTATAGTATTCTTGGTTGAAACTGTTTTCACTCAACACTTTAATATATTTTCCGATTCTTTTCTTGTTGCATTGTTATGAATGAGAAATCTGATGTTAGCCTAATGGGATAACCTTTATAAGGTAACTGATGTTTCTCTCTTGCCAATTTTAATATCTCGTCTTTGTGGATTTTGCCAGTCTGGCCATGATGTGCCTTGGAGAAGATCTTCTTGTGTTTATTCTATTTGGAGTCCTTTGTATTTCTTAGGTCTGGGTAGTTGAATGCCCCTCTACGTTTGGAAAGTTTTCTTCCAGGATTTCATGGAATAGATTATCAATGTTCTTATTATTTCTTCATCTTTTGGGATACTGATTATCCAGATGTTTGGGTGCTTAATGATATCTAGTATTTCTCGTATAATATTCTATTTCTTTTTATTATCTTCTTGGTTTTTTAGATTGTTTTTTCTAGGTCAGAGGTTTAGCCTTCAACATCTGAGATTCGATCTTCTGCATGGACTAATCTGCTTTTAATAGTTTCAAGGGAGGTTTTGATTTCCTGTATTGCAGCCTTCATCTCTAACAGCTCCATTTGACTCTTTTTTATGGTGTGTATTTCCTCTTTCAGATCATGTAAGGACTTCCTCACCTCCTGGAACACATTCTCTCTTTTCTCCTGGAGCTCATTGTCTCTCAGCTCTTGCATCTCATTACGTTTTGTCACTATGAATATTCTGAATTCTGTATCAGACATTTTCACAAGTTCCATTGTACTGTCTATTGATAATGAAGGATTGTTATTTTCACTTACGGGAGCGATATTTTCTTGATTTCTCGTATTTTTTGTGCCTCTGCAGTGGTTTCTGGTCACTCTGTGACAACATCTCTTCTCTACGATGTTTTGCAATGTGGTATCCACAGGAAGAGATTATGAGCTCAGATGTATAAAAAGAAATTTCTTTCTTCAAGCAGGAGATTCAATAAGTGTTGAGGATTTCTGAGTATTCAGATGCTTGGCTACTGTGCACCTAGGCCTTGTCTGAGTGTTTCAGGGGTCTAGAAGATGAGGGTTAGAGCATAGCTTTAGTCGCCTTGGTCACTCAATAATTTTCACATATTAGAAAAACATTCCTTTTTTTGTGAGTCACTTAGAATGTAACAACAACAGACATGACATACTTTAAAGTTTAATTTTCAGAGACCAGCAATTGGCCTGATGGCTGTCTCTGGATTCTCATGTAGTCAACTGTGGTTCGAGTCCTGGACCTGGTGGCTTAAACTCACGTTGGGTGCGTGTGTGTGCGTGCCCAAGATCCCAAGAGGAGAATGGAGAATAAGGGATAGTGGTGTGGCCAATCTCCCTCGGGGGGGGGGGGATTGCTGCCTTTGTGCCCCTCTGTCCTCTCTGTCTTTTTGGCAAGCACATGCACCCTATAGCAAAAGCCTCTCAAAAAAAAAAGTTTAATTTACATTATTAACATTTAAAAAAATATTTTTTTCTATAGGGTGCATGTTGCTCATCAGGGAGAGACAGAGAGATAGCAAGAAAGTGAGAAATCACCCCCCGGGGGGGTGGCCATACCACAATCCCTTCTCCTCCATTCTCCTTTAAGAATTTTGAGCATACACACACACACCTGATGTGACTTTCAGTCACTGGGTCTTGAACTTGAACCATGGTCAGCCATGTGGGAATTCAGCACCTTAACCACTAGCCACCTACTGGCCTGTATTAATGGCATTTTGTGTATTCTTTTCTTTTTTTCTTATATTTGTTTTTTCAAAAGATATCTTTTTTTACATTCAATCACTGTATATCATTAGAACACATAACTTTCCCTGCATAAATATCTTGTATATTAGTCTAGTCAATGATATTTCCATACACATTGTCATCAACAGATAATGTTCCATTTATGTGTCCTTTGAATGTTTTGCTTCTTTCTTTTCCCCCTTGATTCCCTCCCTCTCGCCCCTCCCCATTTTCCACCCTCGCCCCACACTGTGTCCAGTATCCACAGTTGCTCTCCATGCTTTTATGCCTCCCAATCTTTCAGTTTCTGCCATAGTGTGCAGACGTATAGTATATATTGAATGGGGACATACGATGCCCCTATTTCATAGTCTTGCTTGTTTTGCTTTGCAGTAAATCTTTCATATTCATTCACTTTCTATCAAATGCCAGGGTCTCATTTTTTATGCCTGAGTAGTATTCCATAGTGTATATGTCCCACATTTTTTCAATCCATTCATCTGTTCGTGGATATTTGAGTTGGTTCGACGTCTCAGCAATTGTGAATATTGCCACAATAAATATGGATGCGCAAGTGTCTTTCCAGCTGAGTGTATTCCTATCCTTTGGTTAGATACTCAGGAGTAGAATTGCTGGATCATATTAGATTCGTAGATCTTTGAGAAATCTCCATATTGTTTTCCACAATGGCTGTACTAATTTACATTCCCATCAACAGTGTAGGAGAGTTCGTTTTTCTCCATAGCCTCACGGACACTTATCATTCTTTGTTCTTTTAATCTTAGCCATTCTGACTGGGGTTAGGTGGTATCTCATTGTGTTTTTGATTTGCATCTCCCTCATGATGAGGGATGTTGAACATTTTTTTCACATGCTTTTTGGCTATTTGTATATCTTCCTTAGAGAGTTGTTTATTCAGCTCATTTGCCCATCTTTTACATATTTTTTCCCAGATAAGCTGCTTGAGTTCCCTTTATAGTCTGGTTATCAGTCTGAGGTATAGTTTGCAAATATATTTTCCCATTCCAAGAGTTGCCAGTTCACTCTAATTATTATTTCTCTTTCTGTGCAGAAGCTTTTTAGTCTGATATAATCCCACTTGTCTACTTTAGGGATTATTGCCTGTGTTTGGGGGTCTTATTTGGGAAGTCTTTGCCTACTCTGATGTTTCTAAGAGTTTCTCCTGTATTATCCACCAGTGATGTTATAGTTTGAGCTCTTAGCTTTGGATCTTTGGTCCATTTTGAGTTAACTTTTGTTAATGGTGAGAGATAGGGATCCAGTTTCATCTTTCTTTTTTCTTCTTGTTTTTTTTTTGGAGAGCTTTTTGCTATAGGGTGTGTGTGTTCACCAGAAAGACAGAGAGAGACAGAGAGACAGAAAGCAAGAAATCACCCCCCAGGGGGGATGGCCATGCCACAATCCCTTCTCCTCCATTCTCCTCTCGGGATCTTGGGCACGCACACACACGTGCCCGGTGTGAGTTTAAGCCACCAGTTTCATCTTTCTGAAAGTGGATACCCAGTTTTCCCAGCACCATTTGCTAAAAAGATTTTTCTTTTCCCCACTGAATTGTCTGGTGTCCTCTGTCAAAATTCAGTTGGCTGTACGTTTGGGGGTTTATTTCTGAAAACAAACAAACAAACAAACAAACAAGTAATCAATCTCTACATACGGACAGAATAATTTCTAAGATATGTTTAGTACAAAAGCAAAGGGGTGATTGTGTAAATATACAAAATATTTCTGGAAGTGGGTACAAGAAACTGGAAGCAGGAAAACTGGGTAATTAGGACGCATGGAGAAAAGGAAACTTTCTACTGTATTTCCTTATTTTATTTTTTCTATAGGGCGTGTGTGCTCATCAAAGAGACAGAGAAGAGATAGAGAGGAAATGTGAGAAATTACCCCCTGGGGAGATGGCCACACCACAATCCCCTTTCTCATTCTCCTCTTGGGATTTTTGGGCATGTACGTACACGAGCCTAAAATGTCTTTCAAGCCGTGGGGTCCCGAACTCAAACCGTACAGTAGGTCACATGGGATCCAGCCTCCTTACTCTCCATGCCACCTACCAGTCCTCTTCTGTACATTCTTTAGGAAATCTTTTCCGTTTTATTCCATTTGCAGGTATTATATGTCCAAAAAAAAATACACTTTTGTTAGCAAGGGGGCGTGTCGGGATAGGGGAATTTAAAATCTAGCAGATCTGTTTCCTCTGGGTAGAGGCAGGGGGTGGTGATGAGCAAGGCTGAGGGGTAGGAGAGGTTCCGACTGGACTCACCATCCTCACCCTGAGACCTGCTTCTCCACAGCCACAGGGGGAAGTGGCCCGGATGGCCCAGACCCAGGAAGAGAAGCTGGCCTCTGCCCTCAGGGTGGAGTTACACAACACTTCATGCCAAGTCCAGAGCCTCCAGGCTGAGACGGAGTCCTTACGGGCCCTGGTGAGTAAGCCCCGGCATTTCTTGTATTCATTTCATTTTTTCTTTTTTTTTTCCTTTCTTTTTTGCTATAATAGGGCATGTGTGCTTACCAGAGACTGGGGTGGGGAGAATTGCAAAAGCACACATCCCCCCATCCCCACTTACCCCCACTCCCCATCCTGGAGGGACGGCCACGTTGCAATCCTTTCTTCTCCATTAACCTCTAGGGATTTAGGGCAGACACAACCCAGTGTGTGTTTCAAGCTGCCAGGTCAGGACTCAAGCTGTGCGGTCAGCCATGTGGGATGCAGCCACCTTAACCACCATACCACTGGCCCTCTTGTGTTAATTTTAAGTCTCAACTGTCAGTTTCTAGTAGTGCAGGTCAGAGTTTGCAAGGGAATCCCATCGCATCGTGTAGCCGTTTGGAGGCCTGAAATGTCCCGCTACCCAAGATCACCAGTTACTGAATCCCAACTGTAGGAGACACTAGTGCCCTACCAAAATATCTCTACCAGGCTGCGGCTGGGACGTGGGCTGCTCTTTTCAACTGCCCGCTCCTCTGGAGAATTGCCTGGGTGGGCCCAACAGAAGACACCTAGCCCCCCAGGCCTCAGGCAATGACTGACTGACAGGGGCTTTAAAAGCCCCACGCACAGCAAGGTGGAGGCACTCTTTTCTCTGCACCAAAGTGGTGTGGGCGTTGGAGACAGCAAACCAAGACAGCACAGGCGGCCATTGGGAACATCCTGTCTCTCAAGCAGAAAGTGGGTTCTGAGTTCCAGATGCCGCCGCAGGAGGCACAGTGCCAACGGAGGAGGAAGAGGAGCAAAGACGCTCGAGATAGGGCAGCAGGTGGCCAGGAAGGAGGATAGCTCTCTAGACTCAAATGACTGTGAGGATGCAGAAGCCTCTGCCTAGGGTTAGGGAGACTGAAACCATCTCTTGCTGACTCTAGGGCATCAATCAACATCCAAATAAATGGTAGATCAGAGTGGTCAGATATGACAACCAGAGGAATCAATGAAATAGCCCAGGTGCTGTGAAAGATCACCCTGCAGCCTGTTCTCAGAACTGCCCCAGTTAGCCAAACCCTAAACCTCTTGCCTTCAAAACCCAGTAAAATCCTCTGACCCCCACCCTTCAGGGTTGATGCAACTCTCTGCATCTGGCCCCTTTCTTCTGAATAAATTCTTTCCTGTCTTTTTCCAAAATAAAATAAGTAAAATATAATATAAAATAAAATAAATAAAATAAATATAAAATAAAATAAACACCCAGTCCATTGCTTAAAAGTGGAGCCAGTTCTCTGGTGTAATTCATGCTCCAGAGCTTTCCGTGGGATCGGGCACAGCCAGATTCCCTCTGAGTCTGCATCCCTGCATTCCCCATTCCCCCTTTGTTGGAGACCAACCCCTTCATTATTCACAGGTTCTGGGATCCCTGACTCAAGAGCTGCTTCTGGAGAACCCAACCTGAAAACATCTAGAAAGCTCCTCAGATTCGGTGGTTTGCAAGCAGGTCGCTTGCATTGTTAATTATTACCAATTACAGGGTTGGCAGGCTGCATGGTGCTTAAGGCTCTGGACTCTCACAGGCTGAGCACAGTTTGAGTCCCAGACCTAGGGGTTTGCTTTCTCATTTTCTCTCTCTCTTGTTTCTCTTTGGTTAAATTTTTAAAAATATTAATAATGGATCCAGCAGATGGCCTAATGGTTAAGTTGCCACCACAATTTGAGTCCCAAATCTGGCGACCTAAAACTCATGCCATGTGTGTACATGCCCAAAATCCCAAGAGGAGAATGGAGAGGGGATTGAGGCATAGCCATCCCCCATTGGGGGTGATTTCTCACTTTCAGTCTCTAGCTCTTTCTCTCCAGCAAGTGCAAGCTCCCTATCACAAAAATCTCATTTAAAAATGTAATGATGATGATAAATAAAATTAAATAATTAATTTATTTTTTTTTGGAGAGGTTTTTCACTATAGGGCGCGTGCGCTCGCCAGACAGACAGAGACATAGAGACAGAAAGCGAGAAATCCCCCCCCAGGGGGGCTGGTCACGCCACAATCCCTTCTCCTCCATTCTCCTCTCGGGATCTTGGGCACGCACACACACACGCCCAGCGTGAGTTTTAAGCCACCGAGTCTGGGACGTGAACCACGGTCGACTACATGGGAGTCCAGCAATATATCCATTATGCCAACTGCTGGTTCCCAAATAAAATAATTTCTTAAATCACTAATTAAAATAGTTAATAATGCTGGGAACCAGCAGTTAGCATAACGGCTATGTCGCTGGACTCCCATGTAGTCGACCGTGGTTCACGTCCCAGACTCGGTGGCTTAAAACTCACGCTGGGCGTGTGTGTGTGCGTGCCCAAGATCCCGAGAGGAGAATGGAGGAGAAGGGATTGTGGCGTGACCAGCCCCCCTGGGAGTGATTTCTCGCTTTCTGTCTCTATGTCTCTGTCTGTCTGGCGAGCGCATGCGCCCTATAGCGAAAAACCTCTCAAAAAAATAATAATAATTAATAATGCAGGAGTCCACTCTGAGATTCCTGGGATGGACAGAAGTTCTAATAGGGTGTCAAGCACAGCTCCTTCTGTTTGTCCCCTCGAGGGGGTCATTTGTCCTGTTCTAGCCACTAATTTGGTTGGTGTACATGTTAATAAGAGTGTGTTGAAGGGTCAGCCCATGCAATCCTTATGCAGCCAAGATGGTCTAGAGTCCAATGGGGCTCATGATAGGATCTGCGTCAGTAAAAGGAGAAGGGGGAAAAGGATCTGAGATGGGGAAGATCAAGAGTGACAGTCAGGGGAACCAGCAGTTAGCGTAATGGCTATGTCGCTGGACTCCCACGTAGTCGACCGTGGTTCGCGTCCCGGACCCCGGTGTCTTAAAACTCACGCCGGGTGCATGTGCGTTCGCGTGCGTGCCCAAGATCTCGAGAGGGGAATGGAGGAGAAGGGATTGCGGCGTGACCATCCCCCCTGGGGGGTGATTTCTCGCTTTCTGTCTCTATGTCTCTCTCTGTCTGGCGAGCGCACGCGCACTATAGTGGAAAAAAAAAAAAAAGAGTGACAGTCAGAAGGGCTGTTTTCCAATGGGCAGATCCCTCCCTGAACATTTCTTCTTCTGCAAAGTGGAGAGAGCAGTCATTGTCCATCCTGCTTCTTAATGTTTCTACCAGGATCTGATGAGACAATGCCTGTGAGCTGCCTTTCATACTACTAGCATCACCTTCGAGAACTGGTTTTGTTCCAGGAACTGTAACAAGTGTTTTGGAGACATAAAACTTATTAGAGCTGGTCCCTCTCTTCCGCCAAGGGGTTAATGTGACTTCAGTGGAGAAGCTGATATAACCACAGGAACCAGAGGGCTCTTAGTGAGGGGGCAGTGGGTGAGAGTGGAGTCAGGATGCAGATGCCATGGGGGATGCAGAAGAGAGGAGCAGGCAGAATGGCAGAGTTGGGGCAGGGGGTTGGAAGAGCTCTGCCCACTACATCGGACTCCCCTACTTGACTAGCTGTGGACAGCCTATGGCATTAGGAATTGGTGCTCAGACTTGGTAGTCTTGAATCCTGGCTCCTCTACCCACTAGCTACGTGACCTCTTAAGTGTCCATTTTCTCACTTGTCAAGTGAGGCTCTAGTTTGGTTATCGTGTCTACCTGCTGCCTTGCCAAGGTGGAGCGCAGTCTGAGCTGGAATGGGTAATAAACCCTCATATGGTTTTCAAACATAATAAAGTTCATGCAGCCGTCCTTGTTATCTTCAGAGAAACCAGGGCACACACAAGGCCCCACAGTTTATATAAGCCTCAGACAGCTGAGCTGGCAGGACTTTCAGCACCCTCTGCCAATAAGGCACTGTTTGTATTGGAAGCCAGACACAAATAATGGTGCTTGAGGCCCACTGAATTCTGTGTTCAGTCAACTCAAATCAGGAATGGAATTCAAGACCAGAAGTTACAGAAGGTCATTAGTTTACTTTCCGGAGGGTTTAGCAATTTTTTTTAAAAGTCCCCTTAAATCTCCAGAGACCTGGGAAATCAGTTGTACTTCTGTGATCTCAGTTTGCTTGCTGGTGCTACCTATATTGTGATGGACTAAGGCCGTAAGACTTGATCGTGGTCACTCAAGCTCAAACGTCTCTGGGAAAAGCAGGTATCCTTCCCTCTGCCACAGTGCCAGGGAATTGAGTGGGAAGCTAGACTTGGGCCACAAGAGTGAAGTAGAAGACGAGGGACCCCGTTGGCAGTGGGTCCTAAGTCATGAGGGAGAAACCTCGGGCCACATGGAGAACTCACCTGGACATGGAGCAAAAACCGTAGACATGATCCAGCCATGATTCTGAGAAGGGTTTTTCCAAATCATAGACGATACAGATCCGGTGTCAACAACAACTACTCACAAACCAAGCAATTGAAACAAAGAGAGAAAACCCAGAGAGGTTGGAACAAACAATTCTCAAGGTCCAAGTGGACGTTTTGCATCTTTCTGCTATAGAGGGGTTTCCAGATTCGCAGAATGGCAGAGTTGGGGCAGGGGGTTGGAAGAGCTCTGCCCACTACATCGGACTCCCCTACTTGACTAGCTGTGGACAGCCTATGGCATTAGGAATTGGTGCTCAGACTTGGTAGTCTTGAATCCTGGCTCCTCTACCCACTAGCTACGTGACCTCTTAAGTGTCCATTTTCTCACTTGTCAAGTGAGGCTCTAGTTTGGTTATCGTGTCTACCTGCTGCCTTGCCAAGGTGGAGCGCAGTCTGAGCTGGAATGGGTAATAAACCCTCATATGGTTTTCAAACATAATAAAGTTCATGCAGCCGTCCTTGTTATCTTCAGAGAAACCAGGGCACACACAAGGCCCCACAGTTTATATAAGCCTCAGACAGCTGAGCTGGCAGGACTTTCAGCACCCTCTGCCAATAAGGCACTGTTTGTATTGGAAGCCAGACACAAATAATGGTGCTTGAGGCCCACTGAATTCTGTGTTCAGTCAACTCAAATCAGGAATGGAATTCAAGACCAGAAGTTACAGAAGGTCATTAGTTTACTTTCCGGAGGGTTTAGCAATTTTTTTTAAAAGTCCCCTTAAATCTCCAGAGACCTGGGAAATCAGTTGTACTTCTGTGATCTCAGTTTGCTTGCTGGTGCTACCTATATTGTGATGGACTAAGGCCGTAAGACTTGATCGTGGTCACTCAAGCTCAAACGTCTCTGGGAAAAGCAGGTATCCTTCCCTCTGCCACAGTGCCAGGGAATTGAGTGGGAAGCTAGACTTGGGCCACAAGAGTGAAGTAGAAGACGAGGGACCCCGTTGGCAGTGGGTCCTAAGTCATGAGGGAGAAACCTCGGGCCACATGGAGAACTCACCTGGACATGGAGCAAAAACCGTAGACATGATCCAGCCATGATTCTGAGAAGGGTTTTTCCAAATCACAGACGATACAGATCCGGTGTCAACAACAACTACTCACAAACCAAGCAATTGAAACAAAGAGAGAAAACCCAGAGAGGTTGGAACAAACAATTCTCAAGGTCCAAGTGGACGTTTTGCATCTTTCTGCTATAGAGGGGTTTCCAGATTCCAGCAGTCAAATAATAACCCTAGACCTGACCTAGATTTTTTTTTCTTTTTTCTTTTTTAATTTGCTCTAGGATCCATGTGTTCACTAGGGATAGAGAGAGAGAAAATGTGAAGGGAGATGACCACACTACAATCCTTTCTCTTCCATTCCCCTCCCAGCATTTTGGACATTCATGTACATGTACCCAGCATGTTTTTCAAGCCACCAGATCTGTGACTCGAGCCACACAGTCAGCCATGTGGGATCTGGTCGCCTTAGTCACCACATCACCAACTAGCCTTGGATTTGTTTTCTAGTGATCATGTATCACCTCCTGTACTTAGGATGGAAATCTGACTCAACATTTGCACATTTCATAGAATTAAAAAGATTTAAGTAGGGTAATATGGTAACCTCTGCTTTATAGCACCATGATTCTAGATGGCATCATGACCAAGAATCTTCCATTTTTGCCACAGTGTTCAGAAGGGTATAAAAACTCTCCACCTGGAGGGCAGAGAATAGAAACTTGTTTCATCAAGATCTGGCTCGATATAATTTAGAAATATATTTGCATTGTATTGGGTCATCAGAAAAGTCATGATGCGGGACCAGCAGATGGCATAAGGATTACGTTGTTAAACTCTCACGCAGTTGGCTGCAGTTCAAGTTCTGGACCCAGTGGCTTAAAACTCACACTGGGTATGTGTACATGCCCAGAATCCTGAGAGGAGAATGGAGGAGAAGGGGTTGTAGTGTGGCCTTCCTCCTGGGGGATGAGTTCTCACTTTCTGTCTTTCTGTCTCTCTCTGTCTCTCTGGCGAGTGCATGCACCCTATAGCAAAACTCTCTCTCTCTTTAAAAAAAAAAAAAAAAAAGACAAAAAGTCAATGCATTTTTGCATAGAGAAAACATGGGAAAATGTCATGACTTTTTTGATGACCCAATAACACATAAATGTATTGTATGTGTTATTTTTTAAAAAGCACAGTTGCTGAATTATAGGTCCACCATTAAAACAATTTAAAAATATCAAACACAAACACACACAGATTTTCATGGTGTTTATTAATCAATTGTACAATACCCAGGGCACCGTATATAGGAAGACCAGAAGAAAGAGATTCCCCACCTAATGGGGAGATAAATAGGTAGTGAGGGCACCAAGTGTAGCCACACTGCAGGCACCACCATCCAGAGCAGCCTATCTATACCAAGCGCCTTCTCTGGCAGCTCTGTGCCAGCGCGCTCGGTCTGGGGTTTCAGAGGCACGGTTCCCTCCAAGCCTCACCTCAGTGGAAGAGACACACCCCTAAGCAAACTCAGTGCACTGTGATACGTCCAAGGGCATGCATATGCTTGGGGGCCACAGAAACACAGAGGAGCCCTTTACCGGCCTGGTGGTCGCATGGGCTGGGAGTATCGAGGAAAGCTTTCTGGGGTAGGAGGCGACCTCCACGCTTGGGCTTGGGAGTGTGAGTAGGGTTGACCAAGTGAGGATGCCAGAAGGTTTAGACGTCGAAAACAGCACGGATCCAATACATGCCCAGACCAGAAGTCCTGACACTGCTATGGGGTGGGGTGGAGGTGTGTGCCATGGCAGGGGCTCTGGGCGTGATCTGAGGGGTTACACAGAGACAGTACAAGCCTAGAATGAGACTCAGAGCCCTGTGCTTGCTGTGTGGGGAGTGCAGGAAGAGTGGGGCCTGTGGAAGGAGGGCGAGGAGCTAAGAGACCAGGGAGGCTACTCCAGGCGAAATGTAAGAGCCCAACACAGACGATGGTGGCAGCAGAGGAAAGGAGGGCATACACGCGGGAACTTAGGATCCACAAGGGGAACACGCTGAATGCCACAACAGTGGTTTGGGAAGAGAAGGAAGGGTGGGCACACGTCTCTCCCTGGATTCTAGCTCACGTAGGTTGGTCGGCCATCGAGCGTGGAGCAGGAGGGAGCTGACGGGCTCAGAAGGAAGCCACTGGCTCTGTTAGGAACACATTGACTTGCGGTCTGAGTATGTATTCCAGTAAGGGGGTTCGTCCTGGGAGAGAGGCCTGTGCTGGGACGTCCATGCAGGGGTCATCGGCCTCCAGACCACCATGATGGTCATGTGTGCTGGGGCCAAACCACAGACCTAGACTGCACAGCGCCGAGAGAGGGTGCAGGGGTGGGGCAGTGGGAGTGCCCAGTAAGGTGGCCCCACAGCGAGAGAGACTGGCACCGAGGTGCTGCTGATTCGCTGAAGAGACAAACGACAAGCATTAAAGGCCAGGGCAGCCCCTGAAAGGACAAGGACCTGGGAAAGAGGCCCG
>NW_006206814.1:567729-579856 GCF_000334495.1 Tupaia belangeri chinensis
CAGCTCGACAGGACGAGTGGGGTTTCCGCCGTGGAGGCAGGAAGTCCCCCTTAAGGGAATTCCGAGGAGAGGACCTTGAGGCAGTTGGGGAGAACAAGGTTTCTTTGAAGAAGCACCTGCAAGGGCAGACTTGGAGGCCTAGTGGTTAAGGGACTACGTTGTTCAAATCCTGACAGCAGCTTGAAAAACACGTGACGGGCATGTGCATTCATGCCCCAGATTTCAACAGGATGGAGAAATGGAGAAGGGATTGTAGTGTGGCCACTGTCTCTCTGTAACCAGGGCACTCACCTTCTGGCAATTAAAAAGAAAAAGAAAAAACAAGCACCTGCAAAGTGCCTCTCCTCTCTCTCTCCCTCCCTCCCTCGCGGTCTCTTCCCTTTTCTTTTTTTCTACCCCCTTCTTTTTCTTTCTTTCCCCACTGCCCTTCCTCCCACTCAAAATATCACTGAATCAAACTAGAGTCCGAGCCCCTGAGGAGGGCTCCTTATTTCCCTCACAGTCACACTTAAGATGGCCCCGACAGTCTCCACAGCAGGTGAGACCCCTGTCCAGGGAGGAATTGACAGACCCTAACGCCAGCCAGCCCTCCCCACTGCTCTGCGCGCCTCCCAGCTCAAGGGCTTGGCCTACCCGCCTGGAGTGTAGACCACATCTGTTCTTTTGTAGAAACGAGGCCTGGAGAACACCTTGCACGATGCCAAGCACTGGCACGACATGGAGCTGCAAAACCTGGGCGCTGTGGTGGGCAGGCTGGAGGCGGAGCTCAGCGAGATCCGGGCCGAGGCCGAGCAGCAGCAGCAGGAACGCGCGCACCTGTTGGCGCGCAAGTGCCAGCTGCAGACCGACGTCGCGTCCTGCCACGCGCTGCTGGACCGAGAGGAGAGCGGGTAAGCCTCGTTTGCTCCTTACGAAAAGAATGTTGTATTCACGGTTTCAAAATAGCTGTGTGTTCCCAAGAACTAGTAGAAGTGAGTGTACTAACAAGGAGAAATCACCCCACGCCTGCACATTTCCACAGCCTCGCTCTGTCCTTCCAGGAGTTTCCTACTCACATCTACAAAAATAGGGAGATATAGACACACAGGTGCATATACTCACATATAAGGCCCGCACCCTCTCACATACACACACCTGGAGTACGCACAGTAGCTGCTAGGATTGCTTCAGCGGCATGGAATAGAGAGCCTCGCTAACCAGTGCTCCGAAACCACAGGTGCACCCCATGCCTGGACATCTCTTTAAGCTCAAAGTCTGCCGTAAGCACATGTGTGCGTGTCTATGTATATGTGTGCATTAATTTTTTTTTTTTAGGTTTTCTGTCATAAGGTGTATGTGCTCACCAGAGACAGAATTTTTTAGGTTTTCTGTCAGAAGGTGTATGTGTGCACAGGGAGACAATGACAGGGAAACTGAGAAATCACCTCCCGAAGGGATGGCCACACCGCAATCCCTCCTCCTCCATTCTCCTCCTGAGATTTTGGGAACACACACATGCCCCCTGGGGTGATTTTTTTTTTTTTTTAAGCTGCCAAGTTCGGTGGGACTCACACTGCAGCTGGCCATGTGGGGGTCCAGCACCTTAATCACCACGCCACCTGCTGGCCTCCATATATGTATTTATTATTATTATTATTAGATGAGGATTCCAGAGGCATATAAATCCACCTTGGGGCTTAGTCTCCTCGCCACCTCTTTCCAGAAGTCCCTCCCCTTCTTGTTTAGCATCACTCTCTCTCTTTATATTTCCCACCATGTTTCCTTCAGTAGCATATGTTGACTAGGAAACGGAATCACGGCTCTAAGAGACAACTTAGCAACCATTGTAGTCCAACCGCTCATGATGCAAGAGGAGGCACCACAGGGCCTAGGACAGAAGATTTGGTCATGGTCGCACAGGAAGTGGGGGCAGAGCTGGAACTGGAGCTTCTTGGAAGTGTCACATCTCTTCCTCCTCCCAAAGGCCAAGGCCAGGGAGCCACCTAACGCTTCCCTCCTGCCATCCAGATCCTTTCTGTCGTTTTGGTGGGTTGATTTCTGTGGATTATGAAAGCCAGATGTTCCTAACACATCTGATTTTTTCAGGTGTCTGTGAACATCTGAGTAAATACACAAAGTCATTTTGAACACACACAAAGGGCAGTGAAGTTCGGCTGAAGTTACTCTAAGAATGTGGGCACTTCATCTAGGATCTCGGTGTGCAGCCCCGGACTCTCTGTTATCTCCATCTCTCCCCGAAAACCTGGCTGGGACTGTGCCATTATTCCACCTTTACAGACAGAAACAAATCTTCAGGGACCTTAAGTTATGAGCCTAAGGCCTCCAGGCTAATCACCATGGGGCAGGTACTTAAAACCCGAATCTGCTTTGTTCTGAAGGTCAAATTCTTCTTCCTAAGACACCCGCCTTTCCCATCAGCCCTGCTGTGCACTCTTCACCAATTTTCCTCATCTGTAGCTTCTGACGCGCATGTGTTTCTTTTCAGCTAATGGAGAGACGTCCACATTCATGAAGAAATTGCTGCTTCCCTCGCCAGCGGATCAGTGAACTCGCTTGAGGAGCTTTCCCCTGACTGCGCCTTCCTGCTGGATTCTCTAGTTGGTTTAGTTGAGCCGGAAAGCTCCCTGGAAGTGGAGAGGACCCTTCTGCTTTAATTTAAGTAGCCTGCAGCTTGAGCAGCCTCCCTGTCACTCTCCAAATAAATGCTTTGTGTGCAGCCTCCAGTCTTCCTTGTTCAACTCCCTCCAGGGTTGACATGGAAGTCACTTTGCCTGCCTGGCCTCTGCTTATGGAACTCCATGAAGGATTCTGGAAGGGTCCTTGAGTGGGACCACTCCCCTCCGCTGCGCCATCTAAGGGTCATCTTGGGTTTCCCAAATGTAAAAGTGCCCCTTGAGGGAAATCTCTGTGTGCAGGATTGCCACAATTTAAGGGGATAAAAAGCTTCTCTTGCGGGAGAGGGAATTAGCGTGGTATGCTATTGCATGTATCATCGTGCAAGCGTCACAGAGTATGCTGTGCTCTTCAGTGTCCTCTGCGTGCATATTTATGCTCCCACACACACGACACTTGTTACGGGCAGAACCCCTCTCAATCAGCCTGAAGAGAACTTCACCTTAAGCCTGTGGGGGTCCCTTAGGTTGTGGTTGCTCGCCCCACCTGCAGGCTCAGAATGTTCTTCTAGGGTTCTTTCCCCAGCTCTCTCAGGACTTGGGCTACTAAATATAGTGGATGCATCTGCCACCTACCCAGGCAGGGCGCTCCGGCCTGCTGATTAAAATTGAAACCACCACCTGCGTCCTACTGCGTACTCTCAGGGCCTCTAAAACCACAGAACACGAAAAAGAAGAAAAAGGGGGGAAAGCTCAGCCTCATTTTCTTTCTTCTTCCATCAAGTTTCTGGCAGCCTACCTGTCACGCAGAATTGCAGGCCAAAATATTCAAGCTGAGTCTTGGTCCTTGTGAACTGCTAATTCACACTGGGGGAGGGGGAGGGGGCGTATTCAATAAGGGTGCAGTTGAATACTCCCATACCTGACATTCCTAACAGCCAGGGCCCACACAAAAGAAGCCTTATGTATTCTTCTGAAAACATAAAAGAGAAGCAGGATAAGAAATAGGGTTTCCTGGTTGGAATTGCCCTAGCTGGATCCCTTTTTGGCCTGCAGGTATCAAGGAATTATCTGAATAGGTCGCATGGGCAGAGCAGCTACTGACAGTTTGCACTACACTTTACATTAGGCAGTTTGTTGATGGAGGCACAGAAATAAGCCAGATACCACCTAACGCTGTGTTTCAGCACAGCATCCTCCCCCGTAGCTGTTCATCATTGAACCCCTGGTGCCAAGGCCCCACCAGAAGACAAAGCACGCAGCTGCCCCCTCTGCCTCGAAGGCACCAGACACTAAGATCTGTTTCTTCCCTTTCTTTCTTATTGCTATTGATTTTCGCCTCCTGGCCAAGACCAAACTCCCTAATCTAAAGACCTGGACATCTTGAAAGGTGAGAAGCCCCGCACCCCGAGATGTCGGCCATCAAATGGAGACACCTCTGAATGGCCATGTATTTTTCAGGACTTGCAAGTCAGTTCAACCATTGGAAGGAGGGGAAAATGGATTTGCACACGCCCCTGAGTTTCCACCAAACTGCGTGCTGTGCAGGGCTGCACACGCTCAGCCTCCTCTGTGCTGTGATCTCTGGAGCAGCTGCCGTAAATCAGAGTTAATCACTCTTTGGCAGAGAGAGCCATGGCAGACGGGTGCTTCCAGCCCCAGCAAAGGCTCTCACTGTTTCTAATGAGGCTTCATTAACAGGTATGGAAAGGCACCGCACACCCCCGGCTCCACCAGGGCTTATTGAAATCAGGCTTCCTCTCTTGACAGCCTGGTACAATTACGCTTTGGCAGGGGTTCACTGACAGGTGGTAGGGAGGCTGCTGCTTCTATTGGTGTCAAGGACAGAGCATTTGTTCTGGAGCAGCAGAGGAGGGCTTCCGATGGACTCTCCCTAAAGCTCAGGCCAGCTCTATTTACACACCAGGCAACTCCACTGGCCTCTGGCCCAGCTCCTGGAGCACAGCATGAACTCCCAGTGAGATCGCTAGAACCTTCATCAGTGTTCAGTGTTCAAACTTCTTTTTTTTTTTATGTTTTGCTGTAGGATGCATGCACTTGCTGGAGAGAGACAGAGAGACAAAGAGAAAGGGAAGGTGAGAAATCACCCTCTCCCCCAGGGGGTTGTTCACACTGCAATCCCTTCTCCTTCATTCTCCTCTTGGGATTTTGGGCATGCCCTCACAAGAACTCAGTGTGTTTCTCAAGTCACTGGGTCTGGGACTCACACCATGGAGTTGGCCATATGGGATCCAGCGCCTTAAACTCCACAGCCTGCTGGCCCAAGACCCAGCAGTCGCTCGTACCAAGGCCTTTACATCTTACCTCATGATCATCTGTGGCACTCACTAGCATGTACAGAGGCCCAGAGGAGCACCCAAAGGAGACATAGATTCTGCCCTGGTGAGTTTACAGTCTTGTTGACTCCAGATGTGCACACGAAAGGGTCAACAAGGCAAAGCAGGCAGGGCAGCACGTGACAGGGGCACCCCTTTATATCATTCGTTCTGTCATCAAACGCATGAAAATAGCATTCAGATCTGAT
Organism: Tupaia belangeri chinensis; assembly: GCF_000334495.1. Taxonomy (NCBI): domain Eukaryota; kingdom Metazoa; phylum Chordata; class Mammalia; order Scandentia; family Tupaiidae; genus Tupaia; species Tupaia belangeri. Next base: position 572,887 of record NW_006206814.1, read on the forward strand.
CCCATAACAAGATGACTTAGCAAGGGCCATCAAGCACTGTGCTGATCTCTTATTATTGCTAAATACCCCCTCGGATAGTCTATAAACTGTTACTTCAACTTAAGTGTTTTAAGAAAAAGCATGGGTGGGACCAGCAGATGGCGTAATGCTCACAATCGCTGGACTCCCACATAGTCTACTGCAGTTCAAGTTCCGGACCGGGCAGCTTAAAATTCACACTGGGCACGTGTGCATGCATGCCCAAAATCCCAGGAGGAGAATGGAGAAGGGATTGTAGTGCAGGCATCCTCACTGGGGGTGACTTCTCTTTTTCTGTCTGTTTCTCCGACGAACACATGTTCCCTCCAGCAAAAATCTCAAAAAAAAAAAAAAAAGAAAGAAAAGAAAGAAAGAGCATGGGTTGTCTCATTAGAAGCAAATCTAGGATCTTATCTGAAGTTGCCAGCAAATAAAAACACAACCTGCTCAGTTTTATTCATATCTCAGGTAAACAACAAATAATTTTTTGTGTAAATATGTCCCACATGTTGCCTGAGATATACTGGGTGGGGCCTTCGAGCAGGTCATAGAAAATGTGTATTAGGAAAAAATTACGGGGCCAGCCATGGCATGGTGGTTAAAGCATCTGGATCCCACATGGCTGATGGCCCGGTTTGAGTCTCAGACCTGGTGACTTGAGAAACAAGGAAGGGAGCTGTGCGTGTGTGCTCCAAATCCCAAGACAAGAAAAGAGAGGAGAAAGGATTGTTAAGGTGACCATTGCCCAGTGGGGAGCGCTCCCTCGCATTCTTTCTCTCTTGTCACTACTGCGAGCACACATGACCTTTGGCAAAAAAAAAAATAATAATAATGTAAGAGTTATTTGATTTAATTTATTATTATTTTAATTTGCTGTTGCACATGTGCAAGAGAGAGAGAGAGAGCAAGCTGCCAGGTCCAGGGCTACAGCTACAATCAGCCATGTGGAAGTCCAGTGCCTTAACCACCATGCCACATGCTGGCCCTGGCAAAATTTTTTAAAAGGAAGAAATTAGGTAGGGGCCTTCGATGGCATGGTGGTTAGGGTAGCTGGATCCCCCAAGACTGACTACACAATTTGAGTCCTGAACCTGATGGTTTCAAAACCACACCAGGTGTGTGCATGTGTGTGTGTGTGTGTGTGTGTGTGTGTGTGTGACCAAAATCCCAAAATGAGAATAGAGGGGAAGGGGTTGGGGTATAGCCATTCCACTGGGGAGTGCCTCCTCACTCTCTCTTTCTCTTTTCCTCTCTGTCTCTCTTTCTCTCTGGCAAGTGCACACACTCTATAGCAAAGGAAGAAAGAGAAAAAAAGAAAGAAAAAGAGAGAAAAATATAGAAAAGGAGAGAAAGAAAAATAAGAAAGAAGGATAAAAGAAAGAAGAAAGTTAATTATGCATGGACTTCATTTCTTTTTTTGGCACCAAAATAACTTGAAATTTAATTCCATTTTTTTTCCATGAACTTCTTAAATCCCCTCATGTTATACTAAAAGGTTACCTGGCAGACCTAATAATATCAGAGAGACGCACTTCATACCTTATGTTCTCCACATACTTATCTGACCTCAGGCAATACACGAAGGTTCGGCCAATCCCAGCACACAAAACAGGGAAGAGGTAAACCAGACTGCCCTCATGGAGTCTTAACTGGAAACTCAATCCCCTTACAGAACAGCACAATCATGCTCAGGAAATAATCTAGGGGCTGGCAGGTGGCATGGTGGTTGGGGTGCTGGACTCACATGGCCAACCGCGTGTGGTTCAAGTCCTGGACTTACTGACTGCCTTTCTCATTTTCCCGTTCTCTCTCTCTCTCTCTGGTCAAATTTAATAATAATAACAAATGGAATTAAATAAATAAATAAATATTTTTTGAAAAAAGAAGAATCTGCTACTTGGGTAAAGAAATAAAGCGAACCATTTTCTTAGCTAAAAGAACTGGTTTAATTGGATCATTATAGAACCGTTGTTTGGAACAAAAGGCTGAGGCAGGAACTGGAACAGATCTGAGCATAGCCGTGCCGTGCCGCAGCGTCGGCAGGAAACCCAGCTCTCTCTGTCACGCCCAGGAGGAAATCCATTCCCCTACTCTGTCTGACAGTGAAGGTAATTCACACCACAGGAGCCTCGCTGTCAGTGCCATCCTGGTAACGCACAAAAGCCACGTTGCATCTAAAGAGGGGCTTTGCTAAGTGAGCCATAGACCAGTGAGCTTTGGACGAGTCACAGGTACTTTGTTTTTGTTTCTGTTTTATTTTTTCCTGCAACTACGTCTCTTACTGACATTCTGGACAGGAAGAATGTATAAACGAGGCTCACAATTTTAAACTAAGAAGACTGCTTGGCACGCCTGACTAGATAATTAAGACGTTGTGCTAGCTCCCTTCATGATAATTAGTGGTGTGATGGGTGCTGCGAGAGCAAAACAAAAGGGAACAGGAACCCGAAAGATTAGTGGTAGGTTCAGCCCCGCTTAGCTCAGCTACCAATGACCAAAAGAAAAAGAGGCAAAAGAAACACAAAGCAATGAGTTGTCCCAGGAAAGTGAAATGGTCGTTTACATATAATAGGGGAACTGAGCTTAACAATGCAGCTGAGTCACCAGCATACACAGTAGTGGAAAACTCCCTCTGGGTCAAAATCCTTACTTAATAAATATCCATGCACCCCCCATCACACATCAATGCCATAGTAAGTCCCAAGGATATGGAGATGTACAAAATGCAGACCTGCTTTTAAATAGCCCAGATTAGCACCATCCAATAGAAAGAGAACGCAAGTCACATACAACATGTTTAAATTTCAAATAGCTACATTTTAAAATGGGAAGAGCAGTCTTCTTCCCTCACCTAGGACAGAAAGCGTCCAGGCACCTCCACCTCTGACTCTGCTGTCCCTCTGGGTTCAGCCTCATGGCTGTGAAGCCCCCCTGCTAGGGATCCCTCTTCCAGACCCGAGCTAGTCAGCTAGTGTCTCTCCCTCTTGTTCTTCTCTGTCCCTTCTAACTTTTTTTCTCTTTTTAAAAAACAGCTTTCTGCCCTGTTTGTGCCTTTTCTCTTGTTAATGTGTCTCTTCTTCCCTCACCTACGACAGAAAGCGTCCAGGCACCCCCATCTCTGCCTCTGTTGTCCCTCTAGCTTCACGGCTATAACCCCCCTCAGCCAGGTCACCCCTTTAGGAGAGTGTGGGAGGGGAAGAGCATAGAAAAGTAAATTTGGGGGAAAAAATGGAGAGGTAAGACAGTTGTAGGACACAGAAATGGTTTATTATCTGTTGAGGAGGATGTGTATAGTATTCTCAGCTGGGCTGGATTGAGGTGTATATGGTGCCAGGTAAAGTCTCTTTATAATCTAAACAATGTATAGCAATTGAATGTATCAATAGCAATAATAAATAAAATTGGAAGAGTAAATAGGTAAAGCTAATATTAGTAACATATTTATTATATTTATAGATCTAATGCATTATATTTACATATATTTTCTTATCTCAGTATACCCAAAAATCCCAAACTGTTATGATGTAATCAACATTTAAAAAATAATAATGAGATAGTTTACATTTTTTGAGGGTACTAAGTGTTTAAATATAGCTTGTGTATTACCCATAAAGCCCATCCCAATCCAGGTATTAAAGTTTAATCAGAAAAAAAAAAAATTGGGGGAGAGTTTTTTGCTATGGGGAGCATGGACTCACCAGAAAGAGAGAGACAGAGAGACAGAGAGACAGAAAGTGAGAAATCACCCCCCAGGGGGGATGGCCACGCCGCAATCCCTTCTCCTCTATTCTCCTCTCAGGATCTTGGGCATGCACGTACACATGCCCAGTGTGAGTTTAAGCCACCGGGTCTGGGACGCGAACCGTGGCTGACTACATGGCAGTCTAGCGACATAGCCATTATGCCAACTGCTGGTCCCAATCAGAAATATTTTATCTGTATTTAGATTTCATGAAATTTCCAGCTGAGGGACCAGCAGTTAGCATAATGGCTATGTCGCTAGACTGCCATGTAGTCAGCCACGGTTCGCGTCCCAGACCCGGTGGCTTAAACTCATTCCAAGCACGTGGACTTGTGTGCCCAAGATCCCGAGAGAAGAATGGAGAAGGGATTGCAGTGTGGCCATCCCCCTTGGGGGATGATTTCTTGCTTTCTGTTTCTCTGTCTCTCTCTGTCTTTTTGGCAAGTGCACGTGCCCTATAGCAAAAACATCTCCAAAACAAAATGTACAGCTGAAAAAGTAGACTCACATAGCTAAGCTGTTTCAAACTACACTTAGGACCACACAAATTCGCTTTCCTTTGATGTCCATATTCATATGGGCATAACTGGTTCATCTTTCTTAGAAGAGTTTATTTGACTTTGAAGCAAACGCATATCAACTTTAAAACCATACCTGTCTAAGTAAATTCATTCTCATGTACACTTAGTATTATTAACATCATGTTCAAGGAAATATTGCTTATATTGAAAATCGACTCTTAATTTATCAATATAAAAAACAAACACTTTCAAATTTGTCCTACAAATTTTACGGGATAAATATTTTGCAATATTGTGACTTTAAATGTTAAATTACTTAAAATTCAAAGACATGTAAAATTCAGTTGCTCAGCTACACCATATATATATAATTATTATTATTTTTTTTTTAATTCCCAGAGGGTATGTGTGCTCACCACAGAAACAGAAGGCAGAGAGAAAGGAAGAAAGAGAAAACACCCCACAATGGGGCATGGTCACAATCCCTTCTCCACTATTTCGCCATGCTGTTGGGATTTTGGACACATACACTCATGTGCCCAGCATGTTTTTCAAATTGTAAGGATCAGGAGTCAAACCATGGGGTTGGCCATTTGAGATCCAGCTTCCTTAACCATTAGGCTGACCCTAGTCATATTCTTTTCAAGTTTTCATTTATTTCTTCCATGAGCAAGAGAGACAGAGAAACAGAGATAAAGCACCCCTAAGACAGTCTTGATGCCACAATCAGCCCCCAACTTCAGCCAGTCACTGATGATAGGCCTATTCAGGGAGATCTCAGGACATGAATCCTGAATTCTCCCATGTGGGTCGACCTCACAGAATGTTGCTGTGCCACCATCCAGCCCCTACCAGTCACACTGTAAGAGCTCAATAGCTCATATTAGGTGGTTACCATATTGGATGGTACAGATAAGAGTTGAGTAGAGATGGAAAGGTTGTACAATGAATTTGACCAACTTGTGGAAACAACTGAGGTCTTATTTGTTGTATTAATTGTGAGAAGTCTTGCTTTCCTACCAATTTACCTTCCTAAATATGTCTGAAATTCCCACCAGTTAGGGATCTCATCTTTTTTTCTTTAATTTGCTAGAAGGCACATGTACTCACCAGAGAGTTGAGGTGAAAGGATGAAAAAGCATCCCCCAGGAGGGATGGCGATGCCATGATCCCTTCTCCTCTTGGCATTTTGGGCTTGCACACACATATGCCCTGTATGTTTTCTAAGCCACTGGGTCTGGGACTTGAACCACACAGTTGGTCATGTGGGATTCAGTCACCTTAACTACCCTGCCACCAGCTGGACCAGGATACCATCTTTGAACTGCCATTCCAACAGTTTAAAGTGTTCCTATTTGACTCAGGAAATCCTTCTCTTCCACTGAACTGTTTCAGAACCAGCTCTGTTGAAAGAAATTCCCCTGGCAGAGCTCATGAGTCTCTGTGACATAGGTCTTTTGTTTTATGCCTTACCCCTCTCCTTTTCTTAATATGTGAAAGGCCCAAAAGAGGTGAGCTGAATAAAATCCTAAGGAGATTAGAAGAAGAGTTTGGGGGAAAAAATTAACAGACACAAGAATGTACATAAACAAAGGGAATAGCTTAGGGAACAGTGCCAATAGCAGAGTAAAAAATGTTGTAGATAATCCAACATTTACTCCCCCCCCAAAAAAAATAATAGAATTATTATTGAATATGCACAATGTAATATAAATGTTTAATGTCAAATAAGATGAATGTGTCTACTTGATTATTATATAAGTGCTTTGAAAAACCATACTGTATCCGTATCCCTCAAAGATGTACAACATATACGTAAACCAAAAATCACAATTGATAAAAAAAAAAAAAGGCTAGCATGATCTCATAGTTAACTCCCACTGCTTCATCAGGACCTACCTTCAACCATTTCAATTCTTCAGGAAGATGTAAACTCTACCTAAGAGTTGAATTCTTATTCCTTCTTCAGCCCCACACAAATCAACACAAGTGACCAGACATCTGTTTCAATGTTCTCAAAGCTTTCTTGAGTTTTAAAAAATTCCCTATTGTTGGGACCAGCAGTTAGCGTAATGGCTATGTCGCTGGACTCCCACATGGTCGACCACAGTTCGCATCCCGGACCCGGTGGCTTAAAACTCACGCTGGGCACGTGTGCGTGCATGCCCAAGATCCCGAGAGGAGAATGGAGGAGAAAGGATTGTAGTGTGGCCATCCCTCCTGGGGGGTGATTTCTCACTTTCTGTCTCTCTGTCTGGTAAGTGCACGCGTCCTATATAGTAAAAACCTTTCCAAAAAAAAAAAATTTCCCTATTGTAGTGGTTAGGGGTAAAACAAGATTACAAGAGGGACCTATAAGGGGCAATGTTGTACAAACTCTATAGTCTAGCCTGTTGGTCTCAACTGGACCTAGCCTGAGTACGCTATTATATACTATGTCCATGGAACCTAAGATATCATTGATTGTAAGATGCACTACAACTGGACGTGCCATTCAAAATAAACCATAGATAATATGGATACATTATAGAGGCAAAAAAAAAAAATCATGCAAAAAAGAGAGCAGGAGAAGTTGTAACTTTCAATTTTTCACTGGGCGGAGGAAAAACAAATAAGTCCCCTGATCATTTGAACCCCAAGTTGATTCTCAGGCAGGCTTGTGGTACTACTTTTACAGTCCAGAAAAAAA
>NW_006206814.1:579873-580251 GCF_000334495.1 Tupaia belangeri chinensis
AGAAAAACGAGAAGAAAGAAAGAGAACCCAGAGAATGTTATTTAAAGTAGTCATATTATTATGAATGTCTGACAAAGTTAGAGCTCAAAACTTATATAATTTGGAACCCTCCTTAGGAAAAAGAACACATTTCTTGTAAATTTTAAAAGAACATTGGGAACCAGCAGTTAGCGTAATGGCTATGTCACTGGACTCCCACGTAGTCGACCGCGGTTCGCGTCTTGGACCCGGTGACTTAAATCTCACACCGGGCGTGTGTGTGTGCGTGCCCAAGATCCCAAGAGAAGAATGGAGAAGGGATTGCGGCGTGACCATCCCCCCTGGGGGGTGATTTCTCGCTTTCTGTCTCTATGTCTCTGTCTGTCTGGCAAGCGCACG
>NW_006206814.1:580294-584844 GCF_000334495.1 Tupaia belangeri chinensis
AAAAACCCCTCAAAAAAAAAAAAAAAAAAGAACATATGATCACCTGAGGTTGACTAGGGCCCTTCTCAGGGCCTTGGAAAAGCCACAAAAGTGAGAGGCCCTGAAGTTTCCATCTCAATGGTAAATCAGCCTCTGTCCCTAGCCTCTGTCCCAAGTGACTGCCAGAAACAAATAGAAATCCTTTGTGAATGAACTCAGTTTTATCCCAGCCCAGTGATTGTCACGACCCACCATTAACTGTTACTGTATTTCTATTTCAGAGATGTTAAAATGTGAAACACTGTGCTTCTCAGGAATGGTGAAATATGGTATTTCAAAAATGAAACGGTAGTATAAATTGTTTCCCTTGATTTAACTAAAACAATAACAGTGGTGATGATAATTACCATTTAAGACCCTACGGTGTGCCAGCCTTCTTACAAACTTTTCTCTCTGCTCCTCCGAAGAGCCAAACTGTCATCACAAAGACTCGAAAGATGCAGGGTAAGGATTCCTTCCATATCCACAATTAACTCACTGGTTTGGTCAGTGCAGGAGTCAGGTGGGTCAAGGAGAATGACTAAAGATTATCAGAGTAATTAAGTGATGAGGTGAATCACAAGAATTAGAGGAGTAGTGTTTTCACCAGAGTAAATCCATACAGTTCTTGACATTCGTTGTGCCACTAGTGACCTGGAAAACATTTTACCCATCCTCTCACACCCTTGGCATGACAGGGCACAGCAGTATACTTTTACTGTCTTGCCTTGAGGCTATGTCAGAATATAATCTATTACACATCTTGGTCCTACTCATTGGACCTGACGAGCCCAAATGAGAGAGCATTCAGGCACCTCAGTGATGTACCTGCATGTCAGGAAGTAGGAGAGAAACCCTGAGAACATATCTGGGCCTGTGGCCTGGGTGAAGCCTCAGGGTATAATTGTCTGGGGTTCATTGAAATAGAACTTCCGAAGTGAGACCTAAGTCTGCTGTACTTTACACTTGTCACCATGAAGAAAGAGATGCAAAGCTTGATTTTCTTTTTTTTTTTTTTTTGAGAGGTTTTTGCTATAGGGCGTGTGCGCTCACCAGACAGACAGAGAGAGACAGAGAGACAGAAAGTGAGAAATCACCCCCCAGGGGGGATGGTCACGCCGCAATCCCTTCTCCACCATTCTCCTCTCGGGATCTTGGGCAAGCACGCACACGCGCCCGGCATGAGTTTCAAGTCACTGGGTCCGGGATGCGAACCGTGGTCGACTACGTGGGAGTCCAGCGACATAGCCATTACACTAACTGCTGGTTCCCCAAAGTTTGATTTTCGAAGTAACACAAACCAGATTTGGATGTGTTGCTATGAACCATTAACTCAGTAACCCATAAGGCAAAGACATTGTTTGGTTTTGTTTTTGAATTTCAAGTTTCATTTCTTCCGTGAGTGAAAGAGACAGAAAGAGAGAAAGAAACAGTAGCCCGGATCTATGCCATGATCTACTTCCAGACTTCAGCCCACTCCGTGTCATCAGGAGGCATGTGCCCAGCACACTCAGGGATTTGAATCATGAACCTTCCCATGTGGGACTGCCTGGAAGAGCACATCTCACCATTGTCCACTGTCCAGCTCTCTTTTTCGCTTTTTTTTTTTTTTTTTTGCTAGAGGGCACCTATACTAACCAGAGAGAGGGAGAAGAGAAAGACCTCTCTCTAGGGTGCACTGAAATCCCTTCTCCTCCATCTCTCCCACCTTTTTGGATTGGGAACATGCATGCACACATCTTTTTCTTTTTTTTCTTCTTCTTTTTTTTTTGGCTGTAACTATGGCTTTTTATTTTCATATGGGTAGTTCAAAGAAAGTCATCAGTAGCTTTTTTTTTTTTTTTAAAGGTAGAAATCCCACAAAACAAATACCTTTGGGCTTTAAACGAAACCTAAGTCTGTCACGGGAGCCTGGTTGGAGACTATATTTTTATAGAAGAGAAATACAGTATAGAATTCTCTAGCGTTTTTGAAGAAGAAATGCTAATTTGAAGGGCTTATTTCCCAGGCTCAAAGTGACTGGGGTGGGGGAATGTCACAGTGCTAGGTAGAGGGTTATGGGACAGTGATCACTGCCAAAGGCCTTGGAATGGATCTTGCTGTCACACAATGCAGGTAAGAGAGACTGAGACAACGAAAAGTAATCAAGGCGCCAACCAATGTTCTTGGATCGAGCCTTCATCATCTAAGTCCAGAAGGTGTAGGCGTAGGGCGTGTCAGGGTAGAGGTGCCGAAAGCTGTTGGTCAGCGGCACAGCCACTTTGGTGAATTGATAGCAATTCACCCAAACCTTGGTGCTCTTGAGGAATAAAGCCAGCATTCTTTTTGTTTCCCTTGAGGTGCCTGGATTATCCCATCAGTACTGGTCAGCTCCTTCAGACAGAGAAGGATACAGTGGTGTGGGCCTCCTATCCCACCAGTGCCCACTCAAAGTCTCCTATGGCATTGGTGAAGAGGAACATGACCAGGAAGGTCGGGTGATTGTGGCTGAATTTGACAAATTTGTGCTGGTAACAGCTTAGGTACCTAACGCAGGCCAAGGTTTGGTCCGACTGGAGTACCGGCCGTGCTGGGATGAAGCCTTTCGCAAATTTCTGAAAGGCTTGGCTTCTCACAAGCCCCTTGTGCTTTGTGGGAATCTCAACATGCACACATGTTTTTCAAGACACCAGGTCTGGGATTCGAACTGCACAGTCAGCCATGTGGAATCCAGCTGCCTTCATCAGTAAGCCATAGAGCCAACCCTGGCCTTTTTTTTTGCCTTTTTAGATGATAGATGATAGAGATAAATAGATGATAGATAGATAGATAGATAGCTGATAGATAGATAGATGATAGATAGATAGATAGATAGATAGATAGATAGAGATAGATGATTGATTGATAAATATATGATAGATAGACAGATAGATGATAAATGAGAGATAGATAAATAGATATAGATAGATGATAGATATAGCTATAGATAGATAATAGATGATAGAAAGGATAGATGATAGATAGATATATAATAGATAGATGATAGATTATATAGATACACAGATATAGATAGATAGATAGATAGATGATACATAGATAGATAAATAGATAGATAGATAGATAGATAGATAGATAGATAGATAGATAGATAGATAGATAGATAGATAGATAGATAGATAGATAGATAGATAGATAGATAGATAGATAGATAGATAGATAGATAGATAGATAGATAGATAGATAGATAGATAGATAGATAGATAGATAGATAGATAGATAGATAGATAGATAGATAGATAGATAGATAGATGATAGATAGATGATAGAGGCATAGCATATCCCCAAATCCTTAATGCAGATGTTTGTTTATTTTTTAAATTTTGCCAGAGGGCATGAGTGCTGGTCAGAGAGGGGGAGAGAGAGAGAGAGAGAGAATCAGGGAGAAGGAAAAGGAGAGGAAAAGGGAGAAAGAACCCCCTTATGAGGCAAGATCATGCTACAATCCCTTTCCCTCCATTTTTCCTTCCTGTCATGATTTGGGACACACACTCACACATGCCTAGTGTGTTTTCGAGTCACTGGGCTGTGATTGAAACGCGTCTTCAGCCATGTGGAATCTGACTCCCTTACACATGCCATGGGGCCAACCCCTTAGTGCAATTTTAAACATTTTAACTTTAGAAGTATAAATGCTACAGATCTATTATACTTTTTTTTTTTTGGAGAGGTTTTTTTTTTGCTATAGGGCGCGTGTGCTTGCCAGACAGACAGAGACAGACAGAGAGACAGAAAGTGAGAAATCACCCCCCAGGGAGGATGGCCACGCTGCAATCCCTTCTCCTCCATTCTCCTCTCGGGATCTTGGGCACGCATGCACACGTGCCCGGCGTGAGTTTAAGCCACCGGGTCCAGGACTCAAACCGCGGTCGACTACATGGGAGTCCAGCGACATAGCCATGACACTAACTGCTGGTCCCAAAATTATACTTTTAATTATGATTTCTGGTTTACATATATTCATCATTTGTCTTTGTGGGGTACAGTATGGTTTTTAAGGTATACATACAGTGTATAATAATAAAATCAAAGATATACACATATTTATCTTATTTAATATTGAATATTACATTATATTGTGCACACTTGATCATAATTCTGCTGTTTCTTTTAAAAATGTATTGAATAGTTTACGTTTTTTACTCTGCTCTTCCCCTCATGTACATGCACTCATGTTCATTAAACCCCACGCTCACCCCACTCCACAAGTAGCTTCAGATATCTACCATTACTCTCTCTCTCTCTTTTTAAAGGCTTTTGCTATAGGGCATGTGCACTCACCAGAGAGAGACAGTGAGAGGGAAAGTGAAAAATCATCCTGGGGGCAGTGGGGCACAGGGAGGATAGGCACACCACAGTCTCTTCTCCGTTCTCTTTCTGGGATTTTGGGTATGCACACACCCGCATTCAACAAGATTTTCAAGTCACCAGGTCCAGGACTCAAACAACAATTAGCGGTGGCCCCCGGGCCCTGCGCGGCGGCGCAGTGGTGGCGC
>NW_006206814.1:586055-586418 GCF_000334495.1 Tupaia belangeri chinensis
ATGGAGGAGAAAGGATTGAGGTGTGGCCATCCCCCCTGGGGGGTGATTTCTCGCTTTCTGTCTCTCTCTGTCTTTCTGGTGAGCGCTTGCACCCTATAGCAAAAAAAAAAAAAAAAAAAAAAAAAAAAACCCAAAAAAAAAATTAATAAAAAAAAAAAAAAAAAACACAATTAGCCATGTGGAAGTCCAGCTCTTTAACCACCACACCAACTCTTGGCCCCACTCTTTCTATTTCTATGCTTTCAAGTCCTTCAGTTTCCACCAAAAAAGTGCAGACATTCGATATATATTAAGTGGAGACATATAGTAATCGTCTTTTTTTTTTTTTTTTTGGGGGGTTTTTTGTTTTAGGGAACGGGGCCT
>NW_006206814.1:586590-589453 GCF_000334495.1 Tupaia belangeri chinensis
CCGCGGTCGACTACATGGGAGTCCAGTGACATAGCCATTACACCAACTGCTGGTTCCCCAAGACATATAGTAATCGTCTTTCATAGTCTGACTTATTTCACTTAGTGTTACATTTTCTAAGTTCATCCACTTTGTGTTAAATGACAGCATTTAATTGTTCTCTTGATTGAGTAGTATTTCATTGTATGTACGTATCATTTTTTTCCAATTCCTTTATCAGTTGGGCACTTAGATTAATTCCACCACTTAGCTACGGTGAATAATTCTACAATAAATATGTGTATATATATATATATATATATGCAAATATCTCTCCAACGAGTGATTTCTTGTCCTTAGTGGAGGGTAATACAATAGCTATATACATTTTTTATTTTAGTTTTATTTATTTATTATTATAATGAGAAAGAGAGAGAGAAAGGGAGAAAGCAAGCCACCAGGTCTAGGACTCAAACCATGGTCAGCCATATTGGAGCTCAGGGCCTTAAACACCATGCCATCTGTGGGCCCTTATATTTTCAAATTTTCGAGGAATCTTCATATTGTTTTCCAGAGTGACTATACTAATTTACATTCCCATTATCAGTGCACAAGTTTTCCTTCTTCTCTGCCACCTTGCAACCTTGTCAGCTTATTATTTCTTTTTTTTCATTGTTGTTGTTGTGGGGAGGTTTTTTTTGTTTGTTTTTTTCTCTCATAGCCATTCTGGCTGAGATGTCTCATTGTACTTTTCATACACATTTCCCTTATGACAGAGATGTCAAACATTTTAAAACATGTTTTTTAGCCATCTGTATGCCTTCCCTTGAGAGTTGTCTGTTAAGGTTGATTTCCTATTTTTTTTTTTTGAATTATTAGTTTTGGGTTTTTATTTTGGGGCGGTGAGTTGTTCGAGTTCCTTATGTATTCTGGTTGTCAATGTCTTGTCTGAAGTACAGTTTGCAAATATTTTCTCTCAGTCTGTGGGTTGTCTCTTTATTGTTTCCTTCGCTGTGCTAAAGCTTTTAGCTGATGTAATTTCACTTATCTATTTTTGTGTTATTGTCCTTTCTTTATGGGTCTTACTCAACAAATCGTTGCCTACTCCAATATGTTGAAGTGTCTTTCCAAAATTTTCCTCCTGTAGTTTTATGGTTTTAGGTTTATGTTTAAAGTCATTAATTCGGGAACCAGCAGTTAGCGTAATGGCTATGTCGCTGGACTCCCACGTAGTCGACCGCAGGTCGCGTCCCAGACCCGGTGGCTTAAAACTCACGCTGGGCGCATGTGCGTGCGTGCCCAAGATCCCGAGAGGAGAATGGAGAAGAAGAGATTGCGGTGTGGCCATCCCCCCTGGGGGGTGATTTCTCGCTTTCTGTCTCTCTGTCTCTCTCTGTCTGTCTGGCGAGCTCACGCGCCCTATAGCAAAAACCTCTCAATTAAAAAAAAAGTAATTAATTCATTTTGAATTAATTTTTATAAATGGTAAGAGATAACGGTCTAGTTTCTTTTTCTACAGGCAGATATGGGATTTTTCCCAGTACCATTTATTGAAAAGACTACCTTTGGACCAGCAGTTGGCATAATGGCTATGTCGCTGGACTTTCATGTAGTCAACTGTGGTTCGAGTCCCCAGACCTGGTGGCATGTGCGTGAGTGCCCAAGATCCCGAGAGGTGAATGGAGGAGAAGGGATTGTAGCGTGGCCATCCCCCGGGGGGTGATTTCTTGCTTTCTGTCTCTCTGTTTCTCTCTTTCTGGTGAGCACATGTGCCCTATAGCAAAAACCTTTCAAAAAAAAAGAAAAAAGAAAAAGAAAGAGAACTATCTGAACTATCTGTCTTTCCTCTACTGGATTATCTTTTGCCCCTTGTCAAATATCAGTTGGCTATATGTGGTTGGATTTATTTCTAGACTCTTTATTCTGTTATATTGGACTATGAGTTTGTTTTTATGCTGTACCATGCTATTTTAGTTATATGGCTTCCATATATATATATTTTATTATTTTTTTTTTTGGAGAGGTTTTCACTATAGGGTGCGTGTGCTCACCAGACAGAGACCGAGAGACAGAACACAAGAAATCACCCCCCCCGGGGGATGGCCACGCTACAATCCCTTCTCCTCCATTCTCCTCTCAGGATCTTGGGCACGCACACACACGTGCCCGGCATGAGTTTAAGCCACTGGGTCCGGGACGCAAACCACAGTCGACTACGTGGGAGTCCAGCGACATAGCCATTACGCTAACTGCTGGTCCCACTTCCTAATATATTTTGAAGTCATGTAATAACATGCCTCCAACTTTACTTTCCTATATGGTATTGTCTTGGTGATATGGGATCTTTTGAGATTCCAAACAAATTTTGTGATTCTATTTTTCTACTTTTAAGTTTCTGGAGTTTTAATAGGAATTGTGCTAAATTTTTAGATCACTTTGGGTAATATTGATGTTTTGTTTTTTGTGTGTGTTTTCATTTTTTATTCTTCTTATTTTTTATAAACGTTTTATCACTATACGTTATTTGGCTTGTAAAGAGAAATTACCCAACATGAAATACACATCAGACTAGTCCAGTTGAGAATACAATACACATTATCATCAATAGTCCATAAACCATTTCTGAATCCCACAAATGACTTGCCTCTCTATTTTGCCCCCTGATTTCCTTCCCTGTACTCTTCCCTTCTCCCACTCTCCCTCCACACTGTCTCCAGTGTCCATAACTATTTTCACTGCTTTTATGTCCTCCAATTTTTTAATTGCTACCACAGAGTGCAATCAGTATATATTAAGTGGAGACATACAATTTCTCTTTCATAATCTGGCTTGCTTCACTCAGCAATAAGTTCCATATTCAACCACTTTCTTTTTTTTTTTTTTT
>NW_006206814.1:589497-620955 GCF_000334495.1 Tupaia belangeri chinensis
GTTTGTTTGTTTGTTTGTTTGTTTGTTTTTTGCTATAGGGTACGTGTGTGCTCACCAGAAAGACAGAGAGAGAGAGACAGAAAGCGAGAAATCAACTCCCAGGGGGGATGGTCACGCCGCAATTCCTTTTCCTCCATTCTCCTCTCGGGATCTTGGGCAGGCACGCACATGTGCCCAGCATAAGTTTATGCCACTGAGTCGGAGAATCGAACCGCAGTCGACTACATGGGAATCCAGAGACATAGCCATTACACTAACTGCTAGTTCCTGAACCACTTCCTATCAATGCTAGGGTCTTGTTTTTTATGGTTGAATAGTATTCCACAGAGTATGTGCGTCACACTTTTTCAATCCATTCATCATTTGTGGACATTTGGGTTGGTTCCATGTCTTAGCAATCGTGAATAATATCGCAATAAAAATTGATATGGAAGCACTATTCCAACTGAGCATTCTAGTGTCCTTTTGGTGGATACCCAGAAGTGGGATTGCTGGATCATACGTAGTTCTATTTGTAAATCTTTAAGGACCTCCATATTGTTTTCTACACTGGCTGGGCCAGTTTACATTCGCACCAACAGTGTAGGAGAGTTCCCCTTTCACCATGTCCCACCAACACTTACCATTTTTGTATTTTTAATCTTCACCATTCTGACTGGGGTTAAGTGATGTCTCATTGTGGTTTTAATCTACATCTTCCTTTGATGAGAGATTGTGATAGGCAGTTAGTCGTGAGTGGGCAGCCCTAAGAGAAAATCGAAAGGCTCATCTAGCTCCGGGTACCAGGAGGACGAGGCAATTTGCCATCTCCCTCCCTTTGGGCCTGAGGGAAGCACACAGGGATGATTCGTAGAATTTTCTTTTACCAAAATCCCTAAGTAAGCATCTTGGTCAACACCCTAATTCCCATTAGGGTGATGGACTAATTGGGCAGTCTAATTAGGGCAACCAGGCTTGCATTGGGCATGCAGTTAGGTGATCAAGTTCCTCATTCTTTACCTGTGAGGAAGGTGCTGGAAAGAACGTGTGGATTCAAATTTAAAGGAAGGACATAGGCAGCGTAAGGGGCCTCCCACTAATGAATATTCATGACCTCTAGTAATAAAATGACGGTTGACCAGTGCTGAGTGCAGTTGCCACCTGGTGATCTGCTTGCCCAAGAGTCTTTTTGGGTGTACTTCCTTTCTTTCCTATTAAATCTTCTCTTCTAACTACTTCATTCGTGGTTGCGATTTCATTTTGCGCCTAGGGACAGATCTCTAATTTTAGTGATCTGGACCCAAACAACCAAGGACTTCACAGCGCAGCTCGACACTCTCCCATCCGTTAACAAGATGGTGAGCATTTCCATATATGTTTTTGGCTGTTCATATGTCTTCCTTAGAGAGTTTTTTGTTCAGCTCATTTTTCCATCTTTTAATTTGGGAAATCTCTTTTTTTTTGGGGGGGGGGTAAGCTGCTTGAGTTCCTTCTGTATTTATCAGTCCCTTATCTAAGGCATAGTTTACAAAAATATTCTTCCATTTCGAGATGTGTCTATTCACAGTAATTACTGTGTTCTTTGCTGTGCAGAAACTTCTTTTTTTTTTTTGGACAGGTTTTTGCTATAGGGCGCGTGCACTCACCAGACAGACAGAGAGAGACAGAGAGACAGAAAGTGAGAAATCACCCCCTAGGGGGGATGGCCACGCCGCAATCCTTTCTCCTCCATTCTCCTCTCAGGATCTTGGACATGCACGCACACGTGTCCGGCATGAGTTTAAGCCACTGGGTCTGGGACTCGAACCGCAGTCAACTACATGGGAGTCCAGCGACATAGCCATTATGCTAACTGCTGGTCCTGCTGTGCAGAAACTTCTTAACCTGATGTAATCCCACTTGTCTATTTTGGGGATTAGTGCCTGTTTGGGGAGTCTTACTTAAGAAGGCTGTGCGTACACCAGTATCTCCGAGTTTTCCCAGTGTTTTCCACCAGTAGTTTTATAGTTTGAGGTCTTAGGTTAGATCTTTGATCCATCTTTGAGTTGATTTTTGTTAATGGTGAAATATGGGGATTCAGTTTCATCTTTTTGCAGGTGGATACCCAGTTTTTCCTGTGCCATTTGCTAAAGAGGTTTTCCTTTTGCCACTGGATTGACTGGTATCCTTTGTCAAAAATCAGTTGACTCGGGACCAGCAGTTAGCGTAATGGCTATGTCGCTGGACTCCCATGTAGTTGACTGCGGTTCGAGTCCCAGACCCGGTAGCTTAAACTCACGCGGGGCACGTGTGCGTGCGTGCCCAAGATCCCGAGAGGAGAATGGAGGAGAAGGGATTGCGGCCTGGCCATCCCCCCTGGGGGGTGATTTCTCGCTTTCTATCTCTCTGTCTCTCTCTGTCTGTCTGGCGAGTGCACGCGCCCTATAGCAAAAACCTCTAAAAAAAAAAAATCAGTTGACTGTATGTTTTGAGGATTATTTCTGTGGCCTCTATTCTATTCCATTGTTCCACCTGTCCGTTTTTGTGTAAATACTAAGCTTTTTTGATTATCAAAGTTTTATAAGTATGTTTTGGGGCTAGGGGGTAGGATGCCACCCACTCCACTCTTCTTGTGCAGGATTGCTTTAGCTATATGAGGTCTTTTATGATTCCCGATAAATTCTATGATTGTCTTTTTTAGATCTTTGAAGAATGTCTCTGGTAATTTTATTGGAATTGTGTTGTGTTAAATATGTAGATTAATTGGGGTAGAATTGCCATTTTGATTATATTAATTTTTCCCACCCAGGAACATGGGATGTCCTTCCACTTTTTTGTGTCATTTTCAATTTCATTTTTAAGATTTTCATAGTTTTCTTTGTAAAGGCCTTTGACTTCCTTAGTTAGCTTTATCCCTAGGTATCTTATACATTTTGTGGCTAAGGTAAAAAGGATTCCTTTCTTTAGCTCTACCTTGGTCAACTCGTTATTCATGTATAGAAATGCTATAGATTTTTGGATGTTGATTTTGTATCCTGCCACTTTACTGTATTCATTTATTACTGTAAGAAGTTTTTTCCGATGGAAACCTTTGGGTATTCTAAATATACCATCATTTCCTTTGCAAATAAAGATGTTTTCAACTCTTCTTTGCCTATTTAAATGTCTTTTATACTATTCTCTTTTCTCATTGCTTTGGCTAAGACTTCCAGCCCTATACTGAAAAGGAGTGGAGAAAGTGGGCAGCCTTGTCTTGTGCCTGTTTTTTGTGGAAAAGCTTTTAGTTTTTCCCCATTTAGTATAATGTTAGCTATAGGTTTTTCATAGATGGCTTTTATTGTTTTGAGGAATGACCCTTCTATGCTGATTTTTCTAAGAGTCTTAATCATGAAGGGATGTTGTATTTTATCTAATACTTTCTCTACATTGATTAAAACGATCATATGGTTTTTATCTTTCTTTATGGTGTATCTTTATATGGTGTATAATGTTTATGGTCTTGTGTATGTTGAACCACCCTTAAATCCCTGCTATAAAGCCTACCTGGTTGTGATGCATAATCTTTTTTATATGTTGTTGGAAATGGTTTGCAAGTATCTTGTTGAGAATTTTGGCACCTATATTCACCAGAGATATTGAGCTGTAATTTTCCTTTATGTCTTTTGTAGAGAGAGAACCTGAGGTGTGGGGACATGCTCTGAGCAAATACCACCTGTCCTTTTGGGCTTCGGCAGAACCTTGTAACCTGTGCTTTCATTGACCCTCACTGCAGACAGATCAAGGGTGGAAATTGCTAGGGGCATTCAAACAGACACATCTGATGGACTTCAAGAGATATCTTGGCCCCGATTAACAAAGTCCAATCCCTGCTCTGCATCTGAAAGGTTCTTTAGCCTCCTCTGGGTGTGGTGGTGCACTCCTTATGGAGAAGTTCTTTAGCTTCTTTCCCACACCTACAGCTAGGTTTCTCTGAGTTAGAAAAGAAGATGATGAGACTTTCTCTTGATGGGATTATCACCAAGGGATACACCTGGCCCAGTATGACCGAGCCCTTATAGATTTGTTACCTGCTTCTTATTGTCTGTCACCTGGCAACGAATCTATGAAGTATCATGAAACATACATGTGTAATGTCTCATTGTACTATAAATAAAGAGGTCCAATTTGTCTGGGTGACTCAAGCAGCGGCACAAGTTGCTTGGGCTGCCTAGGCTCAGGTTGCCTGTGTCTATTTCTACTCTATGTCTTTGTCTCATTCTTTCCAATTCCCCAGTCCTCTTGAGATGGAGGGCTTTCTCTTTCTTGTCCTCTCTCTTCCTCACCAGCAGCCCTCTGATCATGATTCAGCTAGACCCAAGCCCTGGAGCGGACACTGACAGTCTTTATCTGTTTTGGGAATGAGGATGATAGAGGCTTCACAAAATGAATTTGGGAGGTTTCCTTCCTTTGCGATCTTTAGAAATAATTTGAGTAGAATGGGAGTTAATGCTTCTTTAAAAGTTTTGTAGAATTCAAAAGCCATCAGGACCTGGCCTTTTCTTTGTCAGGAGGTTATTTATTACTCACTCAATCTCACGGCTTGTTACGGGTCTATTCAGGCTTTCTATATACTCCTGATCCAATCTTGGTAGATTATATGCATCCAGAAATTTGTCCATCTCCTCCATGTTTTCTTGTTTGTTGGCATATAGTTGCCCATAAAATCCTCTAATGATATTTTGGATTTCTATTGGATCCGTTATCATATTGCCTGTCTCATTACATATTTGATTTATCTGTTTCTTTCTTCTTAATCAGTCTAGCTAATGGTGTGTTCCTTTTGTTAATCTTTTCAAAGAACCAGCTTTTGCTTTCATTTATTTTCTGTATAGTTCATTTATTTTCTATTTCATGTATTTCTGCTTGAATTTCTTTTCACCTGGCATGTTTTGGGTTATTTTTGTTGTTTTCTCAGTTCTCTGAAGCATAATGTCAGGTTGTCTATTTGTCATCTTTCCTTCATTTTCTTATGTGCACTAATTGCTATGAATTTTCCTCCTATGACTGCTTTTGCAGAGTTCCATAGCTTATGGAAACTAGTATACGCATTATCATTTGTTCTATAAATCTTTTGATTTCAGACATAATTTCTTCAGTAGCTGAGAAGTCATTCAGAAGTAAGTTGTTCAGTTTCCATGTGTTTGTGTATTTTTGCAGATTTTTTCCTGAAATTACTATCAAGTTTAATTCTGTCATGGTCAGAGAAGATACTGGATATAGTTTCTATGCCTTTGAATCTGTAAAGGCTTGCTTTGTGCCCTATCATATGGTCAATCTTTGAAAATGTTTCATGCTTCTTCTTCCTTTACCTAGGACAGAAGGCATCTAAGCATCTCCACCTCTACCTCTGCTGTCTCTCTGGGTTCAGTTTTATAGCTATGAAGCTCTCCCCTGCACCAGCCAGACCCCAGTGCTAGTCAGGACCGAAATTGTCCAAGTATCTCCATCTCTGCCTCTGCTGTCCCTCTGAGTTCAGCTGCACAGCTGTGAAGTGTCCCAGCAAGGCTCCCCCTTCCGGACCCCAATGCTAGTCAGGAAAGCAAGTGTCTCTCTCCCTCTTGTTCTTCTCTATTCCTTCTTTTTTTCTCTCTCTCTTTCTAAAAAACAGCTTTCTGCCATGTTTATGCCTTTCTCTAGCTAATTTGTCTCTTCCTCCCTCACCTAGGACAGAAGGAGCCCAGGCCTCTCCATCTCTGCCTCTTCTGTCTCTTCTCAAGGCGTGCAAGCACTCTGTGTGGTTTCCATTATTAACCCAATTTTATTTTCTGTGTCATGGTTTCTGTTTTTTTTCTCCTCTTTTTGTTTTAATTATTTCCTTCTCTTTTCTTTGCTTTTTCTTCCTATCTCTGTTTCCTACTTTCTTTTTCTTTTACCTTAATTTCTTGTTTTACTGTTTAGCCCATATCCACTGCCTAGAGAAGTCTAGGTGCATAGTAGCGGAACATCTGAACATTGTGAGTTTTAGAGAATTCTTTGCACCTTACTGTAGTGGTTGCAAAAAGAGTGAAATTCCCCTTCATAAATCTGATTTCAAAACTTCACCTGTGATTCCCACACTGGAAGAGACAGTAGAGGGCGAAAATAGCACCAAATGATTTCACAGTAAGGGAAACACATGAGCTCACAGTTACACAATCCTTTTCCAACAAATTAGCCAAAAATGAATACATTACCAAATGACTAAAAATTGGAGAAGAGCCTCAAGGATGAGAGAATCAAGTAATACTTCTCCAGCCAGGGAACACTGTAACTCGTCTCCAAGTAAGGAAAAACTAAAAGATAGTACTGAAATGTCAGAAAAATAATTTAGAATATTAATGGTAACAAAACTCTATGAGATGCAAGAAAAAAACAGACATTTAGCTCTAAGAGATGAGGAAGCCCTTCCATGATATGAAAGAAGAATTGGACACCATAAAAAAAAATCAAGTGAAACTGTTAGAAATGAAGGCTGTAATACAGGAAATCAAAACCTCCCTCGAAAGTATTAAAAGCAGGTTAGACCATGCAGAAGACTGAATCTTGGGAGTAGAAGACAAAACCTCTGACCTAGAGAAAAATATATCAAAAAGACTGAAAAAACAGCCAAGAAAACTGAGAATAATATATGAGAAATACTAGATACCACGTGTCAGCATCTGCTCTCGGGCTTGGCTCAACCTGAATCATGATCAGGGGGCTGATGGTGAGGAAGAGAAAGAGGAAGAGAAAGAGGAAGCCCTTCGTCTCAAGAGGACCGGGGAATCGGAAAGAATGACACAAAGAGACAGAGTAACAGCGGACACAGGCAGTCTGAGCCTAAGTAGCCCAAGCAACTTGTGCCATAATTTGTGTTGCCCAGACAAACTGGGTATCTTTATTTATAGGGCAAAGTGACATTACATATGTGTATTCCATGACATTCTATAAATATGTTGATGCATTACAGACAATAAGAAGTAGGTAACAAATTTATAAGGACTTAGACATACTGGGCCATGTGTATCCCTTGATGATAATCCCAACAAGAGAAAAATTCTATTGTCTTCTTTTCTAGTAGAGAGAAGCCTAGCTGCAGGTGTGGGGAAGAAACATAAGGCTAAAGAATCTCTCCAAGGACCAGCAGTTAGCGTAATGGCTATGTCGCTGGACTCCCACGTAGTCGACCGTGATTTGATTCTTGGACCCAGTGGCTTAAACTCACGTCGGGCTCATGTGCGTGCGTGCCCAAGATCCCGAGAGGAGAATGGAGGAGAAGGGATTGTGGCGTGGCCATCCCCCCTGGGGGGTGATTTCTTGCTTTCTGTCTCTCTGTTTCTCTCTGTCTGTCCGGCGAGTGCACGCGCCCTATTGTGAAAAAAAAAAAAAAAGAATTTCTTCATAAGGCCTGCACCACCATGCCCAGAGAAGGCTAAAGAAACTCACAGAGCCAGAGTAAGGATTGGACTTTGCTAATTGGGGTCAGGATGTTTCCTGAATTCCACCAGATGTGTCTGTTTGAATGCCCCTAGCAATTTCCACCCTTTTGGGATTTTTGTATTTTTTGTGTCTGAATGTTTGCCTCTCTAGACTTGAAAAATTTTCTTTCAGAATTGCTGCAGTGAGGGTCAAGGAAAGGACAAATTGCAAGATTCTGCCAAAGCCCAAAGGGACAGGTGGTATTTGCTCAGAATATTTCCCCACACCTCACTCAAGGCCTCTCTCTGAGCATGTACTTACAACCATGAAATGTCCAAATAATTGGTATCCCAGAAGGTGAAGAAACTATTTAGGGCATTGATAATCTATTCCATGAAATCCTGCAAGAAAACTTTTCAAGTCTAGAGAGGCACTCAAACATTCAGACACAAGAAATACAAAAATCCCAAATGGAATCAATCCAAGAAGATCCTCTCTATGGTACATCATAACTATATTGGCCAAAATCATAAACAAAGACAAGATACAAATTTGGCAAGAGAGAAACGTCAGATTACTTAAAAAGGCTATTCCATCAGGCTAACATTGGACCTCTCATCAGATACAATGCAAACAAGAAAAGAATGGGGAAATATATTCAAAGTGTTAAATGAAAGACAATTTCAAAAAAGAATACTATACCGGGCAAGATTATCCTTCATATGGGAAAAGAAGATAAAAACCTTCTTGGATAAACAAAACCTGAAAGAATTTACCAACTCCAGACCAACTCTTCGAGAAATTCTGAAAGGAGTACTATACCAAGAAAACTAAAGACAGACAGACAGCAATAAGAGAACAAAAAACAACAAGTATGTGGCCAACTTAACGGTAGGGACAAGTCTGGAAATATCTATAATAACGTTCAATGTTAATGGATTAAATTCTCCAATCAAGAGACACAAACTGGCTGAATGGATTAAAAATCAGAAACCTTCCATCTTCTGCCTATAAGAAACCCAATTCATGGGTAAAGACATACATAGATTAAAAGTGAAGGGCTGTAAAAAGCTATTGCATGCAAATGGAAATCAAAAAAGAGTGTGAGTCACTATATTGATTTTGGAAAAAATAGGTTTTAAGACAAAAACCATAAGAAAGAGACAATGAAGGGCATTGTATAGTAGTTAAAAGGTCTAATTCACCAAGAAGATATAACACTTATAAATATCTATGCACCCAACTCAGGAGCACCCAAGTATGTAAAGGAAAGACTGCTAGATTGAAAAGGAAAGATAGACTGTAACACAATAAGAATTGGAGATCTCAAAACCCCATTATCTCCTCTAGACAGGTCAATGAGACAAAAAATAAGCAAAGAGATTCAGGACCTAAATGATGCCATAAATCAGATCGACTTGATAGACATCTATAAAACTTTCCACCCAGAGACCCCTCCACAGCTCATGAGAACTAGTGATTTCAAGGAAAAAAGAGAAATGAAGATTTTCTACTGATAATTCAGCCTCCAGCCCACAAACTCAAGTGGAGAGGCAAGGGGTAGGCCTTCCAAAGATGATTCCTCTATGGCTCCTGAGAACTAGTGTTTTCAGGGGGAAAAAAAAGAAATGAAGATATTCTACTAATAATTCAGCCTCTAGCCCACAAACTTGAGTGGTAGGGAGCCCCTCTAGCCTTCTATCTGTCTCTGTCTCTCTTTGCCTCTGTCTCTGCTTTCTCATTTTTTGGTAATTTTTCCTTTAAAAATTTTGTAAGGTAAAGTATTCTCTTGGCTTTCAGCCCCTCCTTATTTTGCTAATAATCCCCTTTCCCCCTTCCATCCAGGACAGGCAAAAGGCAGGCCATCAGAAAAAGACTCTTCCATGGCTCCTGAGAGCTAGTGATTTCAGGGAAAAAATAGAAACGAAGATTTTTTTTTTTTTTTGCTTTTTTTTATTTTTTGCTTTTTTTTTCAGAGGTTTTCACTATAGGGCACGTGCGCTTGCCAGAGAGAGAGAGACAGAGAGACAGAAAGCGAGAAATCACCCCCCAGGGGGGATGACCATGCTGCAATCCCCCCTTCTCCTCCATTCTCCTCTCTGGATCTTGGGCACGCACGCACATGCACCCGGTGTGAGTTTTAAGCCACCGTGGTCCGGGATGCGAACCGCGGTCAACTACGTGGGTGTCCAGTGACATAGCCATTACGCTAACTGCTGGTCCCTATTTTTTACTTTTCTTAAAAATTTTTTTGGGCTGTTTGTTTTTTCTTCTTTTTCTGTTCCTTTATTCTCTCTCTCTCTCTCTCTCTCTCTCTCTCTCTCTCTCTTTCTTTTTCTTTTATCTCATCATTCTGCTCCTCAATCTCCATTCACTGTGTTTCTATATGGATCTAAGGGAACCATAGCCAAACATCCAAATACTATTAGGGTTAACAAATTCCTCAATACCCTCTGAATATGCTGCACAAAGGGATAAAAACAACAGCAAAGAGATTCCAAATCATCTTCTTCTGCATGCTCCTGAATGCTCAGATTGAACTTTAAGAATTAGGAAGAAACACACCATCCATCAGATGACTAAAAATAACCACAGGTTCACAACAAACATGGGAAAACAAGAAAATACCTCTCCTCCAAGGGAAAAGAATAACTCTTCTTCATCCACAGACAGTTCAATGAAAATCAAGGAAATTTCTGATAAAGAATTTAGAATATTCATAATGACAAAGCTAACAGAGATGGAAAAGAAGAGAGACAATGAACTGTGGAAGAGGCAGGAGAAATGAGCTGATGAGTTCCAAGAGGTGATGAAATTCTTGCAAGATCTAAAAGAGGAAATACACACTTTAAAAAAAAATCAAATGGACCTGTTAGAGATGAAGGCTATAATACAGGAAGTCAAAATCTCCCTTGAAAGTATAAAAAGCTGACTAGATCATACAGAAAATAGAATCTCAGATGTAGAAGATAGAATCGCTGACTTAGAAAAATCCACCACAAAGACTGAGAAAATTGCCCCAGAAAATGAGAATAATATATGAGAAATACTAGATACTATTAAACATCCAAACATCTGTATAATTGGTATCCCAGAAAGCATACAGACTCATAAGGGCATTGATAATCTATTCCATAAAATCCTAGAATAAAACTTTCCAAACCTAGAGAGGCACTCAAAGATCCAGTCCCAAGAAATACAGAGGATCCCCAATAGAATCAACCCAAGAAGATCTTCTCCAAGACACATTATACCCAGATTGGCCAAAACCACAGACAAAGACAAGATACTAAGATTGGCAAGAGAAAAATGGCAAGTTACCTACAAAGGATATCCCATCAGGATAACAGCAGACCTCTCATCAGAAACAATGCAAGCAAAGGAAGAATAGGAAAATATATTCAAAGTGTTAGGGGAAAAGCAATTTCAACCAAGAATACTGTACCCAGGAAGATTATCCTTCATATGGGAAGAATAGACAAGAACATTCTCAGATAAACAAAACCTGAAAGAATTTAGCAATACCAGATCAGATCTCCAAGAAGTTCTCAAGGGAGTGCTATACCAAGAAAATCAAATACAGACACACAGAAATAAGAGTTTAAAAACTCGAGACCAGCAGTTAGCATAATGGCTGTTTCTTAGCATTTCTTTGATTTATTAAAGTTAAAACTGCTTTTCTTAAAATTATCAGCTGAACTTGTTATTGAAAGTAGTTAGATTATTGTTAGGTTATTTAAGAGATTGCATGATCAATAAAATGTGGTAGGAAAAGGAATGGAAAACAACTGTAGACACCAGAGATAGTGTGGTAGGAGGGTGGAAAAGGGCAGATGGTCAGAAATAGGGTATATATGCACACACACACACAAACACACACACATATATATGTACACATATATATGCATGAAACTAAAAATGGAAAAGTATTGATGATAATATGCATGATTAAGCCACTATGCAGTATATTCTGGATGGGAAATCACATTTTGTATGTTGTGGTCATGCTTAGGCTATGAATGTAAATTAATTACTTTTTTAAAAGTTTCAGAAAAAAGAAGTTCATGGAAATACATATAATGAGAAAACTATATATGAATTTCAAAAAGTAATTGTACCAAAATAAATTCATACTTTAATTGTAAAAAAAAAAAAAGAAAAGAAAAGAAAAAAAGTTATTAAAAAAAAAAAAACTTTCCATCCCCAAGAACAAAAAATATACATTTTTCTCAACCCCACATGGTTACCTTTTTGAAGACTGAAACACATGATAGGGCACAAAACCAGCCTTTACAGATCCAAAGGCATAGAAAATATGTCTAGCATCTTCTCCGACCATGACGGAATTAAACTTGATATTAATCTCAGGAAGAACTCTAAAAAAAAAAAAATACACACACACACAAATACATGGAAACTAAATAACCTACTTCTGAATGACTTCACCACTACTGAAGTGATTAAGACTGAAATCAAAACTTTCATGGAAACAAATGAAAATGAGTACATAAGTTTCCATAATTTATGGGACACTGCTAAAGCAGTCATAAGAGGGAAGTTCATAGCAATTAGAGCACACAAGAAAGATCTGGTAAGGTGGCAAAAGGACAATCTAACATCATGCCTCAGGGAATTGGAAAAACAGCAACAAAAAAAAATCCAAAAAATGCCAGAAGAAAAGAAATAATAAAGATTTGAGCAGAAATAAATGAAATAGAAAATAAATGAACTATACAAAATGTAATGAATATAAATGAAAGCAAAAGCCGGTTCTTTTAAAAGATAAATAAGAAGAGAGAAAGGAACCATATAAATCAAATTCACAATGAATCAGGTAACATAACAACAGACATAACAGAAATACAAAACATCATTAGAAGATACTGTGAGTGACTATGTGCCAACAAAGAAGAAAACCTGGATGAGATGGACTAATTCTTGGACACACAGAGTCAATGTATAAGATTGACTCAGGAGGACATAGAAAGCCTGAACAGACCTATAACAAGCAATGAGCTTGAATCAGTAATAAATAATCTCCCAGCAAAAAAAAAAAAAGTCCAGGTCTCAATGGTGTCACTGCTGAATTTTAGAAAACTTTTAAAGAAGAGGTAACGCCTATTCTACTCACACTGTTTCTAGAGACCCAATAGGAAAGAACCCTACCAAATTCATCCTATGAAGCCCCCACATCGGATAAAGATATATATAAAAAAATTTAAAAAAAGGAAAACTACAGACCTATACCTCTGATGAATATAGATGTAAAAATTATCAACAAGATATTTGCTAACCATATTCAACAGCATATAAAGAAGGTTATTCATCATGACCAGGTGGGCTTTATTCCAGGGATGCAAGGGTAGTTCAACATATGCAAAGCCATAAATGTAATACACCATATTAACAGAAAGAAAGATAAAAGTCATATGATCATTTCAATTGATGCGGAAAAGGCATTTGACAAAATACAACATTCTTTTATGATTGAGATTCAAGAAAATTGGCACAAAAGGATTATTTTTCAGCATAATAAAAGCCATCTATGAAAAACCTATAGCTGACATTATACTGAATGAGGAAGAGCTGAAAGCTTTTCCACTAAAAACTGGTACAAGACAAGGCTGCCCACTTTCTCTGCTTCCTATTCAATATAGAACTGGAAGTCACAGTCAATGTGATCAGACAAGATAATTAAATAAAAGACATTCCAGCAGGAAAAGAAGAGCTGAAATTATCTCTGTTTGCAGATGGCATTATTATATACATAGAAGATTCAATCATAGCCACAAAAAAATCTTCTCAAAGTAATAACTGCATACAGTAAAGTGGCAGAATACAAAATTAACTTACAAAAATATATAGTATTTCTATATGCAAACAACAGACAGAGACAGAACTGAAGAAAGTAATCCCATTTGCCATAGCCACAAGAAGTATAAGATACCTAGGAATGGGAACCAGCAGTTAGCGTAATGGCTATGTCGCTGGACTCCCACATAGTCGACTGCAGTTCGCATCCCGGACCCGGTGGCTTAAAACTCACACCGGGTGCATGTGCGTATGTGCCCAAGATTCCGAGAGGAGAATGGAGGAGAAGGGATTGCGGCGTGACCATCCCCCTTGGAGGGTGATTTCTCAGTTTCTGTCTCTATGTTTCTCTCTGTCTGTCTGGCGAGTGCATGCGCCCTATAGAGAAAAAAAAAAAAAGATACCTAGGAATAAAACTAACCAAGAAAGTCAAAGCCCTCTATGAGGAAAACTATGAAAACCATAAAAAGGAAATTGAAAAGGACACACAAAAAAGTGGAAGGACAGCCCATGTTCCTGGATTGGCAGAAATAATATACCCAAAATGGCAGTTCTACCAAAATTAATCTACATATTTAATGCCATCCCTATAAATTACAAGAGACATTCTTCACAGATTTAGAAAAGACAATCATAGAATTTGTCTGGAATCATAAAAGACCCGAAATTGCCAAAGCCATACTGAATAAGTAGAGTGGGGTGGGTGGCATCTCACTTCTTGACCCCATAATATATTACAAAACTGCAATAATTAAAACAGCACGGTATTAGCACAAAAACAGACACGAGACCAATGAAATAGAGTAGAGACCCCACAAAATAAACCCTAAGCATACAGCCAACTGATCTTTGACAAAGGGCACCATCGATCCAGTGGGAATAGGAAAACCTCTTCACCAAATGGTGCTGGAAAAACTGGGTATCCACCCACACAAAGATGAATCTGAACCCTTACCTATCACATTAACAAAAATCAACTCAAAGTGGATCAAAAATGTCAACCTAAGACCACAAACTATAAAACTACTGATGGAAAATACTGGTGAAACTCCTGGGAGACATTGGGGTAGTCAAAGACTTCTTAAGCAAGGCCCCTAAAGCACAGACAATAATACCCAAGATAGACAGGGGTATTATATCAGATTAAGAAGGTTCTGCACAGCAAAGGACATGGTAATTAGTGTGAATCAACAACCCTCAGAATGGGAGAGAATCTTTGTTAACTGCATCTCAGATAAGGGACTGATAACCAGAATACACAGGGAACTCAAGCAACTCACCCAGAATAAAATAATTAATCCAATTAAAAGATGAGAAAATGAGGTGAATTAGCAACTCTAAGGAAGACATACAAACAGCCAAAAAGCATATGAAAAAGTGTTCAACATCCATCATCATGAGGGAAATGCAGATCAAAACCACAATGAGATACCAACTAATCCCAGTCAGAACAGTGAAAATTAAAAAATAATAATGACAACTGCTTGTGGGGATGTGGTGAAAGGAGAACACTTGTACATTGTTGGTGGGAATGTAAATTGGCTTAAGCATTGTGGAGAGCAATACGGAGGTTCCTCAAAGGCCTTCAAATAGAACTACCATATGATCCAGCAATCCCATTCCTGGGTATCTACGCAAAGGACAGAACGCTCAGTCAGAAAAGCGTTTGCACAGCTATATTTATTGCAGCATTATTCACAGTTGCTAAGACATGGAACCAACTCAAATGTCCACAAACAAATGAATGGATTGAAAAGTTTGACATATATACTCCATAGAATACTATTCAGCCATAAAAAAAACAAGGCCCTGGCATTTGATAGAAAATGGATGAATATGGAAGCTTTGTTGCTGAGCGAAGCAAGTCGGGCTATGAAAGAGACATTGTATGTCTCCACTTAACATATACTGACTGTCCACACTCTATGGTAGAGACTGAAAGACTAGAGGACATAAAAGCATTGAAAATTGTTATGGACAATGGGGACAAAGTAAAAGAGTGTGAGAGGGAAAGTGCATGGAAAAGGAAGTTTGGGGAAAAAAGTGGAGAGGTAAGATATTTGTGGGACACAGATATGTTTTATTATCTATTAATGAAAATGTGTATGGTATTCTCAACTGGGCTGGACTCAGGTGTATATCATGCTGGGTAAAGTCTCTTTACAATCTAAGTGATTTATAATGACTGAATGTATAAATACTAATAGATTTTTTTTGGAGAGGTTTTTCGCTATAGGGCACGTAAGCTTGCCAGACAGAGAGAGAGAGACATAGAGACAGAAAGCGAGAAATCACCCCCTGGGGGGATGGCCACGCCGCAATCCCTTCTCCTCCATTCTCCTCTAGGGATCTTGGGCACGCACGCACATGCGCCCGGTGTGAGTTTTAAGCCACCGGGTCCAGGACGTGAACCGTGGTCGACTACACGGGAGTCCAGCGACATAGCCATTACGCTAACTGCTGGTTCCCAATAATAATAGATTTTTTAAAGTGCAAAAAAAAAAGGTTCCATGTGAGAGTGAGAAAAATGTATATTTTGTGGTCTTATGGTGGGAAGTTCTACAGATGTCTGTCAAGTCCATTTTATTTATAGTATCATTTAGGTCCTGTATCTCTGCTTATTTTTTAATCTAGAAGGTCTATATAAAGGAGATAATGGAATGTTTAGATCCCCAGCGATTATAGACTTGCCACCTATCTCTCCTTTTAGCTCTAGCAGTTTTTCCTTCAAGCATTTAGGTGCTCCTGAGCTGGGTGCATAGATATTTATAAGCATTATGTCTTATTGATGGATTAGTCCACTTACTACTATATAATGCCCTTCTTTGTCCCTTACAGTTTTTTTCATAAAACCGATTTTGCCAGAAATCAGTATTGAAACTCCAGCCTTTTTAAATTTCCATTTGCATGGAATATCGTTTTACAGCCCTTCACTTTTAGTCTATTTATGTCTTTATCCATAGGGAGCATTTCTTACAGGAAATAGAGGGTTTCCAATTTTTTACCCATTAAGCAAGTTTGTGTCTCTCTCTTTTTTTCTTATTTTGCCAATTTTTTTTTTCGCTATAGGGCGCATGCGCTCGCTAGACAGAGAGAGACAAAGAGAGACAAAGAGACAGAAAGCGAGAAATCACCCCCCGGGGGCATGGCCACGATGCAATCCCTTCTCCTCCAATCTCCTCTTGGGATCTTGGGCACGCATGCACACGCGCCCGGTGTGAGTTTAAGCCACCGGGTCCGGGACTTGAACCGCGGTCAACTACGTGGGAGTCCAGCGACATAGCCATTACGCTAACTGCTGGTTCCCTATTTTGCCAATTTTAAATAGTTTTATTTAAGACATTGCATTCTCCACTTACAATACAGTGCTTATAAAGTGCAATGTTATTTTCCCCTGAAGAAGCACTGCTGGATAGAGGAGCAGCCCTGCGAGGAAAGCCCCCAAGCACGCCCCCAGGCATTCCCCCTGGCATGCCCCCGCACAGTCTGGTACAGCTTGGTGATGATGGGGTTACAGACTTTCTCCAGCTCCTTCTGCTGTTGCTCAAACTCTTCTTTCTCTTCAGTCTGGTTCTTGTCAAGCCAGTTGATGATTTCATTACATTTGTCAAGAGTCTTCTGTTTATCCTCATTGTTGATCTTGCCTTAAAGTTTCTCATCTTCTACCATTGCTTTCATGTTGAACGCGTAAGACTCTAGTGAATTCTTAGAAGACACCTTGTCCCTCTGCTTCTCGTCTTCAGCCTTGTACTTCTCAGCTTCCTGGACCATGCACTCAATGTCCTCCTTGCTCAGATGACCCTTATCATTAGTGATGGTGACCTTGTTTTATTTTCCAGTACTTTTATCCACAGCAGAGACATTCAGGATGCCGTTGGCATCAATATCGAAAGTGACTTTAATCTGAGGAACACCAAGGGGTGCAGGAGGTATCCCTGTGATTTCAAACTTGCCCAGCAGGTTGGTATCTTGGTCATGGCACATTCACTTTCCTAACCTAACTGAGTACACCAGGCTGGCTGTCAGAGTAGGTCATGAAGGTCTGTGTCTGCTTGGTAGGAATGGTGGTATTACATTGATGAAGACAGTCATGACTCTGCCAGCATTTCAATGCTAAGGGAAAGGGGAGTGAATACCAAGAGCAGCAGATCCTGGACATTGTCAGATTTGTCTCTTAATAAGACGGCTTCCTGGACAGCTGCACTATAAGCAACAGCCTCATCAGGGTTGACGCTCTTTTTCAGTTCCTTTCCATTGAAGAAGTCTTGTAGCAGCTTCTGAGTCTTGGGAATAAGAGTAGAGCCACTCATCAGGACGATGTCATGGATCTGTGACTTGTCTAGTTTGGCATCCTGAAGGGCTTTCTCTACAGGGTCCAGGATTCCACAGAACAGGTCTGTGTTCAATTCTTTAAATCAGGCATGGGTAATGCAGGTATAGAAGTTGATTCCTTCATAGAGGGAGTCAATCTCAATATTGGCCTGGGTGCTGGAGGAGAGGGTGTGCTTAGCCCGTTCACAAGCAGTGCAAAGGCACCAGACAGCTCTCTTATTCTCACTGATGTCCTTCTTATTCTTGCACTTAAATTCAGGGATGAAACGGTTGACCATGCGATTGCCAAAGTCTTCTCCGCCCAAGTGTGTATCTCCAGCTGTAGATTTGATCTCAAAAATTCCATCCTCCATAGTGAGGATGGACACATCAAACGTGCCACCTCCCAAGTGGAAGATCAGCACATTTCTTTCAGCTCCAACCTTTTTGTCTAAACCATAGGCAATGGCAGCAGCAGTTGGCTCATTGATGATCCTAAGCACATAGAGACCAGCATTAGTTCCAGCATCTTTGGTAGCCGGATGCTGAGAGTCATTAAAAATAAGCTGGCACAGTAACCGGAGCATTGGTAACAGTCTTCCCAAGGTAGGCTTCTGCGATTTCCTTCATCTTGGTCAGAACCATAGATGACACCTCCTCTGGGTAGAAACTTTTTTTGTATTCTTCTTGCAACTTGGGCCTGCCTACATCATTCACCCACCATGAAAGGCCAGTGCTTCATAGCAGACTGGACAATAGCATTATCAAATCTGTGTCCAATCAGATGCTTGGCATCAAAAACTGTTGATGGGGTTCATTGCAACCTGATTTTTTGCAGCATCACTGATCAATCATTGGGTATCGGTAAGGGTGGCATAGCTTAGAGCAGTACTGTTCCCCTGATCATTGGCAGTTATCTCTACTTTTCTGTGCTGGAGTAAGTGGTACCGAGATCAATGCCAACTGCAGGTCCCTTAGACATGGTTGCTTCTGTATAGGCCCACCTTGGCTCATGAAGCTCACACACCGACCTCTGCAGCTGCCGCCACATTCAATGAGTCCAGAGTGTGTCTCTTGATCAAGGAATTTAATCCATTAACGTTCAACATTATTATCGATATTTCTAGACATGTTCCTGTCATTAAGTGAGCCATTTTCTTGGTTGTTTTTTGTTCTCTTATAGCTATCTGTCTGACTTTAGTTTTCCTGGTATAGCATTCCCTTAAGAATCTTTTGAAGAGCTGGTCTGGAGTTGGTATATTCTTTGAGGTTTTGTTTATCTGAGAATGTTTTCTTTATCTTTTTTTCCCGTATGAAGGGAAATCTTGCCGGGTATAGTAATCTTGGTTGAAATTGTTTTTCTTTTACCACTTTGACTGTATTTCCCCTTTCTTTCCTTGCCTACATTGTTTCTGATGAGAGGTCCAATGTTAACCTTCTGGGATAATCTTTGTAAGTAAATTAACATTTCTCTCTTGCCAATTTTAGTATCTTCTCTTTGTCTATGATTTTGGCCAATCTGACTATGGTGTGCCTTGGGGAAGATCTTCTTGGGTTGACTCTATTTGGAGTCCTTTGTATTTATTGGGTCTGGATACTTGAATGCCTCTCTAGATTTAGAAAGGTTTCTTCTAGGATTTTCTGGAATAAATTATCAATGCCCTTATTATTTTCTTCCTCTTCTGGGATACCAATTATCCAGATGTTTGAGTGTTTAATGGTATCTAATATTTCTTGTATATTGTCCTTATTTTTCTTGGTTATTTTATTTTTTTATTTAAAAGTTGATCATTTTTCTGGGTCAGAGGTTTTGTCTTCTACATTTGAGATTCAATTTTCTGCATGATCTAATCTGCCTTAAATACTTTCAAAGAAGGTTTTAATTTCCTGTATCATATTTTTCATTTCTAACAGTTCCATTTGATTCTTTTTTTGGTGTCTATTTTTTCTTTGAAATCATGGATGGACTTCTCCTGGAGCTTGTTGTCTCTTTTCTCTTGCATCTCATTTTTTTTTCACTATAAATATTCTGAATTGTTAATCTTACATTTCCAGGAGTTTCATTGTGTTGTCTGAGGATGATGAGGATGTCGACGGAAAAATATAACCAACTGTAAAATTAATAATTAATAATTAATGCGGTTTATTTCCAAGCCAACTGTGAGTGACCTAGGCCCAGAGAAGAGGCATACATGCCTTTTCTCCGGGGTGATCATGTACATAGGTTCCTTTTATTTGCTTTTGAGATTGACACACAACATTTAATTAAAAGATTTCCCATTGGTCTGGCCCAAAAAGGCGGGACATGTAGAAGCGGGGGAGGGGGGGGTGTTGTAGGTTATAGGTGGGTTCCACAGATTCTTAGGTCAGTGATTGGAAGGGAAAATCCCTGTCTTAGTTAAAGAAAGGCTTAATCTACATCTCAAGGAAAAGGGAAGTTCCGTGTCTTGGGAAGGCATAAGCAAAAGAATACACTAATCGGTTGAAATATACATCTCAAAGATACTATGCCAGGGACAGGAGGTAGGAAGACTGTTAATAGAAAGTAAAATGATCTGTTAATGTTTGTGGGCATGACTTCCCCAGTCCCCTTTTGAAAAGATTTTGGAAAAATAGGAAAAGTAGTCAGACTTCTGTCCACAAGGAATTGATGTTTTCCCTTGGGGGAGGGGATATTTTGTTGGTTGCTCATATTTCTTGTGTCTCTGTGATGGTCTCTAGTCATCTGGTGATTTGTGCGTTCCTTCCTAAATTCTTTAAGTTAATTCTGAGTGTTCAAAGATGTGTGGGAGTAGGTGATTGGTGATCTCTCTGTTGCAGCCCCTCCCTGATGCTCCCCAGCAACCTGCACTGTTGTCACTGGTCTTAGATGATTCAAAGTCCTCCCAATTTGTAAAGAACAGGTGTGCCTGGGACTTAGTTGCTGAGCTTTAATTCAGGAACAGAGAAAGAATCTTCTCTGCATTGCCCACCACATCCTTCAGAAAACACTGAAGTCTTAGATTTCAGAGACACGTGGCAGAGGATAAGATACAGTTTCTTTGCAGTTCAGTCTTGCTGCACAGGAGCAGATGTCCAGATGGGGCGGGGAGGGGCCAAAGGTTTTCTCAAAGTCCTAAGAAACACACCTGAGAGTTCAAAGGCAAGTGGGGGAAGGGATGACCCACAGCTCTCTGTCACACAGCCTCCAGTTGCAAGTGGTCTGCCATATCAATACCAATGTTTTAATTATGTTGATTCTCCCAATCCATGAGAGAGGGCTGTCTATTTTTTGTGTATGTCTTTTTCAACATTTTTAGTCAGTTTCTTATAATTTTCATAGAAGAGATATTTTACTTCTTTGCTTACATTTATTCCTGTGTTTGTGAGTGCAGCTTTTATTATTGGAATCTATTCTTCGTTTCTGCCTTAGTTCACTCATTGTTAAAAGCACGAGAATGCCACACTTTTTTGCATGCTTATTTTATATCCTACAACTTCGCTGAGTTTGTTTAGCATTAGAGTTTTTTTGGTGAGTTCTTTGGGTCTTTCTTTGTATATGATGGTGTCATCCACAAATACAATGTAACGGCTTCTTTTCCAATTCAGATGTCTTTTATATCACTCTCTCATCTGATTGCTTCGGCTAAGATTTGCAATACTATGTTGAATAAGAATGAAGAAAGTGTGGGGCTGGCAGGTGATGTGATGGTTAAGGCACTGGATTCCCATATGGCCAACCATGGTTCAAGTCCTGGGCCTGGTGGCTTGCTTTCTCACTTTCCCTTTCTCTCTTTTTCTCGGTTTCTCTCTGGTCAAATTAAAAATAATAATAATAATAAATAAAATAAATAATTTTTTGGAGAGGTTTTTGCTATAGGGCACGTGCGCTCACCAGAAAGACAGAAAGCAAGAAATCACCCTCCAGGGGGATGGCCACGCTGCAATCCCTTCTCCTCGATTCTCCTCTCAGGAACTTGGGCACACAAGTACACGCTCACAGCGTAAGTTTAAGCCAGCAGGTCCAGGACTCGAACCATGGTCGACTACGTGGGAGTCCAGTGATGTAACCATTACACCAACTGCTGGTCCCAAAACAAATACTTTTTTTAAGAAAAAAAAAGTGGAGAAAATGAACATCTTTGTCTTGTTCCAACTTTCAGAGGAAAGGCTTTCACCTTTTCCCCATCGAGTATGGTGTTAGCTATGGGTTTGTTATATATGGCTTTATTGTGTGCCTTCTATATCTATTTTGTTGGAAGTATTAACCATGGGGAACAGCAGTTAGCGTAATGGCTATATGGCTATGTCACTGGACTCCCATGTAGTCAACCGTGGTTCGAGTCCTGGACCCGATGACTTAAACTCATGCCGGGCATGTGTGCATGCGTGCCCAAGATCCCAAGAGGAGAATGGAGAAGGGATTGAGACGTGGCCATCCCCCATGGGGGTTGGTTTCTCACTTTCTGTCTCTCTGTCTTTCTGTGTCTCTCCAGCAAGCACAGACGCCCTATAGGAAAAGCCTCTCAAAAAAAAAAAAAGAAGAAAGAAAAGAAAGCAAGAAAGTATTAACCATGAAGGAATATTAACAAATGCTTTTTCTGCATCCATTGAAATGATCATAGAATTTTGGCCTTCTTTTCTGTTAATGTGATGTATTACGTTTACTGTTTTGCATATTTTGAACCACTCATGCATCGCTGGGATAAATCCTATGTGGTCACAATGTGTAGTCTATTTGCTGCATTGTTGGTGTTCATATTTTGCTGAGAATTTTTACATCTATAGCATCAGGGATACTGGGTTGTGGTTTTCTTCGTGGCTGTAGCTTAGCCTGTTTTGGGTATCAAGATGGTGTTGGTTTCATGGAATACGCATGGGAGGGTTCTCTATTTGCATCTTTTGGAATACTTGGAGGAGAATTTGTATGTGTGCACATGTAGTTTTTTTTTTTTTTTTTAATGGGATTTGTATAATTCAGCATTGATGCTATTTGTACCTGGGCTCATCTTTCTTGAGACACTGTTACTGAATTAATTTTTATTCTGAAGGGTGCATGTGCTCACCAGAGAAAGACAGAAATAAGAGAGGAGAAAGAACATCCCCCCCCCACCCCACTGCTCGGTGGAGAATGGTCATACCACAATCTTCTTTTTGGGATTTTGGGTATACATAAAATGTACTAGTCATGTTTCTCAAGCTGCCAAGTCTAGGACTTGAACTGCATGTTCAGCCTGCAAAATCCAGTTCCCTTAACCAAGCCCCATGGGCCAGCCCTGTACTGGTATCTTCGTAAGTCTTTTACATTCTAGTCATTTATTCAACATATATTTGAGTACCTAAAACTGCAAGACAACTTAAAAGCCCTTGCTTTCATGGTGCTTATTATATTGTAAGCGTGTGTTGTGTGTGTACACCATGAATATGCGTACCTAGTTTTGCAATGATATGTTTACGTAATTGCTACATCATTTCTTACCATTTTACTGACACTTAAGTTGGGCTATGATACCCGGATCTTTCATTTCTCTAATATAAAGTAAGAGTGAATTTTCATTAACATTGTTTTCACATTATGTGGAACCAATTTGAATTCCCCTCAGGGCTTCAGATTAAATTCTTTAAGATTTTAATCTTAAAATGGAATTCAGTTTGTTGTCACATTTTTTTTTTCTTAATCAACTGGAAACA
Organism: Tupaia belangeri chinensis; assembly: GCF_000334495.1. Lineage (NCBI taxonomy): Eukaryota > Metazoa > Chordata > Mammalia > Scandentia > Tupaiidae > Tupaia > Tupaia belangeri. The sequence continues at coordinate 612,664 of NW_006206814.1, forward strand.
ATACTGCTATTTTTTTTAGAACAGAGTAAAATCACTCTAATATAATTCTATTAGAAAAAAACTTTGTAGGGACCAGCAGTTAGTGTAATGGCTGTGTTGCTGGACTCCCATGTAGTCAACCGCAGTTCGGGTCCCAGACCTGGTGGCTTAAATTCACGCCGTGTGCGTGTGCGTGCATGCCCAAGATCCTGAGAAGAGATTGGAGGAGAAGGGATTGTGGTGTGGCCATCCCCGCTGGGGGGGTGATTTCTCGCTTTCTGTCTCTCTGTCTCTCTCTTTCTGGCGAGCATACATGCCTTACAGCAAAAACCTTTCCAAAAAAATAAATAAATAAAAATTCAAAAATAAACAAACAAAAACCTCTCCAGAAAAAAGCTCACACTGATGGGGACCAGCACTTGGCAAAATGGCTACGTCACTGGACTTCCATGTAGTCGATTGCAGTTCAAGTTCCATACCTGTTGGCTTAAACTCACGCCGGATGTGTGTGTATACATGCCCAAGATTCCGAGAGGAGAATGGAGGAGAAGGGATTGCGGCGTGGCCATCCCCCCTGGGGGGTTATTTCTCGCTTTCTGTCTCTCTGTCTCTCTCTGTCTTTCTGGCGAGCGCGTAAAAATCTCTCCCAAAAAAAAAAAAAAAAAAAAAAAAAAAAACTTTGTGATTTTTACCTAAAAATGCAAAAAGCTGAGGAACTCAACAGAACTAATCCATAGTCTCTAAGGTAACCTCTAAGAAGATTTATTATGACTCTGAAAATGCTTTATTGACTTTTTAGAAGCAAGATACTATACTGTTTCTAACAGCTCCATACAAACGAGCAATCCTGAAGGTCTTCCATAGCTTAATGCATTGTTGGTGTTCATATTTTGTATTTCATAACAAAACTAACCATGTTTGTATGCGCACATACAACTGAAATTTTGTTGGCTTTCAAACAGAAATTATGGCCTCTACCTTCTTATTTACCTTCTTCTTGGACAATAATCATGTTTGTTTCTTGAGTGGAATGGAAGGGAATAGTGTGGAATATCAGAAAAAAATTATTTTACTCCAGAGTATCTCCAAAACCACAGGGAACCAGCAGTTAGCGTAATGGCTATGTCGCTGGACTCCCACGTAGTCGACCGCGGTTCGTGTCCCGGACCCGGTGGCTTAAAACTCTCGCCGGGCGCGTGTGCGTGCGTGCCCAAGATCCCGAGAGGAGAATGGAGGAGAAGGGATTACGACGTGACCATCACCTGTGGGGGGTGATTTCTCGCTTTCTGTCTCTATGTCTCTCTCTGTCTGTCTGGCGAGCGCACGCGCCCTACAGTGAAAATCTCTCCAAAAAAAAAAAATTAACAAAACCACAAAGGGAGCCAAGAGGCAGGAACTTTAGCTAATTTATTAAATACAAAATTGCTCTAGACAGCCACAAAAAGATTTTTCAAAGGGTGTTACAGACTCTCAAAAGAATTAAGTACAGAATGATGACATCACCTTAGACTAAAAACTTTTGTGCCTCTGAGCAGAAAAAGTATCTCTGAGTTTCTTTACTGCCAAGGTAAAGAATGAAATAAAATAGATGTATAGTACTAAAAGACTCAAACTTCCTGGGGCTGGCAGGTGGTGTGATGGTTAAGGCATTAAACTCACGCATGGCTTATCATGGTTCAAGTCCTGGACCTTGAGGCTTGCTTTCTCACTTTCCCTCTTTCTTCTCTGGTCAAATTAAAAAATAATAAATACAATTAAATAAATAATTAAAAAGGAAAAAAAGACTCAAATTTTCTTCCCATCTTTGAATTATGAAAGGACAATTTTTACATTTTTAAGAGATTTTTGCTATAGGGCACATGCACTCACCAGAGAGACAGAGACAGAAATTGAGAAATCACTACCCAGAGGGGATGGATGGCTACGCTACCATCCCTTCTCCTCCATTCTTTTCTCAGGATTCTGGGCACCCACACACAGCTGCCAGAACCAGGACTCAAACCACGGTCTACAATGTGGGAGTCTAGTGACATAACCATTACTCCATCTGCTGGCTCCTACATGAATCTTTAAGTATAGGATCATGAACAACAGAACAGGCAACATTTTCAGTAATAGTGGTTTTTTTAGAATTATTTAATTTAATTTAACTTATTATTATTTTAATTTGACCAGAGGGAGACAGAGAGATGGAAGAGTGAGAAAACAAGCCACCAGGGCCAGGACTCAAACCATAGTTGGCCATGTGGGAGTCCAGCAGCTAAAACAACATGCCACTTGCTGGCCCCTCTCAGTAATATTTTTAACAACAATGAAAATAATAATTATAAGGAAAGATTTACTTATTGGTGTTTCTTCTTTATCCCCAAATAGAAAACCAGTGAAGAAGGACCAGCAGTTGGCGTAATGGCTATGTCTCTGAACTCCCACATAGTTGACCACAGTTCAAGTCCCGGACCCGGTGACTTAAACTCATGCTGGGCACGTGTGTGGGCATGCCCAAGTTCCCTAGAGAAGAATGGAGAAGAAGGGATTGGAGCGTGGCCATCCCCCTGGGGGTGGGGGGTGATTTCTCGCTCTTTGTCTCTCTGTCTCTCTCTGTGTTTCTGGTGAGCACGTGCCCTATAACAAAAACCTCTCCAAAAAAAAAAAAGAAAAGAAAAGAAAAGAAAACCAGTAAAGCAAGATGCATTTGTATAAAGTTAAGACCACAGGAACAATTCCTGTCTATAGTAATTAATCTACTGTGTGATTTTCTTCTCAGTGTTCTATTTTACACTGTTTCTGCCTTTGTACTTTTTTCTCTGATTCTATTTCTCTCTTGAGAATGAAAGCACACTTGTTACAAGCCATCATTCAACAAGCCAACGTGGCAGCCAGGAGAGAAGGAGGAGGCTGGCCTCACAGGCAGTCCCTGACCCAAGGCCTGTGTTTCCTTGGATGCTCTGCCACCTCTCTATATGCTTTAGACTCCCTCATCTCCTCCAGGTCCCCACTGCTCTCTGGGCCTATCCTTCTTAGCGACATGTCCTAATCAGGTGTGCCTTCTCAGACATTACTGCAGCTTTAAAATAACCTCTTTTCTATTTTAAAATAACCACTTGTTTTCTCACTTACTACAGGGTGCATGGATTTTCCAGAGAGAAAGAGGGGGAGAGTGAAAAATCATCCCCTGTAAGACAATGGTCACACCACAGTCCCTTCTTCTCCATTCTCCTTTCAGGATTTTGCACACAGATGAACATGTAACCAGTGTGTTTTATTTCTTTTCTTTTTTCAATTGTTTCACTTGTCTTGTAACTTTCCATTTACTTGTTTATCAAAGACTATAAGTGTTGAAGTCAGAGTCCAATAGTTTTCACTATATGTAATCATTTAAAAAGGATTAATCTATGAAATTTAGGTACATGAAATACAAATCTTAAATGCACAATATTTAAAATATGCATGTATCTTTTTACATCAGTAAAACTACTGACTACATCAAGATATGAAACATTGGGAATCAGCAGTTAGCGTAATGGCTATGTCGCTGGACTCCCACGTAGTCGACCGCGGTTCATGTCCCAGACCCAGTGGCTTAAAACTCACGCCGGGCGCGTGTGCGTGCGTGCCCAAGATCCTGAGAGGAGAATGGAGGAAAAGGGATTGCGGCGTGACCATCCCCTGTGGGGGGTGATTTCTCGCTTTCTGTCTCTATGTCTCTCTCTGTCTGTCTGGCAAGCGCACATGCCCTATAGCGAAAACCTCTCCAAAAAAAAAAAAGATATGGAACATTTACTTTTCATGTGAATGCTTTGCTACTTATTACATAGCTTCTAAGTGTTATATCCCGTATTGTCTGTTTTATAAATGCAAAACACCTTGTATGTGTGGATGCTAGTAAAAAAAATTGCACTCTATTTCTATGACAAATAGTTCTTTATCTTTAAAGGCTTTTATTTTGTTTTATACAAATCAGAGCATTAGTGTCTTAACCAGTAGGAATCTTTTTAATAGGGATACTCAACCATACACGAGCGAAACCCATCTGTACCTGTCAATCTACTTTATGCATCCTTCTTGTTTTTATTTTGCTACACTGTTTTCACCACTTCCTCTCTAATCCAAAAAGAATGGATGTACACATTCTATTTTTGTTAAGACATATCTCAACGTCAAAGTTATTTGTTTGGACTATTAAATGACACAGCCGGTATGTTTTTTCTCTGTGTAACCTGTACATAAAACAAGGTTTTGTTCCATCCCCTGTGCAATTGTTTTATTCTATTGATGTTAACATTATGGACAATCTTGCCTTTTTCCCCCTCTATGATTAGGAATAAGGGAAATAAAACCGTACCAGCTGCTTTCTCCAGTTTTGTCAGGTTAACATTGGGAATGCCTTCACTATCCTGTTCACATGATAGAGTGCCTTTACTATACTTATGTTTAGCTTAAGAAATGGCCTATCTTGGGAACCAGCAGTTAGCGTAATGGCTATGTCGCTGGATTCCCACGTAGTCAACCACGGTTCACGTCCCGGACCCGGTGGCTTAAAATTCACGTTGGGTGCGTGTGCGTGCGTGCCCAAGATCCCGAGAGGAGAATGGAGGAGAAGGGATTGCGGCGTGACCATCCCCCCTGGGGGGTGATTTCTCGCCAGTCTTTCTGTCTCTCTGTCTCTCTCTGTCTTTCTGGCAAGTGTGTGTGCCCTATAGCAAAAAAACTCTCAAAAAAAAAAAAAAAAAGAAATGGCCTATCTTTGTCTACAACACTACACACTAAGAATAAAACAGTACCTATTTGTACAACATATGAAACACTTGACACGCCTTTTCAGTTTAAAACTACATAAACAAAAATGTTAGGCCCAACTTACAAATCTACTTTCATATTCATTTTTATCACCTTACATATAACAATTTAAACTTAATACTCCTTAACTTGTTTTTGTTTTGTTTTGTTGTTTTTAAAGAGGTTCTTGCTATAGGTCACGTGCACTCACCAGAGAGACAGAGCGAGACAGAAAGCGAGAAATCAGTTTAAGCCAGTGGGTCCGGGAGTTGAACCATGGTTGACTATATGGGAGTCCAGCGACATAGCCTTACACCAACTTTCAGTCCCAGCTCCTTAACTAGTTTTAACGTTTGAATGTTTCTTAATACAATTGCCTCCCTCCTCCATTTATTTTGATTCATGTTCTCTGCTGGCTGCAGTAAATCATGCAGCAGAGTGTTGAGGAAAGGTTCTAGGTTGATATACTTTTTTTAATCCTGCATATTTGAAAATATCTTCCAGTTACCTGCACAGAGAAATAATAACTTAGCAAAGTGAACAATTTCTAGCTCTAAATTATATTCCCTTAAGACTCTGTAGATCCTGTTCCATCGTCTTCTAGTATTTGGAATTGCAGAGAAAAAGCTGACGTCAGTCTGATTTTTGCCCTTTACAGGTAACCTGTTTCTTTCTGTCTGGAGACTTGTAAAATATTAATTTTTTTCTTGAAATTTAAAAACATTACCAGTATATGTCTACTTGTTGCCTTCTTTCTGTCCAATTTTAAAGGTATTTTTTGTAGATCTAGTTGGCTTTTCAACTCTGGAACATTTTGTTCAAACAGTTCCTTAGTAATGGTTTCAGCTCCTTGTTTTGTCATCCATTCCAGATAGTCTAATTATGTGTAGATTGTATCTCTTGGTCTCTCCTTGTCTTCCTTTGTCATGGTTAGTTTCCCGCTTTCTCTGCATTTTGTGAAGATTTCTCTTGTTTACATTTACCTCAGTAATTCGAATTTGTGGCCAGTCCGCCTTGCACACTTCTGTTAAATCTCTCAATTCCCTGATTCGTTCCAAGTGCTCATTACCTTCTCTGTCATTGAGCACAGGAGTTTAGGCTCCTGTACCATGTGATAGTCAATTATTTCTGTATCTTCTGTTTCAAGAGGCAGCATTTTAGTTCCTTTCCTTTCTTCAGAACTGCAGTGTAACCACCTTTTCAGTAGCTCCTCTCACAAACGCCAACCAAAACCGAAGATACCAGTGTGTCTTCTCAAGCCACTGTCCTAGGACTTGAACCATGCCATCGGCCATGCAGAATACAGCTCACCACAAGCTGGCCCACAGCTTATTTTGTAAGTGGTTAACCAAAACCTCAGGGCCAAGTGCAGCACTGGGAAGAAATGAGAGCCAGCCCTATAACCTAGTGGTTAAGGGAGCTGAATCCCATGTAATTGACTGCAGTTAGAACCCTGGCCCTGGTGACTTGAAAAACATATCAGGCATGTGGGCACGCATGCTCCCAAGGCAGACAGGATGGAGAAATGGAAGAGGAGGGATTATAGAATGATCTCACCCCACTAGGGGATGCTTTCTCCCTCCATCTCTCTCTGTTTCTGTCTCTCTCTCTCTCTCTCTCTCTCTCTCTGCTACACACACACCCTATAGCAATTAAGAAGAAAAGAAATAATGTTTATCAATCTAGGTTCAATCAGAGAAACAGAACTTCAAGGAGCTCTAGGAGCTGAGGTTTGGAACTGGACCTTACGCAGTGATGGAAGGAGCTGGAAAGTGAGGGTTGGAAAGGAGAAGTGAGACCAGGAGAGCCCCCAACCTATTGGTCCGAGAAGGACGCCTATTGTCAAAGTCAAGAAGAAGCTGGTAGACGAATCTACAAGAAGCAGTTGCCGCTGTTGGTTGTGAGGCCACAGTCAAGCATCTGGTGAGGGGGCAAGGGCTGCTGTTGGCCGTCAGGGTCAACCCTTGGACAGAAAAGCAGGCCACAGAGTGCAGGACTGCGACGCGTTGGAATGTGCTGGTTGCCTCTGCGTCTGTTGCTGCATTTAACCATGATGACCTGAGAGGAATGGCTGCTGCTTCTCTTCCCGATCCTAAATTTCGTGCAAGTTACTTTTTTGGCCAAGTCTAACTTGCAAGTGTCTAGGAAAGGGAATCTGGAAATACAGTTTCCGGGCTGGCCTTGCAGGGTAGTGATTAAGTGCTGTGTGTAGGGAGCTGATTTCGTATGGCTTAATCTTGGCCCAGGTGGCTTGAAAAACACACCAGGTGTGTGTGCATGCATACCCAAAATCCTAATGGGGTGAGAAAATGGAAGAAAAAGAATTGCAGCGTGACCATACCCCATTGCAGGGATGCTTTCTTCTCTCTCTCTCTCTCTCTCTCTCCCCCCCCCCCCCCCCCCCCCCCCCCCTCCCCCTCTCACCCTCCAACCAAATGCACACCCTCTGGCAATAAAGAAAAAAATAAAAGAAATATAGTAGTATGTTTTGATAAATTTACATTAAGTTACAAATAACCAATATTCTCTATAAATCCCTCTCCAAAGGACAGTTTTCAGTAAAGAAGAAACGTTTTAATTCAGAGGGGTCTCAGGCATTGACAGTTCAATAAGGAGTATATGGAGTAGGGGGTTAAGATATTTTTCCTGGTGCTCTAGTTTACTTGCCCCAGAGCTTTGCATCTTTATTATCAACTAACCCTTATTAATGGAGGACAGTAAATGTTCTTGAGTAGATTCAAGAGGACTAGGCTGTAATGCACATGAGTTCACCACAAAGTCAGAATTTCTTTCAAGTCTTCTGTTTTATCTTCCTTTTTTCCTGCAAATGTAGCATCTTACTTTACAATATATGGACGCTCATTGTAGTATAAAAATATCTTAAAGGGAACCAGCAGTTAGCGTAATGGCTATGTCGCTGGACTCCCGCGTAGTCGACCGCGGTTCGTGTCCCGGACCTGGTGGCTTAAAACTCACGCCGGGCGCGTGTGCGTGCGTGCCCAAGATCCCGAGAGGAGAATGGAGGAGAAGGGATTGCGGCGTGACCATCCCCTCTGGGGGGTGATTTCTCGCTTTCTGTCTCTATGTCTCTCTCTGTCTGTCTGGCAAGCGCACGCGCCCTACAGTGAAAATCTCTCAAAAAAAAAAAAAAATCTTAAATTATTTGCTGGATACATTTCTCCCCCAGCCCTTCAGCTGTATGCAAGATTATCTGTTTATTGCATGGCTTCAAACATCGCCAGCGGCACCATCATGTGTCCCCAGGAAAATGTATAGCCAACACTGAGAAATGAACTTTCCCTTAAGGCTCAGGTAACCCACGCTGTCCTCCTTCAAACCTTCAAAGGCTCCCAGTGACCCTCAAGGTTGAGCCCAGCCTTCCTACCCCAGCATTTCGAGCCTCCATGACTTAGGCTCACTCCACTTCCCCTCCTCGTTGCCTGTCGTTTGCTGCCCTATCTCTTCTTTTTTTTTTTCCTCTTTTTTGGAGAGATTTTCACTATAGGGCGCATGCGCTCTCCAGACAGACAGAGAGAG